>NW_026775571.1:10425247-10977747 GCF_030987335.1 Cornus florida | reverse complement strand
TCCCAAGTACCATTCTTTTCAAGGGCCTTCATTTCTTCAAGTGAATGGGAACAGGCAAAGGAAGGGGGCATTCCCTTTGAATGGACAACAGATTCTCTACCTGTATAGTAGTCTCCCCCTGTAGAGAATCCCGAGCAATAAAAAAAAAAAAGGAACAGACTCAAAGAATGTAACATCCATGGAGACAAAGCGACGACGAGTGGTAGGGTTATAACACCGATACCCTTTCTGAGTGGCAGAGTTTCCAAGAAAGACACATCGGATTGCCTGGTCCATTTTGTTCTTGCGATGATGAATGTGAACATAACAAACACAACCAAACACTTTCGGAGGGACAGTAAACAAGGCTGTGTCATGGTGTAAGACAGAGAAGGGGGATTGATAACCAAGAACCTTAGAAGGCATGTGATTGATAAGGTATGTAGCTGTTAAGGTTGCATCAGCCTAATAACTTTTAGGCACTCCCATCCTAATTAGAAGAGAACGGGTCACCTCCATAATATGACGGTGTTTTCTTTCAGCTACACCGTTCTGTTGTGGTGTATCGACACAAGAGGTTTGATGGACAATCCTGTTATCAACAAAAAAGGAGGCAAGACCACTACACATAAACTCTCCTCCATTATCACATCGAAGGATTTTGAGGGGATAACCAAACTGAGTACATACCATCCTATGAAAGGTTTTAAAAATGGAATGAACTTCATCTTTGGTTTTCACAAGATAAATCCAAGTATATCAACTAAAGTCATCAACAAACACAACAAAGTAACGAAAAACCAAGTAACGATGTAGTAGATTCAAGACCTCACACATCAGAATGAACAAGTTGCAAAGGAGCTATATTTTTATTAATACTAGTAGGATAAGAAACACGACGTTGTTTAGAAAGACCACATGTTTCACAATTTAACTCAAAAGATTCAATAGAAGCAAAATGGGGAAGCACATGCTTCAAAACAGGAAGAGGTAAATGACCTAGTCTATTATGCCATCGCATAAACAGGTCTTTATTGACATTGCTATTCCCAACACTAGATTGATTTGCACTATAATAAGAAGTTGGCCTCGCGTTCAGCAAATACAAGCCATTGTCCTCACGTCCACTTCCAATCGTCTTCCCCATGTCCAAGTCCTGAAACACATAGTGAGATGGAAAAAAGGTTACACTACAATTCAAGCCTTTTGTAATGTGATTGACACAAAGGAGGTTATTGGTAAACTTTGGGACATGATGAACAGAGGATAAGGTAAGATTAGGAGAGGCAGAAACAGTGCCCTTCCCTGCAATGGAGGTGAAGGTGCCATCAACCACTCTAACCTTATCCTTACTAGAACATAAACTGTACGAAGAAAAATCAGATGTCATACCAGTCATGTGATCAGTGGCTCCTGAATCAATAATCCAGGGTGGCCCACCAGATAATGTGGAAACCTAATGTGCCGAATGAGAGGTACCAATTTGAGCGAAGTTAGAGGTGGAAACGGAGGAATGTTGTGCTAGTAGATGTCGGAGAGCATCAAGTTTAGCCTCGGACAAAGAACTCGGTGGCCTTGAGGAGGCATGACCAGTAAAAATAGTCTCACGCTTTGCATTATGTGCCGTAGATAACCCCCTAAATGGACCGGGCCTTGGCCTAGCATTGGCATTAGTAGGAGCTGGAGTAAGGCGACCGTGTAGATTCCAACATGTTTCCCTAGTGTAGCGCGTACGCCCACAGTGATCACACCTCAACTTGCTTTTGTTATCCTATTTCCCTCCTTTTGGAGGGTTGGGTTTGTTCCATTGTTGTGTGGCAAGAGTAGACCTCTGAGACAATGGTACTTCTGGCTCAAGCTTAGTGTATACAGGTGCAAACATAGCCTTCATTCTACTCTCCTCAGCTTGAATATACGAAAACACATCTCTAACAGAAGTTGGGGTTGGATACCTGCCTAACACTTGTACTCTGGCATGCTCGTATCTCGGATGCAGACCACCCAAGAACTAATAGATTCGATTCCTTTCTACTATAGCATGAAATGCTTTAACATCAGCTGCACACATAAGTATGTAGTCTTGGTAGTGATCTAACTCTTCCCATTTACCACGTAGAGTGTGGTAATATGTAGCAAGAGTTTGGTCTTCCTGCTTGAATCTTGAAATCTGTTGTTGGAGTCCATACAGTTTTGCAAAATTACCAAATGAGGAATACGCCTCTTCCACAGCTGTCCATAGCTCTTTAGCTGTTTTCACAAACCCTTTGCTGATCTGTGGCTATATTGATTGCAACAACCACGTCATAACTAGTGCATTATTTGCACTCCACAATTTGAATTCAGGATCGCTTTTGGAGGGATATGTGACAGTCCCTTCGATATGGTCGATAATCCTACGACCAGTGACATACATACAAGCAGATTGAGCCTACTCCATATAGTTCGTCTAACCCAGCCTAACAGTCTTAATATAAAGGTCTGGATGGTGATCATTATTACCTCCTAATATTGGAGTCAGACTAGAAGAAGACCCAACTTCTTTTGAAGTCACCTCTCAGCCAGACATTTTATTAAACAGTTTCTAGGTATATAATCCTCAGAAACAAAAACAGCAACAAAATACGTAGAGAACCACCTCTCTAACACACAAACTTCAACCGTCTTCTGAGATGCATAAAATAGCGACCACACAATCACCAAACAAACCCTAGAAAGCAAAAAAGTAGACCATACCAGAATTGCGAACGACGAAGAAAAAGCCGCTATTGCAGAACCCCGTGAACACAAAAAAAATTGATCGAGACTGCAATAAATAAAAAACAGGTCCAAAAAAACAAATCCCATCTTGGAATCTCTTCAGAACCCTTCACTCGCACTAGGGTTTACACAAACTTGCCCTAGGGTTTCAATTACACACCTAGAGCTTTACAAACCATGCTCTGATACCATATTGACTTTAAGATATAATCAAATCAAGAATGAGTGATAAAGAAGAAGAAAAAGAGAAGAAAGCGGATGAGAGAAAAAAAGAGAGAGATGGGGAAAAAGAGAAAGAATGAAATTATACTTTCATCCTTCCACCACATTCTATTTATAATAACAAGTTTAAAAAATTACATATAAGCCCCAACATTATATAAGTAATAACAAATAAGCCCTTGACATCAAAAATAATATCAGGGGATAAATGAACATCTCCTTTACTACGAATAATGGTGGTTGATCCATCGGCTAGACTAACAGTCTGATTAACAAGGGTAACGGGAGTAGAAAATAATAACAATTCACCAGTCATGTGATCATTGGCTCTGGAATCCAGAACTCAAGTAGGTTTTCCCGATTAAACATGAAAAGCATAAGGCGTACCAGTAGCTATAGTAGTCGTGGGAATAGAAGAGCCAGTTCTGGTAGATAAAGCTCCAAACTGCTCCTGAAGTTGACCAATCTGGGACTGTAACTGATTGAAGTGCTGAAAAGATGGTCTGGGAGGAGTTGAAGCAGGAGGGACAACAATTTGTGGAGTAGTATACCCACCAATAGTATTGGCTATTGCGGTAGTGCGGCCACCGCCAGCGAGAAAATTTCTGCTTTAGCTTGGGATGAAGCTTAAAGCAACGATCCTTTACATGACTTGTGGCTCCATAATGTTGACAAATAATCTTTCCCTCTGAAATTCTATTATTAGCAGCAAGAGCCATCTGATCAACTGGAGTCTCTGGTAAAGCTATTGGCTGAGAGATTTATGCTCTTCATGGTCAACAGTAGCGAAGGCATTATATAAATTAGGCATAGGAGAGGTGTTTATGATTTGAGTTTTAAGAGCATCATACTCAGATCGTAAACCCATCAAAAACTGGTAGGTATGTTGGTGGTCCAGTCTCTTGACCAAAAGAGTTGCAACTTCTTCAGAGAAATCAGAGAAAGGTTCATACTGTGCTAATTCTTCCCACCTAGACTGGAGGTACCCGAAATACTCTGATACTGACAGCTTGAGTGTCTCCTGAGATGCATGAGCAATCTCCTGATAGAGTTCAAAGATACGAGCGTCATTACGGGAATGGGCATACATCTTGTTAAAGGCTTGACACATACGAAAAACGAAAGTGTGAAACATGAACATATTATAGATACGCTCCTCCATTGAGTTGAAGATCCAACCCAGAATGGTGCACCTGTCCATGTCCCATGCAATATATTTAGTATCCGTCTCTTCCAGTTCCTTAACTAGACCCAAAAGCCAACCAGTTTTCCTTTCCCTCCACTATAGAGTTGAAGAGAACGGGACCAAGATACGAAGTTGTGCCCATTCAAGAGCACACTAGTAACCCAATGTGCCGGAGTATGATGTGCTGAACATAAAGTATGCTGGACCGAGGATAAAGTGTCCTTTTGGCTACTAGAATCAGTCATAGTACCAAAATAAGGCTGGTCCACACGTCAAAGTAGGAGGAAAGAGAAAAAAACAAGGCCGAAAAAATCGGTGCTTTCCTCCAAATATGCTGCTGAACAAACACCGGCAGCCCACAAAGAAAAAAACACACCAGAAGGACTCTTAGGTCATAAAAACCTAAGGGAATTCTCCTAAAAAAGGAGTAAAAAACAGAGGGTTACCCGAGGGGTCAGGCGCAAGGGCTGGGAGGAGATGGAGGTGCGCCGGAGGTGAGGGAAAATGGAGAGAGGGAGAGAGAAGGTGGCGGCGTTGGGGAGGCGAAGGTTTTTGTTTTGCTTTGATACCAAAAAGAAGTTGTTTTGGGTTTTGGCTTATTCAAAGTGAGAGCCAAGAGTTATATTTATATACAAGAATAGGGTACAAAGAAAGGAAATCAAATCAAAGAAAAACAGGAAGTATGTCAAAATCTACGTGATCCCATGATTATGGGGATCTTATCTACGTGATCCCATGATTACGGAGATCTTATCTATGTGATGCCATGATAATAGGGATCTTACATAAAACACCTAATAAAAGGCTGAAAACAGCTAATAATAATAATAATATAGATATTTCAACACACACACACACTGGTTTACTTTTTTATAGTTGCTATTCTTTTGGTGGTTTCTTTGTAACAAACACATCCGCGAAGAGATCGAAGTGAAGTCATCAATTCAACCAATTTTCAATAATGTAATTTCCGTACAAGCCATAACCCATGGGATTTACTATGTTATTTATAGTTAAAAATTATTGAAAGAAATGATTGCATAAAAAGAATTCTTGCAAATGAATTTACCTAAAAACTAAAATATGTTTTAGAATCTTACCAGGGAAAGAACAAAAAAAAAAGGAAAAAGAAAGTGTTTTAGAATCCCACTGAATAAAAGGATAAATTGCTGGTTTTGTCCATGAGTTATTCAAAATTTTATTTAACCTATATTTTCAGGGTATGTCCAATATTTTACCTCTACAACCTTATTCACAGCCCCTACGTGGTGATACACTTGGCACTGTTTTCCCAAATGGTGGTGGGATTCTTATTATTATTATTATTTTCTTTGTTGGGGGGGGGGGGGGGGGGGGGGGGGGGGGCGGGCGCGGGGTGGGGGTTGGTGGTTGGTGTTACATGACATCGCTAATCCTTGAAGTTCAAAACTGCATGAATGTTTGTTTCCCATAAGAATTTCACCGCAAAGACTGATGGTCCGTTATTCTGCAGGTATAAAGGTTTCTATGAGTATGCTAAATCAAAAGGACTGGATGTTGGTGTACCAGTCGGACTTGACGTCATCGTTGATGGAACAGTTCCTACAGGTATACTTTCCCATCATTTTCACGTATCATTGCAATTTCAAGGCTGTCCAATTTCATTAGTTTATCAGTAATATTTTGAACGAGAGAGACTTGTTTTGTAAAATGAAGTCACATCCGAGTCACCTCCTTTTCACACAGGGTCTGGACTGTCTAGCTCTGCAGCATTTGTTTGCTCTGCTACAATTGCTATAATGGCTGCCCTCAATCTGAACTTTCCAAAGGTATTCCTATCATTCTTGAAAGCTGTTGATATGGTTTTTCATAGAGTTTCTATGTCAGTTAAACAGAAATGTTTGACTTCAGAATCGCAAATTGGAACCGAGAAGTGCATTTGATTGGAAAATAGCATACCATGTGCCCATATCTCATTCTAAAACTGCAACCTAAGGAATTTTGCTTTTGTTTGGTACGCAACTCGAAAAAGCCTTTTCCCAACTACTTGAGGTCGGATACATGAATCCTATTTTCCCATTCTGATCCATCTAAGGCCATAGTCTCAGTCAAACCACATGTTACCTATATTTCCTTGCTTACTGTATTTATATTAATTTTCGGTCTTCCCATTTCCATAACATTACCCTCTATGTGTATTATGTCACTCTTCCTAATTAATGCACTTAGTGTTCTTCTTTAGACATATCCAAACTATCTTAATTGATTTTCTTTTGTATACTTCTCATATTTTGGCTGTGAAAAATCTGTAACAGCCATCAACTTTTCTGATGTAGTAATACATTGAATTATTTAGTTCCGCATAAATTGGTGGTGGTTTCTCAAGAATTGGAAGTATTTTCAAATTGGAGTACAAGATTATGTGTCCTGTGATATCTTGGTTTTGTAGTCTATCTTAATGGAAGGAAATAAGTTAACATAAACTAATAAAACAATGTGAGGCATTTGATCAAAACCTTCTTCATTGTATCCATTTTGCTACTTTCTTTGTATGAGTTCCAATTTGTAACATATTACCAATGATTTTCTGAAGAATGCGCACTAATATGCTTAGAACTTTCTAAATAACTGACATTGACATGAGAATTGACTTCCTAGCTTATAATTTATATTATACTATGCATTGTTGTATTCTTATTTTTGCATTCAATCTTCACAGTCAATACAATTATCCTTGATTAGTGAATCAAAAGCTGTCAATAGTAACCAGCCACATAGTAGTGAAAATCCTTTATTTTATTTTATTCTAATTGTATTCTTTATATTACAGAAAGAAATTGCTCAACTTACATGTGAATGTGAACGGCACATTGGGACACAATCTGGTGGAATGGACCAGGTTTGACTATCTTGCTCCATAATCATGATTTTCATCATGGATTGTTAAAAAAGGACATTGTGCAAACATGATCCAAGCTCTTGTCAGAGCTAATCCTTTTCTATGTTTTAGTTTATTGTGAAAGATATTTTAGGTGGTTTCTGTTTAGTGTTATCTTAAAATTGTAAGAACTCTTGTTCTTATCAAATGGTGGCTAATTTTGCTTTACAACATGCACTAGTATAGCATTTCACTTCAGTCCTTGTTTCTTCCGAGTCTCATTAATCTGCTGTTTTTTAGGCTGTTTGGGTGAAGGAGTTTTTATTTTATTTTATTTTTTATCATTGTCTTGTGCTTTGTCAACCTGATTGTTCTAGTATATATATAAAAAAATTCCGGTAATTAACCTGATTTTCCTAGATGCCAGCTTGTAATGCCTGGAAATATTTGTTATAAAACAGTTGTAGATGATGCATAGTATCTATTATGTTTTGTAACTGCTAGGCCACAACGTTATCACCACTTGTGAAAGTAACTTCATAACATTGTATGACAATCAGTAAATCTAAGTATTATCACCTTGGTTCCCAGTTGCATAACTACTAGGCTAAAACTACCCCTTGTAGGATTTTTCTTCGTATTCATAATTATGCACGTTTGTAATATATGGAAACCTGATCCCATGAGAGCTCATACACTAGAAACATATTTTTTTCCCCAGTTTTATGCAGTAATATATGTGAAGATTCAGAACTTAATTTTATATAATTTTCTGTTGGTGCAAGTTGGTATACTATGTCACGAGTTAGTTTGATCCACTGTTTTTCTTTTAAATTAGTCATGGAACAACAGCTATTTAGTGTGTTACCATTATTCAGTCCCACATTCGTTGTGCACTCAAATTACATTGACAATTAACTCATCAACTGATCAGAGAAGCTAAAACCGTTGTTCCGCATGGTGAAAATTTTCAGTTACTAATGATCTATTATTGTGCAAATTTCACTGTTGCTAAACCCTCATACAGTTTAAGCTCAGAATCGGTTTCCAATGATTTTATTATGATGGTTCTTTAATTATACCTCTCCCTGGAAATTTATGTTATTTTCATGCTCATCAAGTGAATCAACATGGTTTTCTTTTTTTAGTGAGATTACTGGTCATAATCAATCTGTTCATTTCTTGTTTCACTCAAAAGGCAATCTCTGTCATGGCTCAATCCGGGTTTGCAGAGCTGATTGATTTCAACCCTATTCGTGCAACTGATGTGCAACTTCCTGCTGGTGGGTCTTTTGTGATAGCCCATTCATTGGCCGAATCGAAGAAAGCAGTCACTGCTGCTACAAATTACAACAATCGGGTTGTTGAATGTCGGCTGGCTGCTGTAAGTTTGTTTATTCTCTTTTATTTGTCATAAGTTGATACAAGTTACTTACCTTGGGTGGTAGATTTGCTTTTGCCCTTACACTGTCCTCTGAATTCGCTTCTTGTTCGAGTATTCTGGTTTCTTGTTACTGTTATAAAATTATTTAGCAATTATATTTTAACAAAATTTAAAGGAGCTTGGCGACTAGAGGTGACCTTAAGCATTTCATCTTAATATTAAAAGCCACAATTTTGACTTTAACTTGGAAAAAATGCTCTGAAACATAAGTCTATTGAGCAACTTCTCCAGGGTTTCTATCACAAGCGTGTTCCAACTTATAGCGATGAGCTGATGAGGGGTGAGGCACTCCATAACTAATGCCATTTCCATATCCTTATGACTATTTCTTTTTAGTTCTAGCTTTCTATTCAGAGGTTTAAGGAGTCTGATCTGAGATTTTTGGATTATATGTCAATGGTAGGCACTTCATTTTCAATTTTTTTTTTTTCACAATATCACTCTACCCCAGCAGCATAAAAAAATTAAAAACAATTATCTTAAAGCCTGGCACTTTATTTTAGTTGTTAAATCCTTGAATCAAGATCTGCTTACTCGGGGGTAAATTTTAGTTGGTTTGAGCATGATTAAAACTTGCCCATTTATACAAGCATCGTATTAACTTCTTTTTTGTCTTCTAATTTAAATTTACAAACTTTTAAATAATTTGTGCTAGAACTAAACTTCGGATTATGCTTTCCTGCTTTGAACATAGCCTTACCTTAATTCCATTGCTCGACATATTCCGGGTATGCTTACAATTTAATTATTAGTAAATCCAACTTACAAATCTTTATATCACAATGTTTCTCGGTTAGGTTATGTGTATCCTTATGTCGTTTCATATCAGCGTTGCTGTGTTGAATGCAGCAAGTAAATCCATATGCATGAAACATAATTGTTGGGGTGCTTTGATGTTTGTTCATGGAACTGCAAACAATTACACAAAGTAGCGCAGCTGTTATAGGCATATGGTCAAGACGCACAACCTTCCTATGGCATCAAAGATGTCTGAATTTAAAACTATGCCCTAGTCGTTGAGCTGACTTCTTTTTCAAAATTTTGGGTAGATGGTACGAGCCTGCTTGTGCTTGTGTAAGCACGTGGCTGTGCATGTGTGTGGATGGAATGACAAATGACTGGTTATTTATGTGTTAGATATTGTCATCTACATGAAATATGGAAAAAAAACCATAGAGTAAGGTAGGGACGTGCAAGTGCTTTAATTTTTTTCATTAGAAATTTTATTTTATCCTCACAATTAAATTTTTTGACACTTTTGCAGATTGTACTTGTTATAAAGCTTGGAATGAGACCTCAAGAAGCAATATCCAAAGTGAAAACTCTTTCTGATGTCGAAGGGCTGTGTGTTTCATTTGCCAAGAATCATGGTTCTTCTGATCCCGTCCTTGCTGTCAAGGTATCTAGTTAACTATTATGTAACCCAAGTGTGTTGCAAAACTTACATATATTTTCTTTTTTCCCTTTTTATAATTTTTTTCCCTCTCTTTAGATATTAGGATTCCTGTATTACTGGGATTCATGGTTGCTTCAAGGTAAAATAAAATTGTTTCTACCCAGACGTCTATATCAGATTTTAATTGTTTATTTTGTCACTGCTCTAGGAACTTTTGAATGAAGAACCATATACAGTTGAAGATGTTGAAAAAATCACTGAAGAAAACTTGCAGTCAATGTTTGCCAATTCTCCAAGTTCTTTGGATGTGCTAAAAGCATCCCGGCACTACAAGTTATTCCAGGTAGTTTTGATTACTTGGCAATACTGATTTTAACCTACATTTATGATTTTGTTATTATTTAAGTTTGTCAAGTGGGTAAGTCACTTAGTTAGGTCTAAGGTTCGACTCCTCTTGGGTGCAAACAGTTCCTTGGTGTGTGGGTGGGGGGTTGTGTGTGGTGTGAGTACCAACTAGGAAAAAAAGAGTATCAATATTGGTTGCTATTATACTCCATGTGTCTTTTGTTAGTCATGATTAAATATAAGTTGGCTTAAAGATGGTGATTGTTTGCTTTTTGGAAGAAAGAAAATAAAAGTACTATTGAAATTTAAGGGAGGAATTAGTGGAGGAGACCTATTATAGAAGATTTGGTGTTATTAGAGGAATCAGTGGAGAAAAATCCTCCTTGTTTCCTATTTTCTAATTCTTTCCATTCTCATAATTTCTTCTCCTATATAAAGGAGCCTCCACCATTGTATTTTATATGAATTGAGAGAGTATTATAAAAGTGATGTAGCCCTTTGGGCTCTTTGTGCCGTGGATCCGCATAATATTTGTGTGTTCTATTTGTTTTATTTATCTCTTCACTTCCGTTTTATACTTTACAATATGGTATTAGAGCCTAATTTCTCTTCCTAGGTTTGGACCCCTATTTTGGGGTATTCCCTTGGCATCTGAAGTGTTGCTAAGGGTTTCTCGTGTTTTATGACTTGTTTGGGCTGTCGGTTTGTTCGGCAGTAATGTTCTTTGTCTTTGCCGTGTCTCCGGCAGTTTTTATTGACTTGTTTGGGCTGCCGGTATGTTCGGTAGCATTGTCTTTGTCTTTGCCGTATCTCCGGTAGTTTTTATCGATTTGTTTGGGCTACTGGTGTGCTCGGTAGCATTGTCATCGCTTTTGCAGTGTCTCCGGCAGTTTTTTGTTGACTTGTTTGGGTTGTCGGTGTATTTGGTAGCATTGTTCTTCGTCTACTCTCTTCGTCATTCACAGTTGTTGTTGCCCATCATCTCAATGGCAAGTTGGGCATTCATGCTCCAACTTGAGGGGGAGTATTGAAGATTTAATGGAGGAATCAGTGGAGGAAAATCTTTCAGTAATTAATGTTGTTTCCTATTATTGAAGATTTGGTGTTACTAGAGGAATCAGTGGAGAAAAATCCTCCTTGTTTCCTATTTTCTAATTCTTTCCATTCTCATAATTTCTTCTATATAAAGGAGCCTCCACCATTGTATTGTATATGAATTGAGAGAGTATATTAAAAGTGATGTAGCCCTTAGGGCTCTTTGTGTCGTGGATGTAGGCCCTAGTGGCTGAACCACGTAATATCTGTGTGTTATACTTGTTTTATTTATCTCTTCGCTTATTTTGCAACAAGTACCATCAAGTTAGTTTCCCGCTTTGTGGAATTCTGTTATCCTAGTAATTTTTATTACATTTTGCTACCAACCAAAATACCAACTTTTTGTAGTAATGGTGATTATTTCGACCCTTTAAAAGTGCACTCTAAATTCTGATCTGACTTCCATTTTCCAGAGAGCTTCCCACGTTTATTCTGAGGCCAAGCGCGTGCATGCTTTCAAGGACACTGTATCATCAAAATTAAGGTGGGCTTTATTTTCGCACCAGAAGCTATCATTTCATGTATTATCTATGCTTATGCATGTGCAGTGAATTTTTTCATGTCAGACAAAACCTTTCTCGCAAATGTATGGCGAAGCTGCTTTAGATTAAACTTGCTGATCTAAAATTAATTTGTTTCTTATGATAAAATTGAAATATTTGTTGTGCAGCGTAAATAATTGTTTTGAAAAATTTAATTGAAAAATTAAATGGCTGATTAGGGTTGAACAATGTTCATTATTGTTATATTTCCATTATATGCTCATATTGGTCATTATTATTATTTGTTATTGCAATTTGATGTTTCGTGAGCTTCAGTCATTGCATCTTTTGTTCATGTATTAATACAACCTAATGCCAAAAAAGCAACTAAGTTTTCCAGACTCTTTTGACTCCAGCTTTTAGTTTGACATCCATTTTATTTCATATCCAGTATTCCAGTGTCTCTCTCAGTCCATCTCTAGAAGCATTCAGAAACCTAAAGAATTTCTCAAAAAGTCTCGAGTTTCTTTTCTGGAACTAAAATTCAGTCACTTTGTTTTTCAAGTTTGTTGAACTTTAACCTCCAATGAGTTGTTATTGCAGTGAAGAGGACATGCTGAAGAAGCTTGGTGACCTTATGAATGAGAGCCACCACAGCTGCAGTGTTCTATATGAGTGCAGGTATGAGCCGCGTTTCCTGAATGTGTGTGCACAATATTATCAACAATAATGACAAGAAAAAGTGAGACTGTAGTAGATCTCTCAACATAAAAGAATGTCAATGTTCTGCTATACTACTTAGTAGCTTGCATATTCTCGAGCACATGCATCACATGCTCCTTCTTACAGGCATATATATATATATATATGCACATGTAATGTTTGAGAATATCTTTCGCATATGTTATGAAGCTGTCTATGTAGAATTTATTTTTTATTTTTTGGGGATCTTAAACATACAAGTACTTTTTATTTAAGTTTCTTAGTTAAAAAATGAACAAAGAAATCAATAAAACCATTTTACTCGTTAATTACTTCTTCATTATCGCATTAAAGATTATTTTAGTTTGGTTATGACAAACAATAAATGTGATTATTCGTTACTCTATATTGAATTGTTTGGGTTTTTTTTTTTTTTTTCTTCCTTTTCAAAAGTAGCTGAGAGCCTGAGACATGCTTATAAATCCCGAATTAGCAGTTTTGCATCATCCATTTGATAAAAAAATACACCTCCAACATTTATTATCCTATTGACTGATGACTTCTTATTGTTCTTGAAATTAGCTGCCCGGAATTGGAAGAACTTGTAAAGATTTGTAGAAATAATGGTGCTCTTGGGGCAAGACTTACCGGAGCTGGTTGGGGTGGTTGTGCAGTTGCTTTAGTGAAAGACAGTAGTGTCCCACAATTCATCCTCGACTTGAAGGTTAGTTTTACGTTCCGTTACATGGAAATATAGCTTTAATCGGTTGCTTAGAACGGAAGATTTCACAAAAATGACTTAAAAATGGCTGGTTTAAAAAAAGCAAGCTTATATAGTTGTCTAAAAATTCTTCTACGTTGTCAGAGTACTTGAAAGCTGTTTTCACTGGTCCATCCATGATATTCGAGTGCCTTTTAAACTAGAAATATTGGTGAACTTGTAGTAATCAATATGACTTTGTGTTTGCATCAGGATCAATTTTATCAATCAAGGATTGAAAAAGGGGTGATAAGCAAGTTTGATCTTGGCCTCTACATTTTTGCTTCCAAGCCGTCAAATGGCGCCGCTATTTTCAAATTTTAGTTTGTATATCCTAGACTTCCTCCTACTCTACTCTTCTCTTCTCGAAACTATATCACATCTCACTAAATAATAAAGTGCATCCTTTTTAACTTCAACATTATATATCTTTTATTTTTTGTTTTTTATTTATTTATTTATTATTATTATTATTTTTTTTGAGAATATACACGTTTATGTTAGGGTAAATTACACTAAATTCCCTGAAGTGTTAATATACATTGACCTCTCATCTTATTTGTCAAATTACATTGACCTAGAAATTGCTGACATTAGCATTTTTTGTGGTTGATTGTTAACGAATGGAAAGTCGATCTATATCGACTAAACTTCAAGAGAGGTCAGTGTAATTTACCCTAATTATACATATTATTATATAATAATAAATATATGATGGCAAAAATGTTACTTATTTCCTCAAAAAGCCAAGAATCTCTTTCAGCACAAGAGTACAGACAAGATAATCCAGTAAATCATGTAATATATCTCACATACTCCAATGGGATGGACAAAGATAAGCTTCTGTAATAAAGTAATATTTGCAATATCATAAATGTATCCAAACTAATAAATTCTTTTAACCACTAAATGATAAGATTTCCCTATGAAGCCCTTCACTCTACAAAGGTCATACCAGCTTGTCTAGTCATAAAACCTCTTAATATGAAACAAAATAATAGACCACCACCATATCTGGCTACACCCAATGCTATAATGAAAGTTTATGGTTAAAACCTATTAGGGTTGAAGCCAAATTCAACCTAGGAAGATCAAAATTCACATCCAATTCATTGACCCTATTGGGAATCATATCATTCCGGTAAATCTGTAGTAGTTTCGAAAGTTGGACAAATCTGACTTGTTTATTTATGTGACAGAGTAGTTTTGAAAGTCAGACAAATCTAACTTGATTTATAGTATCATTATTCAAAATTAAATTCAGTTCATAATTACCTAGGATATCATATCTTATCACTGAAATTAAGTACCAACAAAAATCCAATCAATGGGTGATTTTTGTATAATATCTGAATAAATAAACAAATAAAAGTACTAGTAGTACTCTTCTTAACTGAAGAGACAATATTATTTATAAGAAAAAAAAAAAAAAAAAAAAAAAAACATTAAACTAATCAAATAGCTCTACGAAGTAACTTGAATTGAAAAGTTCCAGATTTGAGATCCCAGTACAGCCCTATCTCATCTTCAGCACGCAAACGTCGGTCATGGGCCAAGTTGGGACAAGAAAGGACGTAGTCGTCGTCGTTGGGATTGGGGTTGGGGTTCAGTAACTTGTCGAAAAACGTGGCTTCGTTGCAATGCCTCTTAGGGTTGTTCTCCTCAGTGACATCCCACACAATGACATGAATCTTCTGCCCCAGCACCACCACTTGGTTGGCCACGCACAGATTCCAGTACCGGAAAACGTGCTGGAATGCGTCGGTGAATGGCACGACTAGCTTGCCGGTCATGATCTCGGACTGTGTGAGGCTCTTCCTGAGGTGCCATGGGTTCCGAGGATCAAACTTTGGTGGTGAATATATGTCCCATATCTCAACTAGGACACGAGTCACCTGAAAGGGTGTCTCGTTGGCTGCTTCTTCTTCTGCTTTGGTTGGAATAAAGTTGTAATAGAAAGTTTTCTTCATGATGATGGAGGAGGACAGACAATGTATGTAGAAGAGAGGATTGAAAAAGGTTTAGGATTTATAGAGACTAGCTACTAGGTTGATTATGGAAAGTTTGGATACTGAGAATTTTTTTTTTATTTTCTTCCGGGAATATTGGTGTTAAGTCTTTCACTTTTTTTGGTAATAAGATTATTCTTTTTTGAGGGAGATCTTCACTTGGCCGAGTTACCAAATTAAAGAAAAAAAACCCTAATCTTCCATAGTCGAATCCTCAAATATTAATCACCATACTAGGAAATATGAACTGTACTTTCAACTATTGATAAAATTTATTTAATGTTATTTTCTCGCAAACTCAACTTTGACGGTGTGGATCAAGGGGGTAGTTCACCTGATATTTTCTCACATTTCAAAGTAAAAAGATTAGATGATTGGTTCAAGTTCATAACGAGACACCTTTCAAAGTAAAAGATTCAATATTGAGAAATTATTAGATGGTTCTGGTTTATTTGACACTTGGTGGACTAATTCTCGATCATGAAACTTTGTAATTTATTAATACATTCTTATAAGACTATTTTCTTAATTCGAGAGTTTGTATTTAACTGATCCACCAAGTATTAATAGTCCAAGACTATCTAATAATTTCTCAGATTCGATAATTGGTTCAAGTTCATGAGGAGACATGTGAGTGTGTGCTACACCGACTTTCATGTAACTTTCACAATTTAACACCCCTTCTACAAAACATATGCATATATAAAGAGAGAGATCGTACTACAAATTATGATAGTAATAATTCAATATATATTAATACGCATACCATTATTAATACGTGTCTAATAGTTGGTGTATTAATAATATATTGAATTATTACCATTATTATTTTATTTATTATCTGTAACGACCTAGCTCCTTTTGGATCCGGATCATTAAACGGGTCCTTACTAGACTAAAAAACGTTCGAGGGTAATACGGTCATTTCACGTTAAATTTACATATCAAGGTCCGAAAAGGGCAAGATGGTAATTTGCCATATTCTAATAAATTAAGACTCAAAGGACGTAATAGTCATTTACGTGAATTACATAATAAATAAAGTGAGGTTCGGGGCAATATAGTCCTTTCGGTGGTGAAAATATAATTATTGCATTTTAGTGGGTCATAAAATAATTACGTATAACCTCACTGGGGTGTCAAAGTGTAATTTAAGAATTTAAAATAGGAATTACATATGAGACAGAAACCGGTCGATGTATATACATTATACGTTGACGTATGGGAAGCCATACGTTGACTAGTTTGGGACATGATATCGGTCGATGTATAGGAAGCCATACGTCGACTGGTTTGCAACATGAGCCACAATGACTCACACTGTGAAGATACCGGTCGATGTATGGGAAGCCACACGTGGATCGGTTCTGGGAAACTCTCACTTCTTTTCCCACTATCCAATGATAACCCAAATACACCAACATTAGTAATTCAACCACCCACGCCACTACGCTTACGTGTAATTTTAAATACATTTCAACACTAAATTGCAATAATAACAACCACGTTGTTAACGTAATTTACCACACGTTACTTAAAATATACAAATTGATTTTGAGAGAGTAAAACTTAATTACATTCTCTCAAATAACCATTTACACAATGAACCTCAATACATCACACATTGCAAAATAATACACCTTGAGTTAGTATTTTACAAAATTAGGTTTATTTACAAAAGATATGAAAAAGAGCATTTCTCTACTCCAAGCTAAGGCTAAGTTGGATTACCGTCGGCTACTTCTTTTCCATGACCTGAAAAATGTAGAATATGATGGGGTGAGCAATATGCTCAGTAGGTGATACTTAAGACACGTCTCTTGTATCCCCGTGAATCCAAGCAAAGAATAAAGCGACAGGAATTGGGGTCATACAAAGTCGGGAAAATACAACATCATATCCGAGCTCAACATTAACAATATAATGCAATGGAATGTAAAGCATGTCAATGTCACTCCCCATTTTCAAAACCGTTCATCCATCACTTTCCAAATTGTTAAGGTAACCCCCTTTGGTGACTCCGCAGCGCCGAGAGAAGGATTGGCTACTGTCCCTGACCTTTAGTGACTTCGCAGCGTCATTATGGGGACCAGATAGCTCAACCACGCTAGGGCAATCTCCCTAGTTCCCTCTAGGTTACATTAACCTACCCGCCCGTTGGTGACTCCACAGCGACCGGGTTTTATCAAAACACTTTCATCAATATACTTTCCCAAAACTCCCCTTTTTCATTTCAAAATCAATTCTACCCATTTCTTGTACAATGTAAATGCATAGATGCATTTATGTCATGCCAATATACTCATCATTACACAACTAACTCAATTTAAGTAAGCAAGGCATAATTTCACAAGAATTTCTCAAGAAATTTCAATATGCTCTTATACAACAATACATTTAGCATAACGAACATATATAAATCATCACATAGGCAAATTTTCCACATAAAACATTAATTACAAGCTCTCACATACCCACATACACATGTTCTAACTACTTTTAAACTACAACTAGCACAAATAAGCATGTCTTGCAACAATTTAGAAGATGTAATTCACATAGGAGCAAGAAAATTGTAGATTAAGAGCTCCTACCTTGATTTTGAGCAAATCCTTTATAATGGGCCAAGAATTTCGAAAATGCTAGGAAGCTCCAAATCTAAAATTGTTGGTATGAATGCGTAGAGTTCGCTGTGAGCTTCGTTTTGCCTCAAACGACACTTAAATTCACCAAGAAATGGAGGAGAAATCAAGCTTCAAAGGTTTCTTCTAAAAAGAAAAGAAAAATGGAAGAAAAATGAGAGAGGGAAGAAACTAGTGGGGAGAGAGACAAAATGAGGGGAAAAAGAATGGTCTCTAGACCATTTAAGCCTTAGTGGTGGGTCCCACCAATTCTTTTTATTTCCTCTTTTTCTTTTACACCAATTTATACATCACACAGATAAAAATGCACCACTTACAAATACCACTCAACCCATATAAATTAAAATGCACAAATGCAAATGGATCCAACCACAATCCCGTACGCCAAATGTGAAAAGATGAAAATGCCCTTACGGTGACAAAAATTTCTGAAAAAAAAAAAAAAATGAGAAATGCTAAAAATTGGAAACCTTACAATCTACCCTCCTTAAAGAGATTTCGTCCTCGAAATCTACCCTCCTTAAAGGAGAAGGCATGACCACACACCTTCCTCAGAATCACTTCTCAAAATTCCAAGACAAAGGACTCAACAACCTAACTGCCTGTGACACCAGCGCCAACATGCAATCACACTCTGCCACTAGAAAACCCAATGATCACCCCCCTATGAGGGTACTCATTACTCACAACACTGTTCACCAAACCCGCTGAATTCAATACTTGACTTAAAACTAACACTGGTCCTCTCTATACCGCTATACAAAGTTTGAAAGAAAAAAAAAAAAATAGTCACAAGACCCCTGAACATAACAACATTCTTTCTTAATTCACCCCTTTTTAAAGGACACACAAGTCCTAGACAAGGAGCCCTATCCACCACACAATCAGACTCAAACTCAGACTCACACCTCTCAATCATATCAACACTTGCCATCCAATATACAACTATACGACTACATGGTCATACAACGACCACCAATCACGCCAACCGGTAATTATCATACGGATCAACCTCAAGAAGATTAAACGGTGATTTTCCCAACAATCACACAAGTATGGATCACCAAAATGATAAATTGTACTATCTTGTATTCTGAACTCAAATCCCCAAAACGTGATTCTTAATAATCAATGATTGTATCACCAACCCGTCATCAAACACCCAATACCACCTAACACCTTTTGTCACCCAAGATAAATCATGTAAGTTCACATTGTCATACCAACACAACGCACAGTACCATACTCCCACTATCATTAACAAGTCGGAACAATCATTGACCTTGACCCGACATCGTGTCAAAGAGGAATTGACTCTAGAGAAATGGTTGGCCAGGCCATTCTCATCCTCAATCTGATCTCGACACAGACATCGTTCCTGTCCTCAGGTCTAAACCTCAAATACAACCCTACACAGTCCACAAAACCACTACAAGATCCATTCCCTAATCGATCCACCACTCTACATAACCTCAATAATCACATAGTCACAAAACAATATGCTAAAAACAATACGATAATCATTCTCGGTCACACAACCATAACAAGTTAAAAGTAACACAACACCAAACGTTACAATCATCGATCAACACTAAAGATTTCTAATTTCCTCATAACACCAATATCAAGTAAACGACTCATCATTACTCGATTCAAGTCTTACTTCATTAAAACGCACCCTACAACCGTCTCATGTCTAAAACCTCAAAACCAAAGTTAATCATCTCATTATTCTTCAATGGAATCCTACATTCACTTCCTTAGTCACATAATTCTAAGGTAACATCGATACTTATGCTCAAAGTACTGCTCAAATCGAACACCTATAACCTCATCCAAGTACATTACTCACATCAGATCACCCAATCATCCCCAATCTATCGTTTACGACATAATCCCTAGCCGTCACCACTAGAATCAGACACCGAAACAAAATCCCTATTCGGCAACCCGTGCCTCACGTTCCACCAATCAAAACCACACTCAGAACGAGCACTACATAAACCAGAGACTCTACCTCCCTTCATGGGAGTGAGTCAACCTTTTCAATCAAAGTTCCTACCATTGAACCCAAACAATATAACAAACCACACACAGGTCCGTCCACCCACGAACGCGCACAACTCCTAATTAGAGAACAAGACTCACAACAACTAATGTCTTTATCAGGACCATAATAAACGAAGAGAGGTAATGAACCGCGCGCTCATAAGAGACTGATGACTCATACCTGAATACATCCGACACCCTATCACACACTGCTCATCGCTTGTCCAACCATGGACATCCAATCTCACCTGAGATAAAAGGAAGTCCTTATACCCAAGGAGAAGAACCAACTTGGAACGCATACGGGACTACAAACACTAATTTAAGCGACCTCTCCCATTACCGGATCGTCTTACACAATCAACACAAAACCTTGCACACACTTCTCCGTAACGCTATGCTAGCCAGAACTAATCAGATAAAAGCACCAACGCCCTCAACATACCAACACTAGGAACCATCATTGCGACAACAATCCCCCAGTGAAAAACTCTATGAAATACAATGACACCTAATCACGTGTTCCACCTCTACCCTTTGAAGTAGACACTGCCTTAATCGCTGTGCGCGCAAGACCTATGACCTCAATCACAATGACCCACTGACTCTTCAAAGAAAAGATGCCTACATGGCAACACCTACCGATCTGGTCTTAAAGACTAAGCTGTCCACCGTTACCTCGATTGATGCACAATCCCATCACATATCCGTCAGCACACAACAACATTCAAAATTTTCAACCTACATTCGGATCATACCTCAAACTATTACTCTCATCAATACCAAACATCACGTCATAACACCTCAACTACTATTCTTTCCAAACAATAATCCAAACCTATCGTCCCACCGGACCATCAAACCACAACTAAATGACTTTTCCTCAAACATCTTTAAGTCAAAATCATCGCAACACGAGAACAAACATTACTCTCGATACTCCCCATAATGATCACTGTATATCACTAGAAAAGAATCTCCAAACGGCAATGTCATGCTGACAAATCCTCAAACAAAATGTGCATAAGATCTAGAATACTCAACACCCATTTGTCTCCTTAGAATCATCAACGACAGAATCATTCACAAATGCTTAACCAACTACTTAATCCATTCCTTCTAAGGTGATCGATGTGCCTAAGCAAGAAAACTTCGTGTCCTAGGTTCAACATCTTTGCCATTACCATCACCATCTCCATTACTCGTTAGACCAAACACTTACCAAAAGAAAACACTTATGGAATACTACAAATAATTGCACTTACATACCTTTGACTACAGGAGGTCTCTCTGGTGACTCCATAGGAGAAACAACCGGACTGGTTATACGACCCTGAGTCTCCCATTCCGGTGACGCTCCAAGCTGAACACCAGTCTGTGATACTGAAGGTCGAGTCGGTCCTTGCCCGGAATCTACCTCACCAACTGGAATTCCACCTCTTTTGGGACAATCCTTCTTCCTATGATTAGGCTGACCACATTTAAAACAAACTCCAGAACTAGGCCGATCCCAAGGGTACTCTGCTCTCAAATGATCTGTTTGCTTGCATTTATAACAAGCCTTCTCGATCTTAGGGGATGTCTCCAGCGTTGACGTAAAAACAACGGGGGAATAAGAATAATCACCCTTTAACACCTTTCGTACGTGACTCTTGGACAACATCTCCACTTCCATAATCTGATTCCACAAATCCTTGTCTCCTAATCCGTCCCTAACCCTTGTTCTCTTTGACTGTGCCATCGACCTCTGAGTTTCTATGGCTATTGCATGTACGAAGTTTGTCATAGCCTCAACCAAATTCTTAACCAAAAGATTCCCTTTAAAGAGCTCGTCCTGCTCCCCATCATTATCTGCTTCTTTACGTCTCTTCGGAGGCATGACTCTAAAAGTGGAAAGAAAACGGATCAATGCAATACAATCATGCAACCTTGATTCAAAGCTATGAACACTCTCACACAATAAGAACACCTAGCCATGAAATATGAACCTGTTCTACCGTCGTGCTCTAAGCGCTTCACCAAATGCGACAAGAAGATCAAAATGATTGCACACAAAATAGCTCAATCCACGAGTTAGAAACCCACGCCACTAGTTCGACGAGAACCAACACCCAAACAACCCTGGAGCAACCAAGCTCCTCACCTTCTCATGTCAAAACACACAACTATTCTATACTTGACCGCATACGTGCATAAAGGTACACATACATACAAGGCTTACTTATATATATATATAAAACAACTAGAACATAACCCTTGACACGACCGTGTCCTAACACATTAGTTTAAATAACGAGTTCACTAAATTATTATACGAAATTAATTATCTCTTCTATTCTCATCATCATTTCGCATACCACACACTTCTACAATCCGTACTCGCAGCTTGCCATTAACATACTTCTCATACATCTCATCACATCAAAATCAACATGTTTTCAATCATCATCATGGAAATAGCATACATTATTTTAAACGCGTAAACATGTGATCATATAAGTAATTAAACAAATAAGCATGCGTCTTCAAATATCAAAACACGTAACAATTAATCTCATACGTAATGCAAACAACCTCCCACGCAATCCTACATAGGCCTCTACCCGTCGTCCTAAGGTTTTTGAACCATTGCTCAGATACCATTCTGTAACGACCCAGCTCCTCTTGGATCCGGATCATTAAACGGGTCCTTACCTGACTCAAAAACGTCCGAGGGTAATACGGTCATTTCACGTTAAATTTACATATCAAGGCCCGAAAAGGGCAAGATAGTAATTTGCCATATTCCAATAAATTAAGACTCAAAGGACATAATAGTCATTTACGTGAATCACATAATAAATAAAGTGAGGTTCGGGGCAATATAGTCCTTTCGGTGGTGAAAATATAATTATTGCATTTTAGTGGGTCATAAAATAATTACGTGTAACCGTGCCAAAGTGTAATTTAAGAATTTAAAATAGCTTTTACATATGAGACAGAAACCGGTCGACGTATATACATTATACGTCGACTAGTTAGGGCTATGAACAGTGGGAAAACCCACTGCCGAGATACCGGTCGACGTATGGGAACCATACGTCGACTGGTTTGGAACGTGTGTTACAATGGATACCGGTCGACGTATGGGAAGCCGTACGTCGACTGGTTTGGGACATGATACCGGTCGACGTATGGGAAGCCATACGTCGACTGGTTTGCAATGTGAGCCACAATGACTCACACTGTGAAGATACCGGTCGACGTATGGGAAGCCACACGTTGACCGGTTCTGGGAAACTCTCACTTCTTTTCCCACTGTCCAGTGATAACCCAAATAACCATTAGTAATTCAACCACCCACGCCACTACACTTACGTGCAATTTTAAATACATTTCAACACTAAATTGCAATAATAACAACCACGTTGTTAACGTAATTTACCACACGTTACTTAAAATATACAAACTGATTTTGAGAGAGTAAAACTTAATTACATTATCTTAAATAACCATATACACAATGAACCTCTATACATCACACATTACAAAATAATACACCTTGAGTTAGTATTTTACAAAATTAGGTTCATTTACAAAAGATATGAAAAAAGGGCATTTCTCTACTCCAAGCTAAGGCTAAGTTGGATTACCGTCGGCTACTTCTTTTCCAAGACCTGAAAAATGTAGAATATGATGGGGTGAGCAATATGCTCAGTAGGTGACACTTAGGACACATCTCTTGTGTTCCCGTGAATCTAAGCAAAGAATAGAGCGGTAAGAATCGGGGTCATACAAAGTCGGGAAAATACAACATTATATCCGAGCTCAACATTAACAATATAATGCAATGGAATGTAATGCATGTCAATGTCACTCCCCATTTTCAAAACCGTTCATCTATCACTTTCCAAATTGTTAATGTAACCCCCTTTGGTGACTCCGCAGCGAAGGATTGGCTACTGTCCCTGACCTTTGGTGACTCCGTAGCATCATTATAGGGCCCAGATAGCTCAACCATGCTAGGGCAATCTCCCTAATTCCCTTTAGGTTACATTAACCTACCGGCCTGTTGATGACTCCGCAGCGACCGGGTTTTATCAAAACACTTTCATCAATATACTTTCCCAAAACTCCCCCTTTTCATTTCAAAATCAATTCTTCCCATTTCTTGCCCAATGTAAATGCATAAATGCATTTACGTCATGCCAATATACTCATCATTACACAACCAACTCAATTCAAGTAAGCAAGGCATAATTTTATAAGAATTTCTCAAAAAATTTCAACATGCTCTTATACAACAATACATCTAGCATAATGAACATATATAAATCATCACATAGGCAAATTTTCCACATAAAACATTAATTACAAGCTCTCACATACCCACATACACATGTTATAACTACTTTTAAACTACAACTAGCACAAATAAGCATGTCTTGCAACAATTTAGAAGATGTAATTCACATAGGAGCAAGAAAATTGTGGATTAAGAGCCTCTACCTTGATTTTGAGCAAATCCTTTAAAATGGGCAAAGAATTTCGAAAATGCTAGGAAGCTCCAAATCTAAAATTGTTAGTATGAACACGTAGAGTTCGCTGTGAGTTTCGTTTTGCCTCAAACGACACTTAAATCCACCAAGAATTGGAGGAGAAATCAAGCTTCAAAGGTTTCTTCTAAAAAGAAAAGAAAAATGGAAGAAAAATGAGGGAAGAAAAATGAGAAATCAAGCTTCAAAGAATTTCCTCTTTTTCTTTTACACCAATTTCTACATCACACAGATAAAAATGCACCACTTACAAATACCACTCAACTCACATAAATTAAAATGCACAAATGCAAATGGATCCAACCACAATCCCGTGCGCCAAATGTGAAAAGACGAAAATGCCCTTACGGCAACAAAAATTTTTGAAAAAAAAAAAAATAAGAAATGCTGAAAATTGAAAACGTTACATTATCATTATTATTTTATTTAAATTATGCATTGATGACACAAAAATCATTACATCTTGGAAGTCTATAAAAGGGACCCTTATTCTGCTCAATTGGTGAGATGTGCGTTGTTATAATATCTCTCTCCATGTATGAGAGTACTTTATACATTGAGATTGGGCAATGTCAAAAGTCACACACTTGTTTTTATTTGAACGCATCTGAAAAAGACCATCAATAAATATAAATTGTATTTTGAAGTTATATTAGATTATTAATATGTGTATTAAAAGCAGAATTTAATTAGGATAGTCCCTAACATGCCTCTCATTATCCATATACTTCTTTTCAACTTACTTTATGTATATATTGTCGTTTTCATTATATTTATTGATTGTTATTAAATACTAACATCCTGTGCCAAGCAACACCATATATGTTCAATTATTATTATTATATATATATTATAAATGTATATGTAATAATTGGACATATTATATAGGATAAATTGCATTTAACCTCTTCGGTTTTCACCGTTTTGCAATAAATCTCTTTTTATTATTATTATTTTTGGTATCAAAAAATTCCCTTCAACTAACCAACCGAGGGTGTTTGCTTTTTGAATTTTTGCCAAAAATACCCCCACCTACCAAATCAAAGGTGGTTTTATGCAATTTGCCCAATTATGTGAATTTAGTTAATAGATTTTTTTTTTTTCTTTTTTTCTTTCTTGAATAATAATATTTGAACTTATATTTTCGTTATATGTATTACCATACTTTTAAATAAAGAAAAATATTTAAAAAAAAAAATAAAAATAAAAGTAAAATGCATAGTTGTGAGTGAAACTGCATGCTATTTCTTTGGCATATGTTTGGCATAGTTAAATTCTGTAATATCTCTTTTTTCCATTTTTTAATACTTTTTGTAATTAAAATTAATTTTTTTTCAATCTAATTGTTTGATAAAATGTCCATCTCATATATTATATGTGTGATGACCCTGTGGGCGGGTGTAAGACACTGGCAGATTACTACACTGGCGAGTTACAAATACATAATCTCACATCGCATGGAAAAGAGAAAGGGAAAGGGAAAGGGAAAGGGAAAGGTGAAGTACGTATATGTAGATGTGTCACTCCAATTGGTATGAGGCCTTTTGGGGTAAAACCTAAGAACAAAACCGTGCTGACTCAGGTTCAAAGCGGACAATATCATACCATGTGGTTGAGTGAGTCATTATAATATGTGTGCAGATTATATAAAATAAAAAAAATATACTATAAATAATATAATGAAGGAGGTGATATTCGCACTCCACTTTTTCACAATTGCACGTTATTTTTCTTTTTCTTTTAAAGAAAATAACAAAAAGGTCTTTAAGATCATTAATCCATCATTTTTTATTTTATGATACCATAATTACCCTTTTCACTACTAATTTTTAACCTTTTTTACTGTCTTTACTTTTTTTAGTATTTTCTCTCTTTTTTTTTTTTTTTCTGACAAAAAAATTAATTTATTCAACTGAAACAACATGCATCAAAAAAAAAAAAAAAAAAAAAATTTGTTACAAGGCTTAAACGGCAGCAAAATACAAATTTTAATTTTCCACGCTTCTTGAATATGTTGTCGTTGTGAAAAAAAAAATGTATATGTTGTGTCTAAAACTCCCATTCAACAATATGAAGTAACAAACTCAATGCCAGCTCTATTGTGTCCGCAATGGAGTAGCACAACAGACAGACGTGAGCAAAGAAATTGATGAAAAAAGTTTTTCTGGATGTGGCTTCTAATTGTCCAAAAGGGGCTCATGGTGCATTTGAGTGGATCACACTCACTGGGGGCGTGACTTTTGTCGGCAGGTTTTTTTTATTTTTTATTTTTTTTATTTTTTATTTTTTCTTATTATTTTCATATAATTGGTTAAAATTAATTAGGAACTTTTTACCAATTTCAGAGCTCAAAGGGATATAAATGGCAATGAGAACTGGAAATAGAGGAATTGAAAGGCAGAAGATTATTTGTTTGACAAACAAGAAACAGTGGAATTGAGATACGAAAAAAATTGTTTCAAATTTTAAAGGGTAGATGTGGTATTTGGGAACAAATAATAATTTATTTATAAAGTCAAAATTAGAAATGTCATTTCTTTTAAAATTGAAATGCAATTGCAATAAAATGGAGTGGAAATATCGCCTCCTTATAATAATGGTATATATAATATAGGGCGAAAGACAAAAAAAACCCCTTCGACTTTCACCCGTTTGTAAAAAATACCCCTTATGAATATTTTTAGCAAAAAACCCCCCTTAACTATCTTGAGGGGTTAACTTTAACTGATGTTCGTTTAAATTATTTAGTGAGCCATTTTTTTGGATGAAATAGCCCCTTAACAGTAAAAGACTTATTATTATTATTATTTACTCTCTCGCCACGTCAACAAATTCTTCATACTATTTTATTCATACAATAGTGTTTCAATATTATAATTGAATCATATACTTTTATGTAGGTGGGCCTGTTGAATATAAAGAGTGTTTTAATATTATAATTGAATCATATATACTATAATGCTATATACGTGTGTGAAAATTAAATCAAATTTATTTTAATTACTTTTATCCTATCAGTATGAAACCATATTATAAGTCAAGTTCATTTTATTTTTTATCATATCATATCCATGTGATAATTCTTCCCTAATATCATCTTAAATTAGTATAAAATCATATTATATGTTTATGTATAGAAAGGTATTTTATACGAGCTCCAATAAAAGTTAAATAATTATAGTAATCCCACTAAAAGTAATGATTATGTTGTCTTCTTCTCAAAAGGGACAACCACAACCACCAAAAAAAAAAAAAAATTTCACCTCAAAATTTAGGGTTTAAAACCCCAAACTGTAAATCTTCGAATTTCAGTCCAAACCTGCATGATCTTCGTATTGCTATTAATGCGAGTGAGTGAATTGCATGAGAAAGACGAATGATACTGAGAGTCGGTGAATGATTCACTTAGTGTAAACGAACATATTCAATGCCAATTTTAGTTGATTGTATAACTTTTGTAAAGATTTAGTCCAAACGTAAACAAATGGAAATAAAATTCGTTTTAGGCAGTCACCAAAAAAATTTAAGAAAGCATGGGTAATTTGGTAATAGTGTATGTTTACTAAACGGACGTCAGTTAAAGTCACCCCTTCAGGATAGTTGAGGGGGATTTTTTGCTAAAAATATTCATAAGGGAAATTTTTTGCAAACGGGTGAAAGTTGAGGGGTTTTTTTTTGCAATTCGCCCTATAATATATAATATGAGTAAACTTATAAGATTTGAATTTATAATAGTTTCACTCATAACTATAAATTTTACTTTTTCAAATTTTTTATACTTTTCTTTAATTAAAAGTATGATGATGCATTTAACAAAAAAAAAATATAAGTTGAAATATTATGATTCGCGAAAGGAATTTTTTTAAAAACTAAATTCACCCAATTGGAAAATTTTGATTTCAGCAGTAAAATGATGTCAAGTATTGATATAACATAATTGTTTTGACCTTTTGATTGTTCTTCTCCTATTTTAGATGATGAGGCAACAATAAATCTAAATTCCGTTTGTAAGTAGTTCAAACTCACCAACGGGCCAGTACCCCAGCGGTATCAGTCTCTTACTTCTCAAAGGAAGGTCCGGGGTTTGAGTCTCAGAAGAGACATATGTGTGTGATAAGCGCCGAATATTGCATATTCAAGTGCCCTAAATTGCATTAGTTAAGTCCATTATTTGATTTTATTATGTAGATTATCTTCATTTGTGCATTTTTGTTTATTTTCAGGTTCATTGGCTTAAAAGAAGCAAGAATGATGTTTTGTTGAAATTTTGAATGCAAAGGCACAATGCTGAAGCTTGGCAGCAGTGAAACCTGACTTTTGTCACCATTTTCGACCTAACAAACTCAAGAACTGGACTTCCATCATAACATGAAAGATTTAGAGCTCTGAATTAGCTTTCTAAATCTTCAAACGGTTTGTCATTCGGAGCTCGGAGCAGAGAGTTATGGCCTTGTTACCAGAGGTGCGCAGAACTGCCTGGCAGCAATGAAATTCTGCCTTGATCTTCATTTTCGACCAACCATCCTTGAGAATTGAGTCTACACCAAAACATGAAGTATTTAAATCTCTGAATTAGCTCTCCAAATCTTCAAACGGTTCATCATTCAGAGTTCGGAGCGCAAAGTTATGGCCGTTTCACCAAAGTAGGTCCAGGCGGAGCAAGGCAAGAATGGAGCATTCTGCTCCAATTTTGAGTGCTCGAGCCCTTATTTCGAATGCTCGAAATTAGGGCAGAATTGCATCCGGAAATGGCCCATTTTTAGCCACTTGCATCTTGGGTTCCTCAATTCTAATTTCCCTCTTTAATGGTTGGTTGGAGATGTTGGTTGGTGGGGGTTTTTAGAGGCTTATCTCTAGAAGATAAGAGGGGGAGGCCACACATATCATGAAGCTTGATTTCTAGCAAGATAGAGGAGAGAGAAGAGAGCAAGAAAGGTGTGTTCTTGAAGCAAAGGAAGGAGCACGAAAATGGAGTCTTTCTTCAAGCTTCCTCCTTCCTCTAGTGCATCAATGGGTAACTAAACTCTATCTAGGGAGGTGATGAAGCCTCCCCTTGTTGTTCATGTTCTAGATTAAGTTCTATTTTGGGGATTTTAATGTATAGATTTTGGTCTTTTCATAGTTTAGAGCATATTACTTCTTGTAATGAACTCTATTATGTTTAAATGATTGATGTAAGTTATTTAGCTTGACTTGATGATTCTTACATTAATCTTATTGCTTGTATTCTCATGGTGACAATGGGGAGAAAACTATGAAATGTTTTCAAGGCATGTTGATAGAAAAATGGATAGTCCATTGCTTAGGAACTTCCTTTGATGGGTTATGCTAGTTTCCTACTTCATGTGCTTTGTCATTTGCTTGAATGCTTGATGGTCTTTAGTTTAAGATAATATATTTGACTCTACATCCTAGTTTAGGTAGTTCAATGTGTTAGCTTTTGAAGGATCATTCTTGTGCCAATTTAATGAATCTCTTAACAAATATATGGTAACTAAGTGTTATCATATATTTCTTGACAATTGCATATATTGTCCATCCCCAATTTAGACTTAATCTAGCATGTACTTAGGGTGTAGTGTGAATTCATCTCCTTAGTCTTCTCTACCTAGATCTCTCTTTCTAAATTTCTTACAATTTTATTATTTTATGCATTTTAATTTCTTAGTTTAGTGACAAACACACAAACCCTTTATAAACCCCTCATCACTCTAAAATGACTTTAAATACTTAGGTTGCCTTAAGACTAGCACAGTCCCAGTGGTTCGACTTACCCGTCCAATAGCCCTATTTTACAATGAATTGTGCTATTGCGAAGAGGGTTGATTTATAATTGATTTCGACCGTCGATCAATTTTTGGCGCCGTTGCCGGGGACTGCAAACGGTTTAGCAACCAAAGTTCTAGGTGTAAATTTAGTTTGATTGTGAATACTGTGTTTTGTGAATATTTCTTGTGTGGTTTAACCATTTTTGTGTTGTAAGTGAGATTCTAGGAACTTGAAGCTCGCCGTGGGGAATGCTAGCTAATTGTAAGTCTAGAGGACCCCAGGTAAGTCTTTTGACCTTCTAGTTTCGAATTGTGGATATTGTGCATGTGTTAAGCTTAGAAGTAGTTAAATTGCAAGCCCTTGTCGAGGCTATTTCAATTGTGTATTTTCAATTCCAAGCATTGGTCCTTGTCGTGGCCTTTTTAATTTTTGTCTTGATAATTGAGGAGAAAGGGAATATCATTGTATGTGGAGTTGATGATAAAGAATTGTTGTGTTGATTATGTTGTGTGTTGTTGATGTTTAACTCCTAGATGGAGAATAATTATCTCCCAACTCAATTCTACACACCACATGCGTTTTGTGCCTTTTGCTCTAGTAATACACATCATACAAGAGATTGTCTTCCAACGAGAAAATTCTCGGATTTTTATCTAGAGCAACCAAATGAAAATTTCTTTGAACTGGGTAGTGATCCATACTTCAATGGTTATAACTCGGGTTGGGGAAACCAACAAAACTTCTTGTGGCATGACATAGGAAATTCAACCCCACAATCTCATATGCAACCTTTTCAACCCAATGATCATTCTTTCCCGCCCTCTTCTCCTTGTCCACCGTCTTCATTGGATGAATTTATTGCTGCCAATGAACAAATGATGGAGTCTTTCCACATGCAAATGATAGAGTCCAATAAGCAAATGTTGGATGACATTGTTGGCATGCAATCCACTACTCATTCTCATTCCCAATCTAGAGTAGAGTTAGATGACCAAATAGCCCAAATTCAACAAATGGTTGATGTTCTAAATCATGGAAATGAAGAAGAATTTTCCATTGAACTTGTGGCCAATCCAAAAGAAAATTCTATGAATGATGAGATTACTCCTAGTAACTTTCATCATGAGAATGATCAAGTGGTCATCACATATGAAAATGATGAAATGGTGGTTGAAAATCAAATTATTGCCACTCATAAAATGGAAGAATTTGTGGTTAAAAATGAGGAAAAAGATGATGAGATTGCATCATTTAAAACTCCAGAACAACCCCTAAATAATCCTTTGCTTGATGCACCTCCTTCAATGGAGGATCCTCTAAAAGCTTGTTTGGCTCATTTCAATTGTGAGGATTTTAATGTTGACAATTCCATTTCGGAGGTGAATTCTGTGCTTAATATTCATCCACCTATTCATTCTCTTCCTTGGTCAACATCAAATGTATCTCTTTCTTGGGAGCTTGCATCTCATCCCATTCCCTCACTTGAGTTGTCTCAAGTTGTTGAGCCCGAACCGCCGGACAAGTGTGAGGAGGATGTTGAAATTTTGAAGGATAAGTTGTCGAGCATTCCCGTACTCAATATGACCCTTCAAAAGCCTTTGCTAGGTGCACTTTCACCTACTCCATCTTCCTATAATCCAAATCAGCCCCATAGTCCAAAGTTCTTCATTGAGGATGAAGAGTGGATTGAGGTCTTTCCATTACCTCTTTCCAACTTTTGTCTTCAAGCTCTTTTCCTTCCGTTTCCAAAAGAACTTTCTTACTTAGGGAAGCTTGAATCTCTAGAGAGACATGGTATAGGGTAAGGAGGACTAACTTGATCTCGGTGTGTCTAGCTATCGAGATTTTTGAGGATTAGTGCCTGCTCTAACTTCGTCTAGCTATCGACATTAAATTTAGCAACTCAAGGGAAGCAATTCTTTCAATTTCCAAGCTTCCTTCTCTTTGAAATTGCTCGTGCCTTGCAAAATTTTCTGGGAAACGGTTTAGAAAAGCCAAAAATTTGATTTTTCTTAGACCTTCTCAACTCTAATTTTCATTCCCGGAAGTCTCCATCGCTTTCTAGCAATTTCATTAGATTTTTCAAATGCGACTCATGTGCATATTTTCTCATTTTTAATGAAAAGTTTGAAAATTTTCTCAAAATTCTTCATGCATTTGAGATGATTAAAAAGTTGAAAAATTGCAAGGTTTCAAAACAAAACTTTCAAAATTTCCCATGCATTGGAATGGAATGAATTTGCAAGTTTAAAATTTTCTTCAGAAATTTCATTCATGCATTGTGTGATGTTGCAAAGGTTTGAAAATTTTCTTACATCCACCCATGCTTTGTGTGATGTTCTGAAAGTTGGCAATTTTTCCATGCATTAGAAATTGCAAAGTTTGAAAAGTTAAAAAAAAAAAGAAAAAAAAAGAAAAAAAAAGAGAGAGTTCTTTTCAAATTTTCCATCCATTTGAATGAGAGGATGTTGCAACGTTTAAATTTTTCCCATACATTGGCTTGAATCCATCAACATTGCATGCATAGGAATTTCATGCTCCTTAAAAATTTTATCATGATCCGCAAAGTTCCTTGCTTGCATGCATTTCATGCATTTCTATATTTCATGCATGGTTGCATGCATTTCTCTGATGTATGCATTCCTTCCTATCCGAGCCCACTGGTCAAATTCTTTATGCTTCCATGTATTAATGATCTCATTCCTTGAACCATCCATGCAAGCTCATGCATGGCCATGCAACAACATTCAAGCTCCATGCCGAGTGCTTTAGTTTTCAAGCTTCACTTTAATTTGGCTGCAATTTTCGAGCTCTCTCAAACCCATTCCGAGTGCTCGAACCCCCTCTTAACCTCATCCCAAGCTACTGTCCTCATCTCGAGCACTCGAATTCCCATTTCGAGTGCTCAAGCCTCCAACCAAAAATTTCAGCATGCTCGAAACTTCCACAACACAATTCTGAGACTTCTGCTTGTTTTTGGAGCACTCGAAGCCACATTTCGAGTGCTCGAAATCCCAAACCAACCTCAACACCATGCCCCTTATACACCAACCTTCCCTTATCTCTCATAAATCACCCCCATCACCCCATCAACCACCTTCCTTCCACCCACACCCTTCAACCTCCACAGCCATGCACAGCATCACACTAACCAACCTCACACCCCATTCCTCTCGGCATCTAACCATGCAACCACCTACCATCACACACATCTCCCAACCCATGCAAACCTCTCCTCTGGGCAACCCCTCACCTAAGCAAACCTCACACACCATGCACCAAACATCACCCTTTCGGCAACTCAAACCAAACCAACTCACCTTCTCTCCACCTCTCCACACATATCCCATCTCTCGACATCCCGAGCCCTCAAAGACCCTCATCACACCTCACCTCCACAACACCTCCATGCATGCATGCATGCACCAACCTTCCTTCCTCTCTCTCTCTCAACCCCAGCTTGCAAACCATGCCCACCAACCCATCTTTCCACTCTCGGCACCTTCACTCCCTAACCACACCACCACTCTCGGCAATGCTCATCCTCAACACCATTCATCTTCCCTCACACCACCCTCCTCCAAAACCTCAACCATCCTCACCCCAACCCAACCAACTCTCAGCAACTCCTCCATCAACTATCCTCACTCCACCATCAACCCCACTTAACTAACTCCAACCAACCCACATCAACCCACAAACCTGCATGCCGAGTGCTCGAACACTCCCTAACCATCAACTTCCCCAACACAAGTCCTCTCGGCTTCAACTTCCACCACCATCAACCTCACCACCCTCTTCACCTCTCGGCATCTCTCCAACCATCCCAACCTTCACCCCTCTCAAATGGACAACAACCCACTTCCACAACCCACCTTCCCAACCCAATCAACTCTAAACCATCACCTCTTAGCAAACCCCAAACACCCACCATCCCTCTATCCTCACCACTCTCCAACACCAACGCATCACCACACACAACCCATCTCTCCACCTCACAACCATCCCAACAACCACCTCACAACCATCCCAACCAATCGGCATCCCTCACTTCACTACCCCAACTCAACCCAACCCTTCCCTCGGCCCTCCTCACCTCACCACTCTAACCAAACTACAACACCCCCCACAACCCCCCACACATCCAACCCTCATGCATGTTTTCATATATAAAAAAAAAAAAAAAAAGTGAAAAAAAAGAAGAAGAGTAAAATGGCACACTTTTGGCATTCTTTTGCTATCCATTTTAAACTTATGGCTAATGTGTGCCAATTTATGTTTTTGTATAGATTTCTATCTTTCAATAACATTCATGTTCGTATTATTTTTTCTGTTCCCGTTTTTCTTAAGAGACCTATGCTTTTACATGTATATTTTAGTTGTGTTTTGATAGGTCTTCATATCCAAGTTTGGGGGACGCGTTTGCGCATTTACATCGATGGATATTTTTGCATTCGTCACTCTACTTGGTAATATTGTTCTTTTACCTTCTTTGCTCTTATTTTGTTTCACTTGTCTTCACACATTGAGGACAATGTGACATTCAAGTTTGGGGGTGCATTAGGACATTTTTGGTTTTGCATTTTTGCTAAGCAATGATAGTATAACTTGACACTAGTTGGAGATGAAGCTTATGTTTAAAACCTTGTGTATAGAAGCAATTGACATTTTTGAAAATTAAGAAAAATTTGAGTTGAAATGATCATGTGGATTCAAATCAGTCTATATAAATGTCTCAATTAGATTCTCGCTGGATTTGACACTCTTTCAAGCTTCACAATGCACAGATGCACATTGGAAACTTAACTGTGAGGCATGCAACTTAATCGACCTTGACCTTGGCCTAGTTATTTGATTTGATGAACCTAATAGATGAATATCTTTGGCATGATTTATTTTGAGCTAAAAAAAAAAAAAAAAAAAAAAAACTGAGAAAGAAAGAAAATAATGATCAGTTGACATTCGTAGCCTTTCCAACTCGAGTTATTAAGCCCTAGGAGTGTCTCTACACTTAGCACCCTAAAACCGTCTGGTTTGGGAGTTGTTGGCCTAACGCTTGCTACAGGGATTGGTTAGAAAGCTTAAGGGACTTAAACATTACACGGTCATTCAAAAAATAAACTGGTAATAAACATGGTTCGTTGGAGTTCGTAGCCTTTCCAACTTGAGCTATTAAGCCCTATGGAGTGTCTCTACACTTAACACCCTAAAGCCATCTGGGTTGGGAGTTGTTGGCCTAACGCTTGCTACATAGGTTGGTTAGAAAGCTTAAGGGACTTCAGCATTGCACAACCATTCTATGTTTCGCTTATGAGTTACAATAAATTGTCAACAAGCAACAAAAGTTGTCTTGTAAATAAAATCATGCCTTAGGGACCTCATTTAAAGGGGAATTCAATGATTTGAAAACTTGTGCTTTGGAATTGGAAAAGAAAGTAAAAGCCGCATGTTGAGAATCCAATTCACTTTCACTGAAGCTAGAGTTGATTTCCATTCAAGAGATGATAATTGAGTTATTTATATAGACTTTGATGTTGATGCATGTATGTGGAAATGTATTTAGCTAATTTTTGTATCAATGCTTCATATATGCAAGGTAGTTTTCCCAATGACCCCATCTCTAGTTTTTGTCTGTTTCAAGTTGTATTTGAGCTATGTATCTATCTCATTTTACCATGGATGATATTTTTGTAGTAGCATGCCCATGGTTGTCTTTTCATTAAGTTTTTCATTATAGTTTTGCTAAGGGACTAGCAAAATGTAAGTTTGGGGGTGTGATAAGCGCCGAATATTGCATATTCAAACGCCCTAAATTGCATTAGTTAAGTCCATTATTTGATTTTATTATGTAGATTATCTTCATTTGTGCATTTTTGTTTATTTTCAGGTTCATTGGCTTAAAAGAAGCAAGAATGATGTTTTGTTGAAATTTTGAATGCAAAGGCACAATGCTGAAGCTTGGCAGCAGTGGAACCTAACTTTTGTTGCCATTTTCGACCTAGAAAACTCAAGAACTGGACTTCTATCATAAGATGAAAGATTTAGATCTCTGAATTAGCTTTCTAAATCTTTAAACGGTTTATCATTCGGAGCTCGGAGCAGAGAGTTATGGCCTTGTTACCAGAGGTACGCAGAACTGCCTGGCAGCAATGAAATTCTGCCTTGATCTTCATTTTCGACCAACCATCCTTGAGAATTGGATCTCCACCAAAACATGAAGTATTTTAAGCTCTGAATTAGCTCTCCAAATCTTCAAACAGTTCGTCTTTTGGAGTGCAAAGTTATGGCCATTTTACCAAAGAAGGTCCGGGCGGAGCAAGGCAAGAATGGAGCATTCTGCTCCAATTTTGAGTGCTCGAGCCCTTATTTCGAATGCTCAAAATTAGGGCAGAATTGCATCCGGAAATGGCCCATTTTCAGCCACTTGCATCTTGGGTTCCTCAATTCTAATTTCCCTCTTTAATGGTTGGTTGGAGATGTTGGTTGGTGGGGGTTTTTAGAGGCTTATCTATAGAAGATAAGAGGGGGAGGCCACACATATCATGAGGATCCTTCATTTCTACAAGATTAGAGGAGAGAGAAGAGAGCAAGAAGGGTGTTCTTGAAGCCTAAAGTAGGGAGCTCGAAAATGGCTTGTCCATCCATGCTTCTTCCTTCTTCTAGCTCACTCATGGGTAACTAAACTCCATCTAGGGAGGTGATGAAGCCTCCCCTTTTGTTCATGTTCTAGATTAGGTTCTATTTTGGGGATTATAATGTATAAACTTTGGTCTTTTCATAGTTTAAGAGCTTATTACTTCTTGTAATGAATATTCATGTTTAAATGATTGATGTGAGTTCTTTAGCTTATCTTAATGATTCTTACATTAGCCTTATTGCTTTTATTTTCATAGTGATAGTGAAGATATTAACTATGAATGGTTTTCAAGGCATGTTGATTTTGAAACTTGATATTCCATTGGTTAGGTACCTCCTTTGATGGACTATGCTTGATTTTTACATTCATGTGCTTCATCATTTGATTGAATGCTTGATGGTCTTTTGCTTAAGTTAATGTATTTGATACTACACCCTAGTCTACGTAGTCCAAATGTGTTGTCTTTTGATAGACCATTCTTGTTTTAATCTCATGAACTTTTTATTGGTTATGAAGCAACTATGTGTTGCTACATAATTCTTGATCATTACTTATATAGTGTTTATCCCGAATTTAGCCTTAATCTAGCATGTACTTAGGTTGTAGTGTGGATTCATCTCCCTAGTCTTTTCTACTTGTATCTCACTCCTTTAATTTCCTTGCAATTTATTGTTTCATGCACTTCACATATTCAATTTAGTAACAAACAAACAACTCCTTATTACACATTATCATTCTAAAATGACTCTAGATACTTAGGTTGTCTTAAGACTAGTGCAGTCCCAGTGGTTCGACTTACCCGACCAATAGCCCTATTTTACAATGATTCGTGCTATTGCGAAGGTTGATGTATGATTGACCAACCGATCAATTTTTGGCGCCGTTGCCGGGGATCGAACCCGGGTCATCCGCGTGATAGGCGGATATACTCACCACTAGTTGGAGATGAAGCATAATTTGACACTAGTTGGAGATGAAGCATATGTTTAATACCTTGTGTATAGAAGGAATTGACATTTTTGAAAATAAAGAAAAATTTGAGTCGAAATGATCATGTGGATTCAAATCAGTCTATATAAATGTCTCAATTAGATTCTCGCTGGTTTTGACACTCTTTTAAGCTTCACAATGCACAGATGCACATTGGAAACTTAACTGTGAGGCATGTAACTTAATCGACCTTGACCTTGGCCTAGTTGATCTGATTTGATGAACCTAATAGATGAATATCTCTGGCATTATTTATTTTGAGCTAAAAAAAAAAAAAAAAAAACTAAGAAAGAAAGAAAATAATGATCAGTCGACGTTCGTAGCCTTTCCAACTTGAGTTATTAAGCCCTAGGAGTGTCTCTACACTTAGCACCCTAAAACCGTCTGGTTTGGGAGTTGTTGGCCTAACGCTTGCTACAGGGGTTGGTTAGAAAGCTTAAGGGACTTAAACATTGCACGGTCATTCAAAAAATAAACTGGTAATAAACATGGTTCGTTGGAGTTCGTAGCCTTTACAACTTGAGCTATTAAGCCCTATGGAGTGTCTCTACACTTAACACCCTAAAACCATCTGGTTTGGGAGTTGTTGGCCTAACGCTTGCTACATAGGTTGGTTAGAAAGCTTAAGGGACTTCAGCATTGCACAACCATTCTATGTTTCGCTTATGAGTTACAATAAATTGTCAACAAGCAACAAAAGTTGTCTTGTAAATAAAATCATGCCTTAGGGACCTCATTTAAAGGGGAATTCAATGATTTGAAACTTGTGCTTTGGAATTGGAAAAGAAAGTAAAAGCCGCATGTTGAGAATCCAATTCACTTTCACTGAAGCTAGAGTTGATTTCCATTCAAGAGATGATAATTGAGTTATTTATATAGACTTTGATGTTGATGCATGTATGTGGAAATGTATTTAGCCAATTTTTGTATCAATGCTTCATATATGCAAGGTAGTTTTCCCAATGACCCCATCTCCAGTTTTTGTCTGTTTTAAGTTGTATTTGAGCTATGTATCTATCTCATTTTACCATGGATGATATTTTTGTAGTAGCATGCCCATGGTTGTCTTTTCATTAAGTTTTTCATTGTAGTTTTGCTAAGGGACTAGCAAAATGTAAGTTTGGGGGTGTGATAAGCGCCGAATATTGCATATTCAAGCGCCCTAAATTGCACTAGTTAAGTCCATTATTTGATTTTATTATATAGATTATCTTCATTTGTGCATTTTTGTTTATTTTCAGGTTCATTGGCTTAAAAGAAGCAAGAATGATGTTTTGTTGAAATTTTGAATGCAAAGGCACAATGCTGAAGCTTGGCAGCAGTGGAACCTGACTTTTGTCACCATTTTCGACCTAGGAACCTCAAGAACTGGACTTCTATCATAACATGAAAGATTTAGAGCTCTGAATTATCTTTCTAAATCTTCAAACAGTTTGTCATTCGGAGCTCGGAGCAGAGAGTTATGGCCTTGTTTCCAGAGGTGCGCAGAACTGCCTGGCAGTAATGAAATTCTGCCTTGATCTTCATTTTCGACCAACCATCCTTGAGAATTGGATCTCCACCAAAACATGAAGTATTTAAATCCCTGAATTAGCTCTCCAAATCTTCAAACATTTTGTCATTCGGAGTTCGGAGCGCAATGTTATGGCCGTTTTACCAAAGTAGGTCCGGGCGGAGCAAGGCAAGAATGGAGCATTCTGCTCCAATTTTGAGTGCTCGAGCCCTTATTTTGAATGCTCAAAATTAGGGCAGAATTACATCCGGAAATGGCCTATTTTCAGCCACTTGCATCTTGGGTTCCTCAATTCTAATTTCCCTCTTTAATGGTTGGTTGGAGATGTTGGTTGGTGGGGGTTTTTAGAGGCTTATCTATAGAAGATAAGAGGGGGAGGCCACACATATCATGATGATCCTTCATTTCTACAAGATTAGAGGAGAGAGAAGAGAGCAAGAAGGGTGTTCTTGAAGCCTAAAGAAGGGAGCTCGAAAATGGCTTGTCCATCCATGCTTCTTCCTTCTTCTAGCTCACTCATGGGTAACTAAACTCCATCTAGGGAGGTGATGAAGCCTCCCCTTTTGTTCATGTTCTAGATTAGGTTCTATTTTGGGGATTATAATGTATAAACTTTGGTCTTTTCATAGTTTAAGAGCTTATTACTTCTTGTAATGAATATTCATGTTTAAATAATTGATGTGAGTTCTTTATCTTGTCTTGATGATTCTTATATTAGTCTTATTGCTTTTATTTTCATAGTGACAATAAAGATATTAACTATGAATGGTTTTCAAGGCATGTTGATTTTGAAACTTGATATTCCATTGCTTAGGTACCTCCTTTGATGGACTATGCTTGATTCTTACCTTCATGTGCTTCATCATTTGATTGAATGCTTGATGGTCTTTTGCTTAAGTTAATGTATTTGATACTACACCCTAGTCTAGGTAGTCTAAATGTGTTATCTTTTGATAGACCATTCTTGTTTTAATCTCATGAACTTTTTATTGGTTATGAAGCAACTATGTGTTGCTACATAATTCTTGATCCTTACTTATATAGTGTTTATCCCGAATTTAGCCTTAATCTAGCATGTACTTAGGGTGTAGTGTGGATTCATCTCCCTAGTCTTTTCTACTTGTATCTCACTCCTTTAATTTCCTTGCAATTTAGTGACAAACAAACAACTCCTTATTACACCTTATCATTCTAAAATGACTCTAGATACTTAGGTTGTCTTAAGACTAGTGCAGTCCCAGTGGTTCGACTTACCCGACCAATAGCCCTATTTTACAATGATTCGTGCTATTGCGAAGGTTGATGTATGATTGACTAATCGATCAATTTTTGGCGCCGTTGCCGGGGATCGAACCCGGGTCATCCGCGTGACAGGCGGATATACTCACCACTAGTTGGAGATGAAGCATAATTTGACACTAGTTGGAGATGAAGCATATGTTTAATACCTTGTGTATAGAAGGAATTGACATTTTTGAAAATAAAGAAAAATTTGAGTTGAAATGATCATGTGGATTCAAATCAGTCTATATAAATGTCTCAATTAGATTCTCGCTGGATGTGACACTCTTTTAAGCTTCACAATGCACAGATGCACATTGGAAACTTAACTGTGAGGCATGCAACTTAATCGACCTTGACCTTGGCCTAGTTATTTGATTTGATGAACCTAATAGATGAATATCTTTGGCATGATTTATTTTGAGCTAAAAAAAAAAAAAAAAAAAAAAAAAAAACTGAGAAAGAAAGAAAATAATGATCAGTTGACATTCGTAGCCTTTCCAACTCGAGTTATTAAGCCCTAGGAGTGTCTCTACACTTAGCACCCTAAAACCGTCTGGTTTGGGAGTTGTTGGCCTAACGCTTGCTACAGGGATTGGTTAGAAAGCTTAAGGGACTTAAACATTACACGGTCATTCAAAAAATAAACTGGTAATAAACATGGTTCGTTGGAGTTCGTAGCCTTTCCAACTTGAGCTATTAAGCCCTATGGAGTGTCTCTACACTTAACACCCTAAAGCCATCTGGGTTGGGAGTTGTTGGCCTAACGCTTGCTACATAGGTTGGTTAGAAAGCTTAAGGGACTTCAGCATTGCACAACCATTCTATGTTTCGCTTATGAGTTACAATAAATTGTCAACAAGCAACAAAAGTTGGCTTGTAAATAAAATCATGCCTTAGGGACCTCATTTAAAGGGGAATTCAATGATTTGAAAACTTGTGCTTTGGAATTGGAAAAGAAAGTAAAAGCCGCATGTTGAGAATCCAATTCACTTTCACTGAAGCTAGAGTTGATTTCCATTCAAGAGATGATAATTGAGTTATTTATATAGACTTTGATGTTGATGCATGTATGTGGAAATGTATTTAGCTAATTTTTGTATCAATGCTTCATATATGCAAGGTAGTTTTCCCAATGACCCCATCTCTAGTTTTTGTCTGTTTCAAGTTGTATTTGAGCTATGTATCTATCTCATTTTACCATGGATGATATTTTTGTAGTAGCATGCCCATGGTTGTCTTTTCATTAAGTTTTTCATTATAGTTTTGCTAAGGGACTAGCAAAATGTAAGTTTGGGGGTGTGATAAGCGCCGAATATTGCATATTCAAACGCCCTAAATTGCATTAGTTAAGTCCATTATTTGATTTTATTATGTAGATTATCTTCATTTGTGCATTTTTGTTTATTTTCAGGTTCATTGGCTTAAAAGAAGCAAGAATGATGTTTTGTTGAAATTTTGAATGCAAAGGCACAATGCTGAAGCTTGGCAGCAGTGGAACCTAACTTTTGTTGCCATTTTCGACCTAGAAAACTCAAGAACTGGACTTCTATCATAAGATGAAAGATTTAGATCTCTGAATTAGCTTTCTAAATCTTTAAACGGTTTATCATTCGGAGCTCGGAGCAGAGAGTTATGGCCTTGTTACCAGAGGTACGCAGAACTGCCTGGCAGCAATGAAATTCTGCCTTGATCTTCATTTTCGACCAACCATCCTTGAGAATTGGATCTCTACCAAAACATGAAGTATTTTAAGCTCTGAATTAACTCTCCAAATCTTCAAACAGTTTGTCATTCGGAGTTCGGAGCACAAAGTTATGGCCGTTTTACCAAAGTAGGTCCGGGCGGAGCAAGGCAAGAATGGAGCATTCTGCTCCAATTTCGAGTGCTCGAGCCCTTATTTCGAATGCTCGAAATTAGGGCAGAATTGCATCCGGAAATGGCCCATTTTCAGCCACTTACATCTTGGGTTCCTCAATTCTAATTTCCCACTTTAATGGTTGGTTGGAGATGTTGGTTGGTGGGGGTTTTTAGAGGCTTATCTCTAGAAGATAAGAGGGGGAGGCCACACATATCATGAAGCTTGATTTCTAGCAAGATAGAGGAGAGAGAAGAGTGCAAGAAAGGTGTGTTCTTGAAGCAAAGGAAGGAGCACGAAAATGGAGTCTTTCTTCAAGCTTCCTCCTTCCTCTAGTGCATCAATGGGTAACTAAACTCTATCTAGGGAGGTGATGAAGCCTCCCCTTGTTGTTCATGTTCTAGGTTAGGTTCTATTTTGGGGATTTTAATGTATAGATTTTGGTCTTTTCATAGTTTAGAGCATATTGCTTCTTGCAATGAACTCTATTATGTTTAAATGATTGATGTAAGTTATTTAGCTTGACTTGATGATTCTTACATTAATCTTATTGCTTGTATTCTCATGGTGACAATGGGGAGAAAACTATGAAATGTTTTCAAGGCATGTTGATAGAAAAATGGATAGTCCATTGCTTAGGAACTTCCTTTGATGGGTTATGCTAGTTTCCTACTTCATGTGCTTTGTCATTTGCTTGAATGCTTGATGGTCTTTAGCTTAAGATAATATATTTGACTCTACATCCTAGTTTAGGTAGTTCAATGTGTTAGCTTTTGAAGGATCATTCTTGTGCCAATTTAATGATCTCTTAACAAATATATGGTAACTAAGTGTTATCATATATTTCTTGACCATTGCATATATTGTCCATCCCCAATTTAGACTTAATCTAGCATGTACTTAGGGTGTAGTGTGAATTCATCTCCTTAGTCTTCTCTACCTAGATCTCTCTTTCTAAATTTCTTACAATTTTATTGTTTTATGCATTTTAATTTCTTAGTTTAGTGACAAACACACAAACCCTTTATAAACCCCTTATCACTCTAAAATGACTTTAGATACTTAGGTTGCCTTAAGACTAGCGCAGTCCCAGTGGTTCGACTTACCCGTCCAATAGCCCTATTTTACAATGATTCGTGCTATTGCGAAGAGGGTTGATTTATAATTGATTTCGACCGTCGATCAGTGTGTGAGTGCCAACTAAAAAAAAAAAGTAGTTCAAACTCATGTGAGAATGCCCCCATCGTATCCTTTTGTCTTTCAATTTGTGATGTAAGTTGACGGGATTGGGTATCGCGTGAATGCCCTCCTCATCATCGACGTAAGTTGAAACTTTGCTAAAAAGTAGTGATATAGAATGGAATTTAATAATTACCTTGTTCAATTTATGTAAGAAGTGCGGTAGGTCCCATCACATGATGTCATGTGACATCACTTCTATGGATATGCCAATGTTAAACAACTAGAAATTAGTTACTTATTTCAACTTCTCAGTAAGGAGTATCAATTATCATGCAAATTCAGTCCTCATTGAGTTCTTCTAGTTACTTCTATCTCAACTTGCTCAGCTGCATGGAATTCAATAATCTAAATTATTGAAGTTATACTTGGATTGGAATAGCAAAAACGGAATTAGAATAGATAGATACTTTCATGTTCCAACTCACTCAAATTTTTTGATTAATTGAAGTTTGATCTTCTTGAGTGTTACTAAAGCATCTTTCATGTTGATCCTCTCTTGCAGAGCAATTCAAAGCCAATTCCATGATGGATGATACACACTGCACCATTGCAGTGTAGTGCTCTTCCTCTAGCCTTGGCAAATTTGAATCTACAACGTGAATAATTGCACCTGGTAGTGACTGATTTACCCAACCTTTGAGTCTCATATCCTCAACAAATAAATCATCACTGGATTTTCTTCTTGTAAATGTGTGATACCCCTAATTTCAAAAGGATAGTCTCGGTATTATTTTAATTGCATTTTAATTATTTATTTGATTTATTGGCTAATTGTTTACTTGTTTAATTGATTTTATTGTTTATGTGTTAATTGAATTATTTGTTGAAATTAAATTTTATGTGATGGTCTGTAAAAGAATTTAATTATTTTATTTTTCTCTTATTTTAATTTTTTTATATATATTTTTATATTTTTAGGAATTAGATATGGATAGTAGTATTGGACTAACCAATTGGGTCACATGGATTATTTGGATAAGGGGTTTAATGTGTACGGATAATTACCCATGGATATATATATATATATATATATATATATATATAAGGAAAGTCTTTTAGTAATAATCTGATGTATATTTATATATTATATATAAAAAGGATTACACATAGATTATACGTAACATATATTTTAGTTACATTTTTAGTATTTAAATTTTATTTTATTTTTATTATTAGTTTGACTTGGATTGAGAAAATGATTAGGGTTATTTTATTTGCCTATAAATATATAACTAAAGGTTTGTAAAAGGGGTTAGAAAATAAATCACGAAATATATTTTAGAGAGATAAAGAAAGAAGAGGAAGAAGAAGAAGGAGGTTAGGGTTTTTTTTTAATTTTTTTTTAATTTTTATTTATTTTTATCAAATCCCTAAAGGTAAGTTTTAATTCTTCTCTTCTCCTTTGATTCATACCCTATGCATGCTAGATTAATTCTAGGTTTTTTTTTTTTAAAAAATAAATTAATTGGATTTAATTACATGAATTAATTTAGAAATTAAAGTTCATGTGTTTTAATAATGGGTTTGTGATGAATTTTTGTATTTTAATAAATTGAATTTTTAATGTCTTTTAATGTGTTAGGTGTTTTAATAATTGTGTTTAATTATTTTTTTTAAGCCGAAATTATTTGGTGGCTTGCATATATATATATATATATATATATATATATATATATATATATAAGCATACTTTTACATGATACAGTTTGTGTATATGTATTAAGTTAGATGGTGTGTTTGCATTAAACAATTTTTGTGTTAATCTGTCTATGTGCTGGAGCACGCCGAACGAGGAACTCTCCAATAATGCATCAGTTTCGGTATATGTAGTAAATTAAATGTTGTGTTACATTAAATAAATTTTTATAATAATCTAACCATTGCTGGAACACGCCGAACGAGGAAGGAAACATTAGCATCACTTTTGTTAAGTTAAAATTTCAATCTCATTATGTATCAATCTCATTAAGTTGAAAAAGTGAAGCAATACAAACTGATGGTATGTATCAGTTTTGTTATTTTTTTAAATTGAAGTCTCATGCTTTCCAAAAGGCCTACACGCTACCCGAGGAGGAAAAAAACAACAAGTACAAACTGACTTTCTTATGTGTTAGGAATGAATTATTTATATAAAAAAATAATAATAATTATTAGAATTATTATTTTTATGGGGTAAATTAAATGCCTATATTTAGAATTATTATTTTTTCTGTTTGTTACTCAATTAAATGCAAGTGATGTTTATATGATAGATATCATGTTTACTTGGACTATTTGATAATAATAATAATAATAATGCATCTTTATATGGATATGGACACCTTTATTTGGTTATGATATGGATTAACGCACCATTATGGGATGGGGGCATATTAGGGACGGATTAACTTAAGAGTTAAGTCCTACCTATTTATAATAAGGGAACGGATTAACCACAGTGTTCAGTCCTATTTATTCGTGTCAGGTCAACGAAATAGTTGGATGACATATTATTAAAATAATAATTGGATAGTTTATTTTGATGGTTGGATAGGACGGATTTTACATATATAATTACACGCTATGATATGAGCTTGAGTCTCAGGATCAGTGGTTAGGGTGCGTATATTGTCAGGGATGTGTAGCTAGATATAGTGTAGTTGTGTACCCTGGTAGGTCTAGGTACTTATGCCCACTATATGTGCGTTTTACATGTTGCCTACTATTCAGGTTGAGACAACTCTATAGTCTAATGAGGTTCCTTTAGTGTATATATATCTATATATGGACTATTTAGTTATTATTGAATTAATTAAGATATATACGTGTATCGGGTCTCTGTTTGGGATGTAGTAGATTAGAACTTGTTTGTGGGCCTGACCCACATTTTATTTTTTAGGTGTTCGTCAATTCCAGTCTTAGAGATTGTTCGTGCCGAGTAGAGACAATCATTCACTCTTCCGACTCTACGTAGGAATCTTCTTCGTGTTTTAGTTATTGGATTTATTTCAGTTCAGTTATTTCAGTTAGGATATTATTAGGGGTCCACAGTATAGATTCCTGAGTTGTAGTTTAAATAATTACTGGTATCAGAGGATTGAAGAATTTTATTATGGGATTTTAATAATTATTTATTTGAGGATTTTTAAATAAGGATTTATTATTTAGTTCCCTTCAGCTTATTATTTATTTATTTCTTCATTATTCTTTTTGTATTTAAATCCTTGTTTAAATATTAATTATTTGATAACCCTTGTATTCTGTGCTCGGACTTGATCATCCGTGGCTCTAGAATTGAGGGGTATCACAAAATGTTTCCATCAACATAATACAAAAACTGTAAACATCGCACCTTGTTGATACTAATCCTTCCAATTCATACTCTACATTTAATATAATAATTAATCACATGAGTTAACATGTTATGATGAAAGTGAAATTTTGAGAAACTAAATTGAAATTTTGTTATAAGAAAGAAAAAAAAAAGAAGAAAAAAAGAAGAAAAAAACAAGAAAAAACTAACATTTGAACAAAATTGAAAGATAAAAAAGCTTCAGCTAGTGCAATATACCCAAATGCGGCTAAAGTCTTGGTTAGTGCAATGCTATCCCCTTGTTCTAAGAACTTTCCGATGCCAAAGCCACACTCACATGTGCAACCATCTGTAATACCTCTAATTTTCAGAGCATTTATTTATTTATTATAATTGCATTTAATTTGATTAGTTGGCTATTTGTTTATGTGTTTAAATGGTTTAATTGTTTATTGTCAATTATGTAGTTATTTAAATTGCTTATTGTAGTTGTGTATTTGTAAATTGTGGTTGCTTTGCTAATTATATTATTTTAAGTGTTTATTTGTTTAGTTAGATGTTTTAATTATTTTATTTTAAGCATGGGTTGGGTTTGTAGTGATTGGACCAACTAAATGGGTCTTGGACTACTTAGAAGGAAGCCTAGATGGGTGTGGGCTATAGGCCCATAGTTATGGATATGTACATGTGTATATATATATATACTAACGGGTCAGTAGCTTAGCGGTATCAGCCTCTTACTTCTCAAAGGGAGGTTAGGGGTTTAAGTCTCAAAAGAGACATGTGTGTGTGAGTTCCAACTAGGAAAATACATAATATATGTGTGTGTGTGTGTGTGTATTTAGTCTAGAGGGAGAGGGTTAGAAAAATATGAGGAAGAAAGAGATAGAGATCGTGAGGAAAGAGAGAGAGATCATAAGGAAAGAGAAAGAGAGAGAGAGAAGGCCGAACCTAGAGGAAGAAGAAGAGTGAAGGGATGTTCGTAGGAAAAACCGTACTAGTAAAGTGGATGACGGCAAACCGAAGGTTATCGGCATTGGAGAAGAAGAACTAGGAAGAAGAAGTTTGATTTTCGATCCAAAAACCTAAAGCAAGTTCTTCGTTCTACACTTCTCCATTTGATCTTGTGTTCCATATGTTGTTGGTTTCCTTGATGGAGTCGCCACAACCAACAAAGCTTGAGAGTTGTGTGTGTTTAGGAGGTGGCCAAGTTTTACATTTATAAAAAGCCACTACTACCTTTCTCTATATAAAATATAGATAGGGCGAGTAGGGATCGTCCCAAGGGATTTGATGGTGTATCGAATTGTGAACTATGGTAATTAGGGTTAGTAGGTCAAGTGATCACACAATTGGTTGGTTGGTTGATTAAGCTAAATTGAATTCAACTAAATAAAATAATATGAGGTAAACAAGAGAGAGAGAGAGGTCTTGGGGTGTAGAGATCACCACCAAGCAATACTTTTCTATACTACTAACAAGTGATCAATTGAGGGTAATGGATGTGTTGCAATATGATAAGGGTGTGTGCGCATTAGGTTGATTCAATTGGCAAGGATGACAAATCAAGCAAGTATTGTCTAAACATCATGTGAAGAGCATAATATATCTAAGCAATAGAGCATATATTGTCTAGACAACATGGGGATAGCACAATAGATCAAAACAAGTCATTAATCCTTCATTAAGCTTACAATCCACATGCAACACAATATTTGAGGAATATGCCATTTGGACTCACAAGCATGGAACATCAAACATCAAGAGTAGATTGTCCTCCCATCTAACATTATACTACCACTACACTAAATCTACACTACTAGCATGAAAATAAAGCTATCTAGACTAGGGGAGAGGCACAAACCATCAAGAATAGGCATAAACCATCAAATGAACCAAAATAGCATTCATTAAGCATATCATCTTGATAATCTCTAGATCTATAGCATTAATACACATAGACATGCATCAAAAACACTAAATCTAGAGATAAGCACATGAATATCCTACTCTAGCATACATAGACATATGGGTAGAATAGAATAGTCAATTGGAAGCATTAAACCATACAAACCATGAAATAATCAAGATTTATATATACATGAATATCAAGATGTATCATACAACACTAATCCCTCAATAATACACAAGATTAGAGTATAGAAAGCATGCTTGGGGCTAACTCTAGCCCCAAGAAGATGTCTAGCCACTCATGGCAGTGATGATCCAACCCACAAGGGCTAACTCCATGGCTGCTCCTTGTAGATGAAGATCTCCTCCAATGGTTGCTCTAGCTTCCTCCCTTCTTCCTCTCCAAGAATAGCCTCCAAGATGATTTTTAATGTGTGACAAGATACTCTAGACTCCTCCCCAAAAAGTGTATCATATTCCTTATATAGGTAGGTCAAATACACCCTATGATGAGCTGTGGTCGTGCAAGGCATATTCTCCAATGATTGGGTGAAGGACGGAATAAATGAGCTGGACTTTAACTTTTTCTCACTGGAGGAAGTTCGATCGATCGAACCTTAACTTGGATCGATCGAAGAAGGGTTCGATCGATCGAACTGCATCTTGGATCGATCGAAGTGGTCTGACTCCTCCGGATAAGGACAAGGCTGAGATATTTCGAAGATATTAATGGGGAAAAGGACAAAAGTGGTTGGTAGGCGTACAGCTGTGGATAAGATCAATCATTTGAATAGGACAAAATAGCGTTCGATCGATCGAAGGTGAAGTTGGATCGATCGAACTTGGAATTTCAGCAAAGGCCAAGGTTGGGTCTATCGAGAAGTACTGTGATCGATCATAGATGTTCGATCGATCGAACTCTAAGTTGGATCGATCGAACTTTTCAGCTGCACAACTTTGATTCCTTTTTGCTCTTTTCTTTCTCCACTTTGCTCCCTCCTTTAGTTTATCTCAGGATTGCTTCAATTAAGCTCTTATTTGGCTGAGTTAGCTTAATTTTGGGATTAGTGCCTGAAAATATAAATAACACGTAATAAGTCTAAAGCGGCAAAGTAAGATAGATAAAGGTACTAGAATGCTTAAGCTTAACGGGTTTAAATGCGCACTTTTCAGTGCTCATCACACCCCCAAACTTAAATATTGCTAGTCCCTAGCAATGAATTAAGAAGTAAAGGAATGAAATGAACAACTAAACAAGTATAAACTGGAAAGCAAGTAAAATGATAACACCATTTTCGCAGGGAACACGATTGCATTTAGCATATGCAACAAGCCTTTTAAACCCCTAGGTTACCCCTAGTGGACGAGTAAAGTCTCGTGAGGGTTTCCAGAAATGGTACCCACAAACCTTAAGCTCATTCTTTCAAAAGAGGCACCAATATTGCAAACAAGCATTCGGAGAAAACTACCTCAAGTATGCAATTTTTCAACCGTTTCCAAGCAATCTCCCAAAAATCTCAACATCAAACAAGCAAGTATGGTCCTCCACACATCAAGAAAATGATCATGAAAATCGAAACAAGTCTAGAATCCTTTTTGAGTGGTCTGGCATCAAGTGTGTTGCTATCTTAGCCAACTAGAGAAGTAATCACATCCTTACCCTCAAACTAGCACACAAATCTAGTACCGATCATCAAGATAAGAGAGTGGACCTTTTATTAAAGCTTTATTGTTCTAGGTGCGCTTATTCTTTTCACTCTATTTTTTATTTTTTTATTTTTATTGAGGATCAAAGATGGGAATATTGTGCAATGTGTTGATCTCTTAAGCTTTCTAGAATATTCATGTAGCGAGCTTTAGGTCAATGACTCCCAAACCAGATGGCTTTAGGGCATTAGGTGTTAAGACACCCCTACGGACTTACAAACTCAAATCAACTAGGCTACAAATCAAGACAACAACCATCTAATCATTTCCTACTTTTCACCTTTTGGGAGAAGTCCTCACTTTTATTACTTTTGCAACTTTTTCTCTTTTTTTTTTTTCTTTTTTTTTTCTTTTAATTAATTATTAACCTAGAGTTTGGGCCCTCCACCTTTCGGCGTGAGAAGTTCACTGCTTAATGAGGCAAGAATCCCGGCTACTCAATGAAAAGGGGTTATTATCCACCTTTATCAAGAATGAAAGCTTTCAATGCACTACTAGCCCAATTTTGATATAACCAATTCAATAATCAACAAAGCATGTACCCCACAATTGAATGCTAGCGTGCGCCGGTGTTAGTGTAGAATCCTAGAATGAATCTCAAAACAATCACAAAATCAGGATGATGTGGACCATAAATGCAAGCAAGATATCAATCTTTTGAAAAATTTACTCCTAAATGGCATCCTCAAGGCATACAAGGAGTATTGGACTCTCAAGTCAAGCAATTTTTAAATTTTAAGCAATATAGTCCTCAAAAGATCAAAATCATAGCTAGAAATGGACCAAGTATAGAAATATCCCTCAAATACACAAGACATGCTCAAAATTTGAATTTTAAAGTAACACTGAAATATACACCAATACCCCCAAACTTAAACTGCACATTGTCCTCAATGTGTGAAGAGAACAAAGGAAAGAGTATACCAGTGCTTTAGACATGAATGATCGGGATAGAAGTATCCAAAGTGGGTGGCATGGCCCCCCCAAACTTGGGATAAACTGTGGTCCTGAAAAGTTTGCACTCGGATAAACTCATTAGATAACAAGATAGGATAATTAGTGCACAGTGGACATGCAAGTGTAAAATGGGATAAATAGAGAATAGAGAGAGAGAGGTGTAAGAGTGGTCCTGAAAAATTGGGCAGCACTCTCTCACTGAAGTCACTGTGGTGTACCTGATGGAGTCAAATATACAAATATGAGATACTAAGAGACATCCATAATCAAAAAGCAATATATAGAGAATATAAAGTGCAGGTACATCAATAAAATAATAAAGCCGACAGACCGGCCGCAAAGTATAATACAGTAACAGTGACAGTATAATACAGATCCAGAATAAAAGAAATGAAAGCATAGAACAACTGGAAGTGGAGTCTCAGGAGGCCTGATCGTGAAGATCTGCAGTGCCTGGAGGTGCAGGTGCAGGGAGTCGGCTGGAGAGATCGGCAAAGCAAGCCATGACATCGGCCCTGAAAGAGGTTAACTCAGCTCGGTGGGCAGTGATGTCGGCTCGTATGGCTGCTACATCCTCCTCCAGTGTCTGCAAGCGTGCTCCGAATCCGGGAGTGGGAACTGGAGACTCAGGCAGAGATGCCTCTGAAGAAGACTCCCGAACTTGCTCCTGAGCAGCGGCTCGATCACTGGTATCATCGGCATCAGCATTATCTGCAGCATCGGCATACTCCTCCGCAGGTCGCTCCAGGTTAATGTCCATGCGATCGGTAGCCGGACCGACCGGTGCGTCTCCGCTGCGATATCTGCTGCTGCTGGAGGTGCCGGCTGTGCCTGGGCTGCCTCCTCCTCCTCTAGTTCAGCTGCTGCCTCTACAGCTGGCTCTTGAAGACTCCGAATAAAAGCATTATAGCTCTTATTCCAGTCGCTCCTCCTATAGAAGCTGGACCGTGCAAGGGGCTCCTCATCTGGGGGCACTCTGTAGCGCTGGTCAAGAAGGATCTACGTGATGAGGTGTCCGAAGGGCAAGACCTTGGACCGCTTAGGGTCCTTCCTGGAAATGAAAGAATCATACAGCAACCTCATCACGCTCCAGATGAGGACTGGGATAGATACCCAGCAGCCCGTGTAAAAAGCGTAAAGAGCTGTCAAGTAGTCATGACGCCTCTGGATCTTGTGGCCCGCCATGTAAATGTTCTGGAAGAGAACTGTGTCGATGAACCAGAGGTCGTCAGGCAAGAAGGTCCTGGTGGTGAATGTCTGACCACCGGCATGATGGCCTGTCAAGGAGACAGCCATGTCAGAAAATGAAGGCCTATGCAACCTCAGGTATGTCTCTGCAAGCTCAGGTGGACACCGGTGTGGGCACCGGCAAGCACGGGCCAGAGTGTCAACTGTGATGACAATCTCGTGGCCGTCCAGTGTAGTGATTATCTCTGTGGTAGATCGTGGCGAGGGCCGGAGATGCTGAAAGAATAACCGCACCAGTCGCGGGTATACAAGGCCGGTGACTGGGGCAAAGATGGCTGAGAGGCCCCACTGCATGATATCCTGATAGCCAGACCGGGTCAGGATAGACTCGGAGAAGTACTCAGTATCGAAGTACGACTCCTGAGCCACGGTCATAGCTGCATATCTCGGCAGCAACTAGTCACGGTGCTGAGCCAGTAGAGGTGGCTGCGGTGATGGCATGGCGGCTGCATCTGCCTGATGGCGCACAGGAGAAGGTGATGGTGTGAAGGCTGGAGGAGCCTGGGATGTAGATTGCATGTGGTCAGCTCCCTCCTCAGCCTCGTAGGATGGGGACTGAGGGGGAGTAGCCTATGCGGGCTCCTCCTGAGCATGAGATGGCTCTGCAACCATCTCTATCCTGGGCCGTATATGTCTGCGGGGTCGCTGTGGCCCCGAAGATCTCCTGGCTGTACTCTTGTACCACGGAGGCATGATCTCAAAATCGAGAGGGATGAGATGAGAGAGAGGGTGCGAAGCCGCGGTGAAAATAAGGCTCTACCTTGCCAGAATTGGCTCGCCGGAGATGGGGAAGATGATTGGAATGGAGGTTGGCCGGATTAAGATGAGATTGAGAGAAGAGGGAGACTAGGGTTGGGTTTCCTTTTAAAGTTGGATCGATCCAAAGTGATCGATCCAATTCGGTTATATTTTTAAAAACACGATATGCAGAGTTCGATCGAACGAAGATGGAGTTCGATCGATCGAACTTAGGTCTCCACTCTTAATGGCATTTTTTTAATTTTTTTTTTTTGAATGAATTTTGAAAAATCAAAGGAAATTAAATTAATTAGATGCAAATTTCGATCGATCGAAGAAAGATTGCGATCGATCGAAGAGGATAAAGAATGTACAAGTTTAAGGGTTCAAGAGTTGATACGTGCTGGAACCTTGGATCGATCGAACTTGGAATTCGATCGATCGAACATGAAAATTTTTGAAAAGTCCCGAGAGCATGCATTTTGGAATTTGGATGCATGTCCAAAATTTTTCTAAGTGTTGGGACTCATGATCGATCGAACCATATGTTGGATCGATCGAAAGGTAGTTCGATTGATCGAAATGGTTTACGATCGATCGAACTTTTGAAAATTTGGAGATCCCAAGAGCATGCATTTTGGAATTTGGATGCAGGTCCAAAATTTTTCTAAGTGTTGGGTGCAAAATGAGATCTGGATCGATCGAGTCCATAGTTGGATCGATCGAACCAAAGTTCGATCGATCGAACCAAAACTTGGATCGATCGAAATTATGCCTAAATGCTCAAAATGACTTGAATGCTCATGCAATCCCTTACTCAGTTCCTTCCAATGTATATGAACCACAAAAACGGTATCTAGACTTCGCAAGAATCAAAATGCAAGATAGAAATGAGGGAGGAATAGGGTTTTGACATCCTACGAATTTAGGTGCTAGTCTTTAACGTCTCTAGCAAGACCTTGGGCTCTTTCAGCCCGGATCAAAGATCTTGCCATGCATCCCCTCCTTTTTGGGATGAGAGATGTTTCAAGTTACTCCCAACAAATGGTTCTTAGAAGAACTTGTTGGGGTAAACTCAAAAGACGTCTTGAGTTCCTTGTCAAAACTTTCCTTGGGCTTCCACGCCCTTTCACAACAAGAGTTCGAAATCACTTTTCTTGCATGCAATGCTGAAGATAAAGATGAAGGCTTTGAAACATTGTTCATGCACAAAAGCTTATTCCTTTCACAAGCAAGATCATGATATTCCTCTACCACATTAACCTCTTCTTCATATTTGTCAAATGGATTGGGTGTGGGGTTAAAGATGTTCAACTTCACTCTCATGTGCCCAAAAGAAATCTTCATTATCCCCGTCCTACAATTTATGTTGGCATTTGAGGTTGCCAAGAAAGGATGGCCAAGGATAACCGGAATTTGGTTCTTTGGATTGGGCACCGATTCCGTGTCAATGACGACAAAGTCAATCGGGAAGAAGAACTTATCAATCTTAATCAACACATCCTCAATTATCCCCCTAGGCTTCTTAATGGATCGGTCGGCAAGTTGTAAAACCACCGACATCGGTTTCAATTCACTTAGGCCCAATTTGACATAAACCGAATATGGAAGAATGTTAACACTAGCCCCTAAGTCAAGAAGTGCCCGGTTGATGACATGTTCACCAATGACACAAGATGTTGTAGGTGCACCAGGGTCCTTAAACTTTGGCAAAGTGTTGTGTTGTAGAATGGAACTCACTTGTTCGGTTAAGACCACTTTTTTTGATGTTTGGTTCTTGTTCTTCCGCTTTTGGGTGCATAAGTCCTTCAAGAATTTGGCATAAGTCGGAATTTGCTTAATTGCATCCAAAAGTGGAAGATTAACTGTGACTTGCCTAAACATATCCATTATCTCATTGTTCTTGGTCTTTTGCCTTTCTTTTGAAATGTACCCTTTCAAGGCGTCCGGAAATGGAGCTTTTTCAAAAACTCTTTCAGCATTTTCTTTTAAAGAATTTTCAGCATTGGACTTGTTCGATTCATTGGATTTCAAATCACTTTTCAAAGAAGAATCATGAATAACATTTTTCAAAGAAATTTTCTCAAACACATTTTTCAACACTGTTTTCAATGAATCTCTTTGGAAATCATCTTTCAACTCACAATTTGAGGGCTTCTCATTCTCAAGATCATGCACATGCAATGAAGGAGGAATAGTGTGTGGAACGGGACGGGTGACAACTTGAGGTTGTACCAGTTCACTCTCTTCATTAGGCATTCTAACTTGATTGTCTACTACCCTACCACTTCTCAAGGTTGTTACCGCATTGACATGCTCAACATTATGCCCTTCCAATGAGGATTTGGTTTCTACAACACATTGTTGTTTGATTGGGGCATTCACGTGCATCTTTCCCTTCTCTCTAGCATTAAGTGTTTCAGCTATTTGCCCTACTTGGGTTTCTAGCTTGGCAATTGATTGAGAATGAGAATGCAACAATTGAGTATTTGTTTTTAGAGTGCCCAAAGCATTTAAAACCTTTTCCTTAAAAGCGGAACCTCTAGAATTTCCTTGAGAATATGATTGGTTAGGAAAATGAGAATTAGCAAATTGATTTCCTTGTGAGTTATATGGTCTTGAACCTTGGGATCCTTGGTTTTGAAGTGGAGGTGGAATGTATTTCCCTTGAAAACCACCTTGGGAAGAGTTCGAGCCCTCCCCTTGGTTTTTCCAAGAAAAATTAGGATGATTCCTCCAACCGGGATTGTAATGGTTACCATAAGGATTGTTCCCTTGGTTCACAAATGTTGCATTAACTTGCTCAATGGGTTCATTTTGAATTTGTCCATTAGGACAATTAGAAGTAGAATGAAGAACACTAGAACAAGTCATACATGATTCATTTTGAGCTCTAGGAGAATGATTAGGAAAGGAAGACACTTGATTAGCCATGTTTTGATTGATCAATTGATCAAACTTTTGAGATAAAGACTTCATCTCGGCGGTTATATCATTTGAGTGGTCAACTTGATGTAAGCCAACACTCTTCCTACCTTGAGAATTTCTACCATTCCTAGATGACAATGTTCTATGCAAAGAGTTTTCACTCATGCTCTCATAAAGACGCCACACGTCTTCCTCTTGCCGGTCTATATAAGAACCTCCCATTGAAGCATCAACCATGCCTTTATAATTGTCCGATAAGCTTTCAAAGAAGAATTGGACCAATTGCCTTTTATGCATGTCATGGTGAGGACACTTCCTAAGCAATTCATTGAAGTGTTCCCATGGCTCGTGGAAAGTTTCTCCCTCCCCATGTGTGAATTCCCTAATGGCGGTTCTCATAGCATTGGTCTTCGAAACCGGATAGTACTTTTTCAAAAATTCTTGTTGCATTTCTGCCCAAGAAGTTATAGAAAAAGGCCTAAGGTTGTTGAACCAATACTTCGCCTTATCTTTAAGGGTGAATGGAAAAAGTTTCAGCCTTAAAACTTCTTCCGGCATGTCCGTGTATCGAACGGTAGAGCAAACTTCAAGAAACTCATCCAAATGCTTGTAAGGTTCTTCACTAGGAAGTCCATGAAAGTTAGGTAGCATTTGGATAGTTTGTGCTTTAATCTCATAATGGTGTGCTCTAAATGGTGGCAATTGAATGCATGTGGGTGCATTATACTCATTAGGCACATAGTGATCTCTCAATGCGAGTGGTGGATTAGCAACTTGAGGTGCAACATGGACCCCTTGGTTATATTGAGCTTGATTAATGATGGGGGGTTGTGGTGCATACATTGGCCTTGGAATTCCCATTAGAATTTGGCCTTGTTGTTGAGGAGGTTGATGAATGTATGGCCTAGGCATGCCTAATGGAACTTGTATATTATCATTTTGCACATTAGGGTGAAGGATGCCTTGTTGGTCTATGTGACTAAGGTCTTCAACATGATCATCATTGAGAGCATCCATTGGTAGATTGGTTCTATGTGAACTTCCTCTTCCCCTTGGATTCCTAATAGTGGATTCTAAATGCAAATCAAAAGGGATAAGAGTAGGTCTCAATGAACGACGACCATGCATGCACAATGCAGCACGAATAAGCAACTTTCTCAACAATGTAATTAAACTTCACAACCACAATTTTCAAATGCAATGTATGTCAAATAAATGCCTCCACGTGGGCCCCTGATTTAACTAAGGAGATTGAGTAAGAAGGTCTCACAATAGTCCTTTAGCACTTCAACTCCAAATTTAACAGCTTAGCTTAGCAAAAAAAATTTTTTTTAGCAACTCTTCATTTTAAGCATTTTTCCTTTGCTTTGTTTTGCTCCTTAGCTTGGAATTACTTTGCTAGCTACTTGCTCAATGCACCTTGTTAATGAAGAACAAACTTAAAAGGTAATCAAAAACAGAAAATAAAAAGAAAGTAAAGACACGATCAAAAGAGTACTAATCCTAATTGAATTTCACAATTCGACGTTGCCAATTTAAAATCCCCGGTAACGGCGCCAAAAACTTGTTGTTGGTTTCCTTGATGGAGTCGCCACAACCAACAAAGCTTGAGAGTTGTGTGTGTTTAGGAGGTGGCCAAGTTTTACATTTATAAAAAGCCACTACTACCTTTCTCTATATAAAATATAGATAGGGCGAGTAGGGATCGTCCCAAGGGATTTGATGGTGTATTGAATTGTGAACTATGGTAATTAGGGTTAGTAGGTCAAGTGATCACACAATTGGTTGGTTGGTTGATTAAGCTAAATTGAATTCAACTAAATAAAATAATATGAGGTAAACAAGAGAGAGAGAGGTCTTGGGGTGTAGAGATCACCACCAAGCAATACTTTTCTATACTACTAACAAGTGATCAATTGAGGGTAATGGATGTGTTGCAATATGATATGGGTGTGTGTGCATTAGGTTGATTCAATTGGTAAGGATGACAAATCAAGCAAGTATTATCTAAACATCATGTGAAGAGCACAATATATCTAAGCAATAGAGCATATATTGTCTAGACAACATGGGGATAGCACAATAGATCAAAACAAGTCATTAATCCTTCATTAAGTTTACAATCCACATGCAACACAATATTAGAGGAATATGCCATTTGGACTCACAAGCATGGAACATCAAACATCAAGAGTAGATTGTCCTCCCATCTAAAATTATACTACCACTACACTAAATCTACACTACTAGCATGAAAATAAAGCTATCTAGACTAGGGGAGAGGCACAAACCATCAAGAATAGGCATAAACCATCAAATGAACCAAAATAGCATTCATTAAGCATATCATCTTGATAATCTCTAGATCTATAGCATTAATACACATAGATATGCATCAAAAACACTAAATCTAGAGATAAGCACATGAATATCCTACTCTAGCATACATAGACATATGGGTAGAATAGAATAGTCAATTGGAAGCATTAAACCATACAAACCATGAAATAATCAAGATTTATATATACATGAATATCAAGATGTATCATACAACACTAATCCCTCAATAATACACAAGATTAGAGTATAGAAAGCATGCTTGGGGCTAACTCTAGCCCCAAGAAGATGTCTAGCCACTCATGGTAGTGATGATCCAACCCTCAAGGGCTAACTCCATGGCTGCTCCTTGTAGATGAAGATCTCCTCCAATGGTTGCTCTAGCTTCCTCCCTTCTTCCTCTCCAAGATGATTTTTAATGTGTGACAAGAGACTCTAGACTCCTCCCCAAAAAGTGTGTCATATTCCTTATATAGGTAGGTCAAATACACCCTATGATGAGCTGTGGTCATGCAAGGCATATTCTCCAATGATTGGGTGAAGGACGGAATAAATGAGCTGGACTTTAACTTTTTCTCGCTGGAGGAAGTTCAATCGATCGAACCTTAACTTGGATCGATCGAAGAAGGGTTTGATCGATCGAACTGCATCTTGGATCGATCGAAGTGGTCTGACTCCTTCGGATAAGGACAAGGTTGAGATATTTCGAAGATATTAATGGGGAAAAGGACAAAAGTGGTTGGTAGGCGTACAGCTGTGGATAAGATCAATCATTTGAATAGGACAAAATAGCGTTCGATCGATCGAAGGTGATGTTGGATCGATCGAACTTGGAATTTCAGCAAAGGCCAAGGTTGGGTCTATCGAGAAGTACTGTGATCGATCATAGATGTTCGATCGATCGAACTCTAAGTTGGATCGATCGAACTTTTCAGCTGCACAACTTTGATTCCTTTTTGCTCTTTTCTTTCTCCACTTTGCTCCCTCCTTTAGTTTATCTCAGGATTGCTTCAATTAAGCTCTTATTTGGCTGAGTTAGCTCAATTTTGGGATTAGTGCCTGAAAATATAAATAACACGTAATAAGTCTAAAGCGGCAAAGTAAGATAGATAAAGGTACTAGAATGCTTAAGCTTAACGGGTTTAAATGCGCACTTTTCAGTGCTCATCACACCCCCAAACTTAAATATTGCTAGTCCCTAGCAATGAATTAAGAAGTAAAGGAATGAAATGAACAACTAAACAAGTATAAACTGGAAAGCAAGTAAAATGATAACACCATTTTCGCAGGGAACACGATTGCATTTAGCATATGCAACAAGCCTTTTAAACCCCTAGGTTACCCCTAGTGGACGAGTAAAGTCTCGTGAGGGTTTCCAGAAATGGTACCCACAAACCTTAAGCTCATTCTTTCAAAAGAGGCACCAATATTGCAAACAAGCATTGGGAGAAAACTACCTCAAGTATGCAATTTTTCAACCGTTTCCAAGCAATTTCCCAAAATCTCAACATCAAATAAGCAAGCATGGTCCTCCACACATCAAGAAAATGATCATGAAAATCGAAACAAGTCTAGAATCCTTTTTGAGTGGTCTGGCATCAAGTGTGTTGCTATCTTAGCCAACTAGAGAAGTAATCACATCCTTACCCTCAAACTAGCACACAAATCTAGTACCGATCATCAAGATAAGAGAGTGGACCTTTTATTAAAGCTTTATTGTTCTAGGTGCGCTTATTCTTTTCACTCTATTTTTTATTTTTTTATTTTTATTGAGGATCAAAGATGGGAATATTGTGCAATGTGTTGATCTCTTAAGCTTTCTAGAAGATTCATGTAGCGAGCTTTAGGTCAATGACTCCCAAACCAGATGGCTTTAGGGCATTAGGTGTTAAGACACCCCTACGGACTTACAAACTCAAATCAACTAGGCTACAAATCAAGACAACAACCATCTAATCATTTCCTACTTCTCACCTTTTGGGAGAAGTCCTCACTTTTATTACTTTTGCAACTTTTTCTCTTTTTTTTTTTTCTTTTTTTTTTTCTTTTAATTAATTATTAACCTAGAGTTTGGGCCCTCCACCTTTCGGCGTGAGAAGTTCACTGCTTAATGAGGCAAGAATCCCGGCTACTCAATGAAAAGGGGTTGTTATCCACCTTTATCAAGAATGAAAGCTTTCAATGCACTACTAGCCCAATTGGGATATAACCAATTCAATAATCAACAAAGCATGTACCCCACAATTGAATGCTAGCGTGCGCCGGTGTTAGTGTAGAATCCTAGAATGAATCTCAAAACAATCACAAAATCAGGATGATGTGGACCACAAATGCAAGCAAGATATCTATCTTTTGAAAAATTTACTCCTAAATGGCATCCTCAAGGCATACAAGGAGTATTGGACTCTCAAGTCAAGCAATTTTTAAATTTTAAGCAATATAGTCCTCAAAAGATCAAAATCATAGCTAGAAATGGACCAAGTATAGAAATATCCCTCAAATACACAAGACAAGCTCAAAATTTGAATTTTAAAGTAACACTGAAATATACACCAATACCCCCAAACTTAAACTGCACATTATCCTCAATGTGTGAAGAGAACAAAGGAAAGAGTATACCAGTGCTTTAGACATGAATGATCGGGATAGAAGTATCCAATGTGGGTGGCATGGCCCCCCCAAACTTGGGATAAACTGTGGTCCTGAAAAGTTTGCACTCGGATAAACTCATTAGATAACAAGATAGGATAATCAGTGCACAGTGGACATGCAAGTGTAAAATGGGATAAATAGAGAATAGAGAGAGAGGTGTAAGAGTGGTCCTGAAAAATTGGGCAGCACTCTCTCACTGAAGTCACTGTGGTGTACCTGATGGAGTCAAATATACAAATATGAGATACTAAGAGACATCCATAATCAAAAAGCAATATATAGAGAATATAAAGTGCAGGTACATCAATAAAATAATAAAGCCGACAGACCGGCCGCAAAGTATAATACAGTAACAGTGACAGTATAATACAGATCCAGAATAAAAGAAATAAAAGCATAGAACAACTGGAAGTGGAGTCTCAGGAGGCCTGATCGTGACGATCTGCAGTGGCTGGAGGTGCAGGTGCGGGTGCAGGTGCAGGGAGTCGGCTGGAGAGATCGGCAAAGCAAGCCATGACATCGGCCCTGAAAGAGGTTAACTCAGCTCAGTGGGCAGTGATGTCGGCTCGTATGGCTGCTACATCCTCCTCCAGTGTCTGCAAGCGTGCTCCGAATCCGGGAGTGGAAACTGGAGACTCAGGCAGAGATGCCTCTGAAGAAGACTCCCGAACTCGCTCCTGAGCAGCGGCTCGATCACTGGTATCATCGGCATCAGCATTATCTGCAGCATCGGCATACTCCTTCGCAGGTCGCTCGAGGTCAATGTCCATGCTATCGGTAGCCGGACCGACCGGTGCGTCTCCGCTGCGATATCTGCTGCTGCTGGAGGTGCCGGCTGTGCCTGGGCTGCCTCCTCCTCCTCTAGTTCAGCTGCTGCCTCTACAGCTGGCTCCTGAAGACTCTGAATAAAAGCATTGTAGCTCTTATTCCAGTCGCTCCTCCTATAGAAGCTGGACTGTGCAAGGGGCTCCTCATCTGGGGGCACTCTGTAGCGCTGGTCAAGAAGGATCTGCGTGATGAGGTGTCCGAAGGGCAGGACCTTGGACCGCTTAGGGTCCTTCCTGGAAATGAAAGAATCATACAGCAACCTCATCACGCTCCAGATGAGGACTGGGATAGATACCCAGCAGCCCGTGTAAAAAGCGTAAAGAGCTGTCAAGTAGTCATGACGCCTCTGGATCTTGTGGCCCGCCATGTAAATGTTCTGGAAGAGAACTGTGTTGATGAACCAGAGGTCGTCAGGCAAGAAGGTCCTGGTGGTGAATGTCTGACCACCGGCATGATGGCCTGTCAAGGAGACAGCCATGTCAGAAAATGAAGGCCTATGCAACCTCAGGTATGTCTCTGCAAGCTCAGGTGGACACCGGTGTGGGCACCGGCAAGCACGGGCCAGAGTGACAACTGTGATGACAATCTCGTGGCCGTCCAGTGTAGTGATCATCTCTGCGGTAGATCGTGGCGAGGGCCGGAGATGCTGAAAGAATAACCGCACCAGTCGCGGGTATACAAGGCCGGTGACTGGGGCAAAGATGGCTGAGAGGCCCCGCTGCATGATATCCTGATAGCCAGACCGGGTCAGGATAGACTCGGAGAAGTACTCAGTATCGAAGTACGACTCCTGAGCCACGGTCATAGCTGCATATCTCGGCAGCAACTAGTCACGGCGCTGAGCCGGTAGAGGTGGCTGCGGTGATGGCATGGCGGCTGCATCTGCCTGATGGCGCACAGGAGAAGGTGATGGTGTGAAGGCTGGAGGAGCCTGGGATATAGATGGCATGTGGTCAGCTCCCTCCTCAGCCTCGTGGGATGGGGACTGAGGGGGAATAGCCTATGCGGGCGCCTCCTGAGCATGAGATGGCTTTGCAACCATCTCTATCCTGGGCCGTATATGTCTGCGGGGTCGCTGTGGCCCCGAAGATCTCCTGGCTGTACTCTTGTACCACGGAGGCATGATCTCAAAATCGAGAGGGATGAGATGAGAGAGAGGGTGCGAAGCCGCGGTGAAAATAAGGCTCTACCTTGCCGGAATTGGCTCGCCGGAGATGGGGAAGATGATTGGAATGGAGGTTGGCCGGATTAAGATGAGATTGAGAGAAGAGGGAGACTAAGGTTTGGTTTCCTTTTAAAGTTGGATCGATCCAAAGTGATCGATCCAACTCGGTTATATTTTTAAAAACACGACATGCAGAGTTCGATCGATCGAAGATGGAGTTCGATCGATCGAACTTAGGTCTCCACTCTTAATGGCATTTTTTTAAATTTTTTTTTTTTTTTTTTGAATGAATTTTGAAAAATCAAAGGAAATTAAATTAATTAGATGCAAATTTCGATTGATCGAAGAAAGATTGCGATCGATCGAAGAGGATAAAGAATGTACAAGTTTAAGGGTTCAAGAGTTGATACGTGCTGGAACTTTGGATCGATCGAACTTGGAATTCGATCGATCGAACATGAAAGTTTTTGAAAAGTCCCGAGAGCATGCATTTTGGAATTTGGATGCAGGTCCAAAATTTTTCTAAGTGTTGGGACTCATGATCGATCGAACCATATGTTGGATCGATCGAAAGGTAGTTCGATTGATCGAAATGGTTTACGATCGATCGAACTTTTGAAAATTTGGAGATCCCGAGAGCATGCATTTTGGAATTTGGATGCAGGTCCAAAATTTTTCTAAGTGTTGGGTGCAAAATGAGATCTGGATCGATCGAGTCCATAGTTGGATCGATCGAACCAAAGTTCGATCGATCGAACCAAAACTTGGATCGATCGAAATTATGCCTAAATGCTCAAAATGACTTGAATGCTCATGCAATCCCTTACTCAGTTCCTTCCAATGTATATGAACCACAAAAACGGTATCTAGACTTCGCAAGAATCAAAATGCAAGATAGAAATGAGGGAGGAATAGGGTTTTGACATCCTACGAATTTGGGTGCTAGTCTTTAACGTCTCTAGCAAGACCTTGGGCTCTTTCAGCCCGGATCAAAGATCTTGCCATGCATCCCCTCCTTTTTGGGATGAGAGATGTTTTAAGTTACTCCCAACAAATGGTTCTTAGAAGAACTTGTTGGGGTAAACTCAAAAGACGTCTTGAGTTCCTTGTCAAAACTTTCCATGGGCTTCCACGCCCTTTCACAACAAGAGTTCGAAATCACTTTTCTTGCATGCAATGCTGAAGATAAAGATGAAGGCTTTGAAACATTGTTCATGCACAAAAGCTTATTCCTTTCACAAGCAAGATCATGATATTCCTCTATCACATTAACCTCTTCTTCATATTTGTCAAATGGATTGGGTGTGGGGTTAAAGATGTTCAACTTCACTCTCATGTGCCCAAAAGAAATCTTCATTATCCCCGTCCTACAATTTATGTTGGCATTTGAGGTTGCCAAGAAAGGACGGCCAAGGATAACCGGAATTTGGTTCTTTGGATTGGGCACTGGTTCCGTGTCAATGACGACAAAGTCAATCGGGAAAAAGAACTTATCAATCTTAATCAACACATCCTCAATTATCCCCCTAGGCTTCTTAATGGATCGGTCGGCAAGTTGTAAAACCACCGACATCGGTTTCAATTCACTTAGGCCCAATTTGACATAAACCGAATAGGGAAGAAGGTTAACACTAGCCCCTAAGTCAAGAAGTGCCCGGTTGATGACATGTTCACCAATGACACAAGATGTTGTAGGTGCACCGGGGTCCTTAAACTTTGGCAAAGTGTTGTATTGTAGAATGGAACTCGTTCGGTTAAGACCACTTTTTTTGATGTTTGGTTCTTGTTCTTCCGCTTTTGGGTGCATAAGTCCTTCAAGAATTTGGCATAAGTCGGAATTTGCTTAATTGCATCCAAAAGTGGAAGATTAACTGTGACTTGCCTAAACATATCCATTATCTCATTGTTCTTGGTCTTTTGCCTTTCTTTTGAAATGTACCCTTTCAAGGCATCCGGAAATGGAGCTTTTTCAAAAACTCTTTCAGCATTTTCTTTCAAAGAATTTTCAGCATTGGACTTGTTCGATTCATTGGATTTCAAATCACTTTTCAAAGAAGAATCATGAATAACATTTTTCAAAGAACTTTTCTCAAACACATTTTTCAACACTGTTTTCAATGAATCTCTTTGGAAATCATCTTTCAACTCACAATTTCAGGGCTTCTCATTCTCAAGATCATGCACATGCAATGAAGGAGGAATAGTGTGTGGAACGGGACGGGTGACAACTTGAGGTTGTACCGGTTCACTCTCTTCATTAGGCATTCTAACTTGATTGTCTCCACTTCTCAAGGTTGTTACCGCATTGACATGCTCAACATTATGCCCTTCCAATGAGGATTTGGTTTCTACAACACATTGTTGTTTGATTGGGGCATTCACGTGCATCTTTCCCTTCTCTCTAGCATTAAGTGTTTCAGCTATTTGCCCTACTTGGGTTTCTAGCTTGGCAATTGATTGAGAATGAGAATGCAACAATTGAGTATTTGCTTCTAGAGTGCCCAAAGCATTTAAAACCTTTTCCTTAAAAGCGGAACCTCTAGAATTTCCTTGAGAATATGATTGGTTAGGAAAATGAGAATTAGCAAATTGATTTCCTTATGAGTTATATGGTCTTGAACTTTGGGATCCTAGGTTTTGAAGTGGAGGTGGAATGTATTTCCCTTGAAAACCACCTTGGGAAGAGTTTGAGCCCTCCCCTTGGTTTTTCCAAGAAAAATTAGGATGATTCCTCCAACCGGGATTGTAATGGTTGCCATAAGGATTGTTCCCTTGGTTCACAAATGTTGCATTAACTTGCTCAATGGGTTCATTTTGAATTTGTCCATTAGAACAATTAGAAGTAGAATGAAGAACACTAGAACAAGTCATACATGATTCATTTTGAGCTCTAGAAGAATGATTAGGAAAGGAAGACACTTGATTAGCCAAGTTTTGATTGATCAATTGATCCAACTTTTGAGATAAAGACTTCATCTTGGCGGTTATATCATTTGAGTGGTCAACTTGATGTAAGCCAACACTCTTCCTACCTTGAGAATTTCTACCATTCCTAGATGACAATGTTCTATGCAAAGAGTTTTCACTCATGCTCTCATAAAGACGCCACACGTCTTCCTCTTGCCGGTCTATATAAGAACCTCCCATTGAAGCATCAACCATGCCTTTATAATTGTCCGATAAGCTTTCAAAGAAGAATTGGACCCATTGCCATTTATGCATGTCATGGTGAGGACACTTCCTAAGCAATTCATTGAAGCGTTCCCATGCCTCGTGGAAAGTTTCTCCCTCCCCATGTGTGAATTCCCTAATGGCGGTTCTCATAGCATTGGTCTTCGAAACCGGATAGTACTTTTTCAAAAATTCTTGTTGCATTTCTGCCCAAGAAGTTATAGAAAAAGGCCTAAGGTTGTTGAACCAATATTTCACCTTATCTTTAAGGGTGAATGGAAAAAGTTTCAGCCTTAAAACTTCTTCCGGCATGTCCGTGTATCGAACGGTAGAGCAAACTTCAAGAAACTCATCCAAATGCTTGTAAGGTTCTTCACTAGGAAGTCCATGAAAGTTAGGTAGCATTTGGATAGTTTGTGCTTTAATCTCATAATGGTGTGCTCTAAATGGTGGCAATTGAATGCATGTGGGTGCATTATACTCATTAGGCACATAGTGATCTCTCAATGCGAGTGGTGGATTAGCAACTTGAGGTGCAACATAGACACCTTGGTTATATTGAGCTTGATTAATGATGGGGGGTTGTGGTGCATACATTGTCCTTGGAATTCCCATTAGAATTTGGCCTTGTTGTTGAGGAGGTTGATGAATGTATGGCCTAGGCATGCCTAATGGAACTTGTATATTATCATTTTGCACATTAGGGTGAAGGATGCCTTGTTGGTCTATGTGACCAAGGTCTTCAACATGATCATCATTGAGAGCATCCATTGGTAGATTGGTTCTATGTGAACTTCCTCTTTCCCTTGGATTCCTAATAGTGGATTCTAAATGCAAATCAAAAGGGACAAGAGTAGGTCTCAATGAACGACGACCATGCATGCACAATGCAACACGAATAAGCAACTTTCTCAACAATGCAATTAAACTTCACAACCACAATTTTCAAATGCAATGTATGTCAAATAAATGCCTCCACGTGGGCCCCTGATTTAACTAAGGAGATTGAGTAAGAAGGTCTCACAATAGTCCTTTAGCACTTCAACTCCAAATTTAAAAGCTTAGCTTAGCAAAAAAATTTTTTTTTAGCAACTCTTCATTTTAAGCATTTTTCCTTTGCTTTGCTTTGCTCCTTAGCTTGGAATTACTTTGCTAGCTACTTGCTCAATGCACCTTGTTAATGAAGAACAAACTTAATAAGTAATAAAAAACAGAAAATAAAAAGAAAGTAAAGACACGATCAAAAGAGTACTAATCCTAATTGAATTTCACAATTCGACGTTGCCAATTTAAAATCCCCGGCAACGGCGCCAAAAACTTGTTGTTGGTTTCCTTGATGGAGTTGCCACAACCAACAAAGCTTGAGAGTTGTGTGTGTTTAGGAGGTGGCCAAGTTTTACATTTATAAAAAGCCACTACTACCTTTCTCTATATAAAATATAGATAGGGCGAGTAGGGATCGTCCCAAGGGATTTGATGGTGTATCTAATTGTGAACTATGGTAATTAGGGTTAGTAGGTCAAGTGATCACACAATTGGTTGGTTGGTTGATTAAGCTAAACTGAATTCAACTAAATAAAATAATATGAGGTAAACAAGAGAGAGAGAGGTCTTGGGGTGTAGAGATCACCACCAAGCAATACTTTTCTATACTACTAACAAAATATCAATTGAGGGTAATGGATGTGTTGCAATATGATAAGGGTGTGTGTGCATTAGGTTGATTCAATTGGCAAGGATGACAAATCAAGCAAGTATTGTCTAAACATCATGTGAAGAGCACAATATATCTAAGCAATAGAGCATATATTGTCTAGACAACATGGGGATAGCACAATAGATCAAAACAAGTCATTAATCCTTCATTAAGCTTACAATCCACATGCAACACAATATTAGAGGAATATGCCATTTGGACTCACAAGCATGGAACATCAAACATCAAGAGTAGATTGTCCTCCCATCTAACATTATACTACCACTACACTAAATCTACACTACTAGCATGAAAATAAAGCTATCTAGACTAGGGGAGAGGCACAAACCATCAAGAATAGGCATAAACCATCAAATGAACCAAAATAGCATTCATTAAGCATATCATCTTGATAATCTCTAGATCTATAGCATTAATACACATAGATATGCACCAAAAACACTAAATCTAGAGATAAGCACATGAATATCCTACTCTAGCATACATAGACATATAGGTAGAATAGAATAGTCAATTGGAAGCATTAAACCATACAAACCATTAAATAATCAAGATTTATATATACATGAATATCAAGATGTATCATACAACACTAATCCCTCAATAATACACAAGATTAGAGTATAGAAAGCATGCTTGGGGCTAACTCTAGCCCCAAGAAGATGTCTAGCCACTCATGGTAGTGATAATCCAACCCTCAAGGGCTAACTCCATGGCTGCTCCTTGTAGATGAAGATCTCCTCCAATGGTTGCTCTAGCTTCCTCCCTTATTCCTCTCCAAGAATAGCCTCCAAGATGATTTTTAATGTGTGACAAGAGACTCTAGACTCCTCCCCAAAAAGTGTATCATATTCCTTATATAGGTAGGTCAAATACACCCTATGATGAGCTGTGGTCGTACAAGGCATATTCTCCAATGATTGGGTGAAGGACGGAATAAATGAGCTGGACTTTAACTTTTTCTCGCTGGAGGAAGTTCGATCGATCGAACCTTAACTTGGATCGATCGAAGATGGGTTCGATCGATCGAACTGCATCTTGGATAGATCGAAGTGGTCTGACTCCTCCGGATAAGGACAAGGCTGAGATATTTCGAAGATATTTATGGGGAAAATGACAAAAGTGGTTGGTAGGCGTACAGCTGTGGATAAGATCAATCATTTGAATAGGACAAAATAGGGTTCGATCGATCGAAGGTGATGTTGGATCGATCGAACTTGGAATTTCAGCAAAGGCCAAGGTTGGATCTATCGAGAAGTACTGTGATCGATCATAGATGTTCGATTGATCGAACTCTAAGTTGGATCGATCGAACTTTTCAGCTGCACAACTTTGATTCCTTTTTGCTCCTTTCTTTCTCCACTTTGCTCCCTCCTTTGGTTTATCTCAGGATTGCTTCAATTAAGCTCTTATTTGGTTGAGTTAGCTCAATTTTGGGATTGGTGCCTGAAAATATAAATAACACGTAATAAGTCTAAAGCGGCGAAGTAAGATAGATAAAGGTACTAGAATGCTTAAGCTTAACGGGTTTAAATGCGCACTTTTCAGTGCTCATCACCATACATCTTTAATATGACTTTAGGGATTTGTAACAGAAAGAATAGATCTAGTTGCATGTTAAAATCGGATTAAAACAGAGATATATATGTGTGTATATATATAGGTGTATGCTTGGTATGATTTTGGTGAATCAATGGATTAAATTAATGCTAAACTTGTTTTATACATGTTAAATTGCTTGGAATAAGTTAATGGAAGCTTATGGGACATAGACGCATGCTTTAGGACCCGAAACGATGGATTTCTAGACTTAGAACAGACCTCCCAAGCTATTTCCATGAAACAGGGTTTGAGCGCTGTTTGGACAGTGCTCGAGCCCAATGATGGTGTGCTCGAGCACTGGGGTGTGATTTTACCCGAAAACACCCTGAATGGCTCCAAATTATTTTATTAAGGTCTCAAACGTGTTATACGGACTCAAGAACAATGGTATGAGGATTAAATGGCATGAAGCTTAGACATTCATGACGATATGTGATTAAATCAACTAATAAGTTGTAAATTGATTATTTAAATTATTGAGACTTAGCATTTAAACGTTTTAGCATAAGTTACGATAATAATCAACTTAGTTATTGAAATTGTGATTTATCAGAATGTTCCATGACTGTGTTTATGGTTGCCATGGTTTGATGAAACGAACTATAATGACTTAAAGGTGCTTCTCGTGGTTTATTAATGTTTAATTGCTATAATAATTGCACTATATGATAAAATTGTTCTTTGTATTGGGAAAGTATTCCCTTACACTTCACACAATCTGCCTCTTTCTATCTCTCTAACTTCTATTTATAGAAGTGTACATTTGCCCTAAAACCTTTCTCAAAACTTTTAAACCTGGGCTTGTTCTCAATGGGTCTTATCTTCAGGCCAGGGTGAATGGAAGGCCCCTTCATAATGCTGAAGAGGTAGGCCTTGGAGGTGGTCCAATGACCCTCTGGGCTTAATGACTCTCTCTATTATTGGCTCAAAGGCTCAACAATGCCTTGGACTGACTGGATCGGCCTAAAGGTGGCCTGGTCTATCGGTTCCTTCAAAGACACATTCAACAAATATATGATGTTCTGATCATATATATATAAGAATGCTTACCTAAACATCAAATCTAATATGAATAATACAACAATTTTCTGAATGTTAGAACCTAAAAATATAGAGCAATAGCAAAGGAAAATGAAATTAACAATAATGAAAATATCCTCCAAATGAAATTATAATCTTATCTTTTAACATTGTGCCGATATGCTGTTGAAGTTTTTAACTATCCTCCAAATGGACAAGATGGAATGCATATAAAAAACTGAAAAAAGTTTAAAAGAATCGTAACACAATTAGCAAACTTAAATTTTAGATTTTTGAGATGACATTTATTAGCTATCTCTTTGTCATGCAGAGCCTACGGAAATATTTCTACAAATTTGACATTGTAACGACCCGGTCATTTGCCTTCCTTTTCTTTTTCCTGAAATTTTACGAATGAATTTTTTTCGTTTAATTTTCTTTTATGAGCTCTATTTCATGTCGCTTAGTGTCATCTTAAGTGCTCGGAATTGGTTCCTGAGACTCTTTTCCGTGAATTGACAACTTCCTTTGAGGACCGAGTCATTTTCACATTTTTCGTTTTTCAACACTATGTACTATTTCGTCCTTTTCCTTATTCTGTCTTATCTCTGTTTGTCAGTTTTTGGCACAACCTCACTTCTCATGCTCGGAGTTGGTTTTTAACTTCACATGCCTTCATCTTGAGTGGTTTCCTCGAAATACGTATCTTTACTTTTGCAAGAAAGTACTCTAATTGCTCTCGGTGCCCACAGGGGCATGGATGCACAATTCTTTAGAATCATTTTCATTTCTTGGGGTGTTTTTTGTAAATATCTTTTGAAGATATTTTATTTCAGGGGTATCTAAGAAAATATCTTTTGGAAGATATTTTCATTCTGGGGCAGTTTCGCAGTTAACCTTTTTTGTAGGGGTCATTGTGCAATTAACTAAAGTTATTGCAAAATGTCTCGTCTGGAGCATGGATCCTCGTACGGGATTTATTTTCACATTTCCTCAAGTTGTGGACTCTTAGAATTCCATTCTGGTTATTTTTCTCCAGTTTCAGAGTTTATGGACCCGGTTGCCGCCGAACTTGTTTGGGGCATAACTTTCTGCTCGGGACTCAGTTTTCGACGCTGTTTTTTCATTATTCTTATTTTCTCATTTTGAATCTTTTTCGTTCATGGAGTTTTGCCATTTGAGCTCGTCTGCTCAAAATCCACTTTTCCAGACCTGGCGGGGCCCTTTCTGGGCAGTTTTTGAGACTTACTATAATAGGATGCCCTAAAGTGAAAAATCAGATTTTCACTCTTCTTCTCCACCTCTTGGCCGGCAGCCATGGAAGCTCCTTGGCTGCCACCCTTTGACCTTCTCCTCCATTTGATTTCCTAAGTGAAATCTCTTCGGCCTTTACGTTTATCGCTCCCCTAGACGTGCTCTACCATTCCCCCTTATTAGAATTCATTTCCTACCATTTCTTGAGTTTGGGTTAAGAGTCAAGTTTGGATTTTCATGGGGCTTCTTGGAGATTCATATAGATCGTGTTGTCCCCGACAAAACCTAGAAGTTTCGTCAGATTCTGAGCCGTTTTAATTCGGTGGGGATTTGGGATTTTCATCCCAAATTGAGGTAGGAGTGTTGTAGGTTTAATTCTTGTTATATAACATGCTATCGATGCTTATACAACTTGATTGCATGCTTAAATATGAAATCTAGAGATTTTATTATTTAATTTTCTTGTATTGGATTTGATTTTCCCAGTTACTTATGACTTATTTTAAACATGTAGCATGGTAATATAATGCTCTATAATATGGTCATTGACATATATTAAATTGAGGGAATTTGAACAAGTATTAAAGATTTTATATAATATTTATGTTGAATAAAATATTAAATCATATGGCCTTAACTAGCTCAAAATCAATATGTGTTAACATATTAAATTAGGCCTTAGCATGCTCTCCAACATAGTTGAATTTGAAAGTGATTGGAGGTGTTTTGAAAATTAGTAAGTATTAATTAATTTAATTAATTAATTTGCCCCGAGTGCACTATTCACTCTATTTGAATTCCGACTTGATATTCTTGATTTAAATGGCATATAGCTTCACATATATTTGATTTGGAATATTCGGTTAGGTTTTGAAACCTTTTATTTAATTAAATTCCATGTTTAAGATTTAATCCTCATGGTGATATACCACTTGGAATTGAATTGTGGCATGCTAGAAAATTAAGTTTAGGTATAGTTGTTCACATATATTAAATTGGGATTAATTGCATGAGAATTGCAACTTTTAATTTATATTTAACTTTAGTGAAAGGTTAAGTCACATGGTCTTAAATTGAATGAAATAAATTTGTAATGTGATATTACATTAGTCCTTGGCATATTCTCTAAGATATGTTAAATTGAGAGCATTTGGCTAAGTTTGAAAATTTAGAGATTTTAATTAAAAGAATTAATTAAAATCTATTTTGCGGTCCCATTAGCTTAATTAAGGTTTTAACTTGATATTTGTGTTGGCCATGACTTGTTTACTAGTATATATTAATTTGGGACTATCTGAAGTTGTTTTAGAACCTTGGGATTTAAATTAGCATGATTTAATTAAAGTTCTACTTTGTTATTCTAACAATATAATTGAGTTTTAGAATGGATATAGGTGATGACCTTGCCATGCCCTTTAACATGTATTAAATTGAGGTTAATTGAAATTGAATCGAAAATCTAGAGAATTTAATTGTGTTTATCTATTTAAATTCTATTAATTTGCTCCATGATCTAGTTGTGTTTTAGAAGCGGTTTCTATATTCAAATCATGGACTTAAACTTGTTGTATATTCATTTGGTTATGTTTTGAACATTGGATAACATAGTTGCTATGGTTGTATTCATGAGAATATGTTTTCCTTATTGAATATATTGTTACCTTGTGTAATGACTTACACACTTCGTGTTTAACATCTTTCATGCATAGCGTGTAATATATCGCACACTGAAGATTCGACATTAATCATATCATATTAGTTGTGGATTTAGAGCATGTATTGTATAGGTTTCCAAATTTGGTTGTGCTTAGTAGATAGTTGATTATCTTGCATATTCCTGTTGATATATGCGTTGTTGCGCAACTTGTTGATTTTGGAAACTTGGGGATGTCGTTGTTTGATTATGGCTAGGATGTGATTCTAGTACGGCCGATAGTCCCTCTATATAGTCTAGTGCGCACATAGGGAGGTTACCCATGGGCTAGTAACCCTAAAGTAATTATGTTGTCGGTCTGATCCGGTGTGACGTCCGAGTATCCACTTTGTTTGATTTCGCATTTCATTTTCAAGTTGATAACTAGATGATGTTGTAACTGGTTGTTTCTTATTTGTCATTCCATTTTAAGTTATAGGATGTTAACTTTGCGAAATTGTGCTTTATGCATTGTATTGGAAGTTCCAATGTTAGTTAAATTGCATCGATATTGGAAATCGTGTTTTGATATTCTAATAAAGCTTAGGATTGATCCTATTGATTCATTTATAACTTAGACGTTAGGTGGCATGACCCACTTCTGTTGTTTTCATGCTTTAGATATCAAGCTGATAGCTTTAAGTTATGTTTGCGTGCATGGTCGTTTCCGGGCAAAACCTCATCGTTTGTGTTTTGAGCCTTTTACGGACTCATTTTGCACTTTTGTTGCATATTCTGATCTAGGGGCATTCTAGACTTTTTAATTCAGTTTTATTTCCTTATTTCAACATGGTTGAATAAAAAACATGATTTTAGGGGGGGTTTCTTTTTTGTGTTTTTCCAGAAAATGTCGTTTTGGTATCGGAAATCGCATACGAAGTTCAGCTCTCAGTTTTTAAATTTAGCAGCTTTTTGGACCCTCTGGACCAGTTTTTTTGGGAGGGCATTTTGGGCATTTCACAGTGATTTTTTTTCAATTTTTCATTCTAGTCATGTAAAAAGCTCGATTTTGAGGGGGGTTTCTTCTTTGTGTTTTTCCAGAAAATGTTATCTTGGCCCTCAAATTTCCATTTTTCCTGGAAAAACCCTTGCTGCCAGGTTTTTGGGTCGCACTCTTACTGCCTCTTCACATCTAAACTGTTAGATGGGATCTCGTAACCGGTTAGATGAGTGTGGGCAACGTTTTTGTCACTGTTTTTGGCCTCCTAACCTGTTAGGAAGGTCTCCTAACTGGTTAGATGTTCATGGGTTGCCTCTTTTGGACCGTTTTGCCCCTTCTTCTTCCGTTAGCCATATCTTCTTCATCCGGACTCCGAATCAAGCGATTTTTGAGTCTAAGTTCATTGATTTTTCGTTGTCTTTCCAATGGTGTACTCGGTGGCACCTAATTTTAAGCTGGAAATGACAATTTTGCCCCTAGGTTCAATCTTGTTCGTTTTTGAAACGTTGCTTCCCCATTTGATTCCTTTGGGTTTCGTAACCTCATTGAGGGTCATAATGGTGTCTTAGAGCCATGTTGTATCTCTAGAGACCGTTGTTTTGTCTTTTGCTTCCGCATTTCGGATCTATTATCGGGTCATCTTTCGGTTCATCAATGACGCACCGAGTTGAAAAACTTGGGCCGTCATAGACATATACAAATTTGATATAAGAAAATTTAAAATGAAAACAAAAAAGTTCTTTCAAAACACCCCAAATCAAGAGAAGCTGCAGAAGCACAAACATATAAGAAAAGAAGCCATAGCCACAAACCCGTATATCAAATAGCTCAAAAACTAAGACAAAGCCCTCATTTTTAAAGCCACGCACAGAACTGCATATAGATGAAGTTAGAGAGATAGCCCCCAAATTTTAACGTCATACTGACAAAACAAGAAATAAAATCCCAGAAACCAAACTACAAAAAGCATAAAAACACCAAAACTAAGCACCAGATAGATCAGTTCACATCGTAACAAATTGAAACAACATTAAGTATTCAAATCAACAACAAAAATAATTCTTACATTTTCAACTTTCGAAGTGCCAAGATCTCTATACTTCCTCCTCCTGAGCGAGAGCACAACGTCAACCCACTTCCCCCTTCTCTCTCTCCTATACCACAACGTGAACCTATTTCCCCTTTCTCTCTCTCCTATTTTGTGATGACCGTGTCATCTTTTCCTTTTTCGGGATAATTTATTTATTTATTAATAGTATTATTTATTTTTTTATTTAATTTTTATTTCGTTCCTTGTTATCTTAGGGTTTTGGAGGACCTAAGGTAGGGTTTTGTGTCTGGAATTGTTTTCCGACATTGCATGCATTCACTTTAATTTTTAATTTTTAATTTTTAATTTTTATTTTATTTATTTATTTATTTTTTTGTTAAAGCCTAGTTTAATTGTGTAGTAAAGCATGCTAGCTTGTTTTCATTTCTTGGGGGTATAATTGCATTTTTTTCGTTGGAAACATTTTTATTTTTGGGAGGTCTTTGTGCGATTATCTTTTTGAGATATTTTGGCTTAGGGACCTTTTTGCAATTATTTTTGTGAGATATTAAGAAAAGGGACCTTTTTGCAATTTTTTCAATTGTGTGACAAGTGTCACCTTTTCCTTGGACCATTTATTGACTCTTGGTTGGAGACATTTAGAATGTTAGGATGATGCCAAGTGTTGGATGGATCTTAAGTTTTGTAAGGATGCCTTGGATTGTGATAAGTGGAGGGTGGAGATTAAAGTGTGTGTGTGAGAGGTAGTGCTAGTGTAGTGAAGTGTATACAAGTTATTTAGTTAGTGGAGAAACTAGAAAAATCTCTTTGTCTTCTCCATTCTCTCAGCTAAGCCACCATTGATGCCTTTAAATCCTAACCCTAGACCTCGAAATTAACCATCTTCCTCACCTTTTGGCGGAAGACAAAAGCTTCCCTTCACCATTGTCTACAACACCTTGTTCTTGGATTTTGATTTTTCTCTCATTTTCCTTGGGTTCTAGAGATTTTATTCTCTAGTGAGGTCAAGGTGTCTTATGTTTATATCCTTAGTGTTTTATTGTGCTTTGAAGTTAATATATATTGTTTACATGTTATATGAATTGTAGGATTGCATATAGATGAAGGTAGTATGTATTGGACTTAAGGTTTCATATTACTTAAGGCATATGTATGATATATCTCTTGTAAAGCTTGTGATTACATTTAGTAGAAGATAATTTACTAGTGGTTAAATACATATTTGACTTAGGCTTGTTTACTACTAAAAGCATGTATATAATTAGCATATTGTTAAGCTTAGTGTTTAAATTGCTAAAGGTTTATACTACTATTAAATTCATTGAATTGTAGTTGTTGTATACTTATTTCCTTATTGCCATTTAAATTAAGTAAAGCATGTGTATGATTTAATTCTTGTATAGTTGTTGTATTTATTTGGTAGAGGAGTATATTACTAATAATTCCATTAAGATGTAATTGTGGTATTCTTGTATTTCTTGCCAAATAAATTGTTATAAGCTTGTATAATGTTGTGTTGTGATTTAATTAAGTGCTTAAGGCTTACTTTAATATCATGAATTGATTACTTGAATTGATATCATTATACTAGTGTAAGGTTATTCACATTGTGAACTTGTCATTGCAAATGCCATTGTAGTCTTGAAGACTTAGAGCATGGATTGTGTGGTTTCAATCTTGATTGTGCATGGAAGGTGATTAAGTGCATTGTATACTTATGTATACATTGTTATATTACTTTTTGATTTTGAATTCTTGGGGCGTCGTTGTATGATATGGCTAGAATATGGCTCTAGTGCGAGAGATCCGAGTTCTCCCCAATATAGTGCGCACTAGGGTAGTTACCAGTGGGCTAGTAACTCAAAATAGCTATTTCGTTTGGTTGATAACCGGCGTGACGTCCAAGATATTCCTATTATTTGATTTCACATTTTGTTTCCAAATTGATAATACGAAGTAATTATAACTTGTTGTTTTGCATTGGAGGTTCCAATATTGTTTAAATGCGTTACTTATTGTGGATTGCGTTTAAAATGCTTTAAAGATAGTTTTATATGATCCCTTAGCTTCACCTCGAAACTAAATGTTAGAAGGCATGATCCACATGTATTTGTCTATATTACACTTACAAAACCTTTGAAACTTTAGGTTATACGCATACGCATTTCCTACAGAGTAATTCAAATTACTCACCCTAGTTGATCATTGTTTTTCAGGCAAGGAGGTACTCTTCTTGGATGCTCATCATCCTTAGCTCGGACTTGTGTTTACATTTTGAACATTTTTTTGTATGTTAATGGCATGCAAGTGTTAGAATGTTGTACTTGTATTTTGAGGTTGACAATGTGTAGTATAATTAGAAGCTTGCTTTGCTTCCTTTTGTATGTGTAATATGTACCCAAGTACTCTTTTTTGTGTAAACTTAACATGTATGTAATGAGGCCAAGGGCCAAGCACTTTTAATGTATTTGAATTATGTCATTTGTATTAAGTATTTATTTCATTTGGCATTACTTGCACTTGGGGGCATTTTTGTCATTTTACTTTACTTTTATTCTTGGTTTGGACCATAGGGGATCTAAGGATCAAATATTAGGGGGGGGGGGGGGGGTGTTCCTTCATAAACTTTTTTCAAAAAGTCTCATTTTCACAACGAATTTCAAACATTTCAAAAAAATGTAGGTTGCAGCCCATCGTTCGTAGGTACTTGCGATCGATCGCAATTTAGTGCGATCAATCGCACCTAAGAACATTTTGTGTTTTTCATGGATCGTATACCTTGTGATCGATCGCATCCTTAGTGCGATCGATCACACCTGTAACTTTTTTTACAATTTATCGTTCGTGTACCTCATGATCAATCGCACCCTTAGTGCGATCGATCGCACCTGTAACTTTTTTTACAATTCATTGTTCTTGTACCTCACGATCGATCGCACCTTTAGTGGGATCGATTGCACCTGGAACCATTTTTGGCCTTCATCGTTCATAGAATTTTACGATCAATCGCACCTGTGCACATTTTGGCAACTTTTTTTTATGGAATTTCAAAACTTCATATCTTTTTTATTCTAACTCCAAATCAAGTGATTTTTGAGTCTATGTTTATTAATTTTTTGTTGGCTATCTAATGGTATGCACAGTAGCATCCAGTTTATTTGAAATGACCATTTTACCCCTCGTTCCATTTTTTTCCGTTTTAACCACGGCTTCCGCATTTGTTTTCTATTTCAGTCTCGTGGCTTCTTAGAAGGTCACTTCGTCATCTTAGAGGTAGTGTTCACCTCTAGAGATCTCTCTTCTATTTTTTTTTTTCATAATTACCTCTTCTATTTTCTTGCTTCCTCATTTTGGGACTCGTTTCTTGGTCAATTTTTGGGTTACTTGTTAACGCACCGGGTTTGTAAATTCGGGCCATCGTACTTCTTTATAGCACTGAATTTTGGCACCCTTGTTTTCAACAAATTTGCTGCCTTTGTTACCCGCATTCACCCGACTACATGCCCTAAAATAAAGTGTAATCTTGATTTTGTGTTAAGGGTAAATTTGGCATAAAAAATATTACATCAAGCCTCTCCTTCTCTTTCTTTCCATTTCCTCTGTTTTCCATTTAAGCCTTGTGATATCCTTCCAAAACCATCAATTTCATTTCCTTTCATTTCCTTCCAACCATTTATGCCAAACCCAATTTTTTAATCATCCTTTATCACCTTTCCTTATCTTTCCTTTCCTTCCAACCATTTATGCCAAACCCAATTTTTTAATCACCCTCCATCACCTTTCCTTTCTGTTCCTCCCTTTTCCATTGAACCAAACTGGCCCTTAGAGATGAGTACACAGAGGGAGGGATGTTCCCACAGGAAGAGGGATCCGACAGGGATGTATATATATAGACACATGCAGTGAGAGGAAAGACAGAGCCGTTCAAACTCTATGATGCCTGGTTCACGTCGACCATGCTCCGGGAGCACATCGCCGACGTTGGCAGGAGCTTTGGCGAGATTAATTTTTGAGCGATTGCATAAAATTCTCCAAGCCCTGGGTTTTTGCAATCAATAAATTTCAATTGCGATTGGGTTTTCTTGGTTATCTGTGATAACATATTCATGGGTTATTCAATTGCAATTGGGTTTGCTATAGAATGTTCTACTACAACATACGACAAAGATGCTGGCTTGTCTTTGATGTATTTCCTACGCGATTCTAACTAAAGGTTTGGGGATTTTAGACCAATATTTCTTTCCGTGGAAAATACCTTGCAATTTTTGAATGTTTCCCTAATTTTCCAATAACATTGAGAGATCAAAATATTTTAGATACTTTAACCCTCAATGTCCAAACTTCAAATTATGATATGAAAGAAGGATCTCCCCCAATAACAATAATTTACAGAATTCATTACAAAGTTTTAACAACAATTTTTAATATCAAATCTCTAAACAAAACTCAAACTGAGAATCATTGCTCTTCCAAACAAATTTGTCAAGGGCCAATACTTTTATTCCAAGAGCAATTCAATGGAAACGTAGAAGAACATTTTTCTTCTCACACGAATCAACATTTCAAATTTTGATACTTCGTCAAAACAGTCAAATGTTTAAGACACATCAAATTCCAAACCCTTAATAAAAACCTTTCAAGAGGATACTATCATATCTCAAATTAATGACAAATTAGCCCAATTAAGTCAAAACCTTGTTGATCCTTGTGGAGGGAAAAATCCCCCTCCAATAAGAGTCATCCACATCACCATAATAAAAAAATTACACTTTTGATCTTTCGATGGATTACAGAAGCCCATCCTTGGTTAAGCCCAAGTTAGGTCACTATCAGCCCAAGGTCACTAGTGTTGAACTTCCAGCCTGTTAACAAGCTCAGATGGTCCAAGTTGTATTCGGCCCAAATTCATTAAAGAAGAAACAAGTCCTACTAATCAAAGGATCCTACATAGAGGAAAAGTTCTATGACAGAAAAGTCTGGCATGGAAAGAATTATGAAAAGGAAAGAACTCTATATGTAAAGAATGATATATATGGAATGAATTAGAGGACAAGTAAGGTGAGTCCTACCATAATTTCACCATCTTTTTGTATATAAGTAGAGGCATAAACCTCCAAAAAAGATCATCGAGCAATATAGGCTTTTCTCTAAATAATTCTTGCTAATTATTATTTTATCTTGAGTGAGTTGTATTTATACGTTTAACTTCTTTTGTTAAGTGGATTTTTGCATCTACACTTTGGCGCCGTCGATGGGAAACGTATAGAAATATACTCCCATGAGTGATTCAAGTCGTTTATGTTATTACAATAAGGAATGTCAATTGGAGGATCCACAATAGTAGATGATCAACAGATAGAGTTAATGCAAAAGATGCGAGAAGAGTTCTTGCAACAATTCAAGACGCTTCGTTAAGCAAATGAGGCCAGCACGGCTCAGATACGTTGCTTCAGCAAAGGAACGATGCCCTCCAAGCAGCAATGTCCCAGATAGCACTGCAGCCACCACTAAGTGATGCGGCAGCACCTCCCACCAACCACAACATTCCTCTTGTTAACGAACCTCAAGCCAATAAGGTTTGGCTTAACGATGTATGGCCTAACGAGGTTCAACAAGAGCAAAGGATGAGAATTGAGGTGGTTGTTGTAGGCAACCATCCTCATCGCTCATAGGACAAACAGGCTGAATCCAGCTGTAAGCTCATGGTTTGGTCTAATGGTGTTCCGGATTGCGTTGGTGCCCAGGAAGCCTTTGATGAGAAAAAGCTTTGAGGATTCAGACACCTATCGAGATGGCCAGAGAGCATAAGGCCTTTTTGGTAAAGACTTCATTCACCGATCATAAATACTATGTTGACTGACCTAAGAAATTTACCATGCCTTCCTTTACTCAGTTTGATGGCATAGGAGATCTTTCCTGTCATATTGATCACTACTCGCAGAAGATGGCTCTAGATAATCACAACGATGCATTCATGTGTAAAGTCTTCCCAACTAGTCTAACGGGAGCTACATTGGAATGGTTCAAGAATAGGCCGCATAAGTCCATTCCGAACTACGAAACTTTGTGCCCCATGTTCCTAGCACAATATTATGGAAATAAGAAGCAGAAGAAGACCATCGCTAGCCTCTTCACTATAAGATAGAAGAAAGGATAAACGTTATAGGATTTTATATCTAGATTCAACATGGAGGCTTCGGAGATAGCAGATTGACACCCGGAGACTGCTATAGAAATGTTCAAGATCGGTATAATCCAAGGTACCAAGTTCCATACTTCCCTGGTTAAATATTCTTCTTCAGATATGCAAACCCTCATTGTTAGGGCACAAATTTACATTCAACTAGAAGAGAATATAGCCCATCGAGCACAACATGCCACCCCCGTCATGGTGGAAAATAAGCCTCGGGAAAAGGCTTCAAGTTCAAAAAGTCAATGAAGTCAATATGCCTCAGCACCAGTCACCCAGATACCTGAGAAAAGACAGAGGACCGAAGAGCAATTTACCCCTCTTCGAACCACACTGGTTGGTTATTCTAAGAGAACAAAACAAGATTTGCAGCCCCTTAGACAATGAGGCAGTCCTTGAAGCAAATGGACAAAAGCAAATGTGACGACCCTAGATTTTATAACCCTGTGACGACCCTAGATTTTTCAACCCAGTGTGTCCTGTGATGAACCAAAAGAATGACCTGATAACGGATCCAAAATGTGGAAAGTGGCCACTAGAGATGTACGTCATCCCTAAGGCATCAAAATGACTCCCCATGGCATGATCAAATTGCATTATATGCTATTGTGTGATGATGTGAACATACACGCAAGTGTAAAATAGTATTTTAAACATGCTACAATGGCCCATGGCCTTATTACAACTCATTTACAATATTTGACATGTCAGACCTCCAAGTTAGAAAAATTACATTTCATAGACAAATCATGAACATGCTAACACTTGCATGTGAACAAGAATGTTTCTAAAGAAGCTCAACTTAGCAAATCACCCAAGCAATTGCAATCTCCAATCTTATATCCTGTACCTGAAATATGCCCTAGTATTGTAGGGGTGAGTAACATAAAGCTACTCGTAGGAAATGAGCATGCATCGACCAACGTTTTACAAGTGTACATGATTTAATCATTATGGTTCATTCCACCTAACGTCTATGTCAAAGGTGAGACTCAGGGAGCATCCTAGCTACTTAAGATCATTTATAGCATAAAACACATCCTTTATGCAATTTCAACAACACAAGAGCATGCTACACATAGCAACAAGATATAACATGCTTACACAAAGCAACGAGCTAGAAACATGCTTACACAAAGCAACCAGATAGAAACATGCTTACACAAAGCAACTAGATATAGATTCTCAAAGTTATTAACTTGAAATCTAAATGCTAAATCAACTAAATATAGCAATTTAGTATGGATGTACTTAACAACATCAAATCGCCAATAGCCAAAACCACAGTCACAATATAAATATGATTGATAACTTGGAATTGAATACGAAAACAAATAGTGGAAGACTTGGACATCACGTCTCGGACTAAACCAAGAACAAATTGGTTATTCCGGGCATTAACTTGCTGGGAAGACCACCCTAGTGCGCACTATCTCAATTGGGGAGAACTCATACCTTCCGCACTAAAGCTGAACTTTAGCTATATCACAGTAACAATGTCCCAAGACTCCAAAATAATCAAATAAGTTCACAACTTATACGTAATTTATATAATGCACTAAGTCACCTTCCATGCACAAGTAGATTGTATCCACACAACACATGCTCTAAATCCACAGCTACTATAGGATGACAATGTCGAATCTTCAAAGTGCGATTCGTTACACGCTACAACAACATAATCTAATATTGAAAACATAAACTCATAAATTCATTATAAGTCAAAAGTCATGCTTTAAACATACTATGAATGTTAAATACATGAGTTAGTCAATAATACCATAGAAACGGAATTTAATCTATAAACTAATTAAATTCCCTAGGTTTCAAATCTCAATCAAATGGCCTCCAATTAATACATGATAAACAATATAGCATGGTCATTACACACACCACATCAAAACTCGATTAGCCCATAAGAACAATAAAGTGAAATTTAATTAAATAATGATAATCAAATCCCTAACTTCTAAAACAACATCAAATGGTTCCAAATTAACATATGCAAGAACATAAGTCATAGTTATCACAAATATCAAATTAAACACTTAATTAGGCCAATGGAACCCTTAATTAGATTTTAATTAATCATTTTAATTAAAATCTCTAGATTTTCATACTTGACCAAATGCTCTCAAATTAAAGTATGTTAAACAACATGCCAAGATATAATTTAAAAGCATATCACAAGTCAATTTTATGCTAGGTACGGCCATGGGATTTAATATTTCACAAAAGATAAATATTAAATAAAATATGCAATTCTTATTCAATTAATCCCAATTTAATATATGTTAACAAACATATTAAAACATGATTTTCTAGTATGCCACAATTCCGTTCTAAGTTATACACATCCTTGTGAATTAAATTTCATACAAAGAAATAATTAATACTAATTTTCTAGAATCGATATAAGGCATGCAATTAAGTTGTATAATCACGCTAAACACTCAATACAACACACACAAAAGCCTAGAACATCCCTTACCTCAATTGGAATGAAAATCCCAATTACCACCGAAGTGAAATCGCCCCAAATTTTTGGTCTGCAAGACAAATATTTCAGCTTGTTACATTCAACTTGGGAAATTCATAAAAATTTCAATTCTAATCCAAATTGAATGAATCCAAAGCCCAATGAAAGCTTATACATTGTAATTTGATAATATCAATTTAGTTTAACAAAATATTTTCTCAATTGAAACAGTTTTGACCCACAACTTTGAAACAAATTCTGCCCAAAAAACACATTTTCAGCTTGTAGCTTCCAACTTTGAAAATTCATGAAAAATTCATTTGACATCCAAATTGGGCAAACCTAATTTATTTTGGAAGTAAAATATGAGAGTGTAAAATTAGAAATTTAAACCATGATCCAATGTCGAAAGGTTAGTGAAATAAATCATCTAAAAATATGTTTTCGAGCTGCAATAAAAACATGGACAGCAGATAGTCTCGGATTTTTAAAAAAATTTAGAAATGCTCTAAAATCATGAAAAAATTCTGAATAGTGTAAAATTCATGGGGAAAGTTCCATTAAAAATTTCAAGGTAATTAAAGCACCACAGCTCCATATAAAAATTTGTTTCTGGACCGGATAAGAAAAGATTTAAATTTCCAGCAACTAGCTTGCAACTTCAAAAATTCATAATTAATTCATTTTAAATCCAAATTACATGAAACCAAAACTAAATGGAAGCTAATTGATTATATTTTCATGTTACATATTTAATTTGACAAGATTTATTTCAACTTAAAACAGTTTAAGGGCAGAATACAAGTCCTTTTCTTCTATGCATGTAAAACACTCAATAATGACATAAAAATACTTCAAAATAATAGATCAATACCTCACTAGAGAATTGAATCTCTAGATACCAAAGCAAAACTAGGAGTTAGGCTAGATCCTTCAAGGGTTTTGAAGAGGAGGATGAGGGGAACAAAAAGTATTCCAAACTTTATGGTCTAAAGTAAGTGGAAGGGCCTTAAAGATTAAGGTCAATGCCTAAAGCTTCAAGCTTAATCCATGGAGGCTAGGGTTTTGTGGTGTGGAAGAAAGAGATGAAATGTGAAAATGTGTGAGTGGAGGAAATAGAAATCCTGCACTCACTATGTGATCCTACACCATGGTCAACACACACATCTATGGTCAATTGCACAAAAACCCTCCTTTAAAACCATAATCCCAAAGTGGCCCAAAGATATTTGCAAGACTAAATTGTGAACCTACACTTGTCACCAATCCATGGCTCCTTCCTAGGCTTAATCCCACACCTACACTTGTCAACCATCCAAGCTAACAAGTGCACCAATCCTAGGCCAACAAGTGGGTGAATCCTCACCTTCCAAATGTCATCATCCAATGCATCAAAGTGTTTCCACACAAATGTCAACAAGTGGACCAATGAGAGTGTGACACTTGTCACACTTTTCAAAACTTGCAAAAAGGTCCTTTTTCAAAATATCTTCCAAATTTAATTGCAAAATGGTCCCCAAGATGAAAAATAATTACTTTATTTAATTACACTAAAACCCCACAAGTTAAGAAGAATTACACTAAAGTATGCATTAATGCCCCTTTATGAAGGAAGTAAGTAATCAACATGCTTTTCTAGAAAAGTAAAAATACCACTATCATGGAAATCAAATATCATGAATGCATGCATAACCGAAATCAAATCCGAGCACAAAAAGTGAGGTTGTGAAAGGAAAAAGGATAAACGAGAAAAAGACAAAATGTAAATAGTGTTCGGAAAAATAAAATATGGAAATGACACAATCCCCAAAGGAAGTGTCAATCCAAGGAAAAGAGTCTCGAAAATCATTCCAGAGCACTCGAGACGACATCAAGTGATGAAAAACCGAACCTAAAAAGGAAAAGACAACGGAAAAAAATTATCCGTGAAAATCCGAGTTATTACAGCAAACACTGTGCCTACCATAGGGATTATGGGCATACAACCAATGATTGTAGATCCCTTAGGCGGCAGGTGGAAAACATGATAATCATAGAAGATCTGGTAGATTACCTCACACCAAAAGAGCAGGCAAGCCCGAGGGAGGTCAATCTTCGGAAAGTAGAAGGAAATCAAGTGAAGGTCATCCATATAATACATGGGAGGTCGGAAGAAGACCAAGAGTCAGAAGAGGTGTACCGTTCCAGGTTAAGGGCAGCCTACAAGCTAAGGAAGTTATCCTCAGTAAACATTATTGTTTTGTGCAATATTAATATTGGGTTCGGAGATGGAGATCTGTCCAGAGTTCAGCTTCCTCATAAAGATCCACTTGTCATCAGTCTTCTAGTAGCAAATTGCATGATCAAAAGAGTCTTAGTAAACCTAGGTAGTAGCGCCAATATTATAACAAAGGCAGTCTTTGAACAGTTGGAGATCCCATCATCATCAATTCGGCCAACCTCCAGATGGGGTTCGATGGGACAAAGGTGGACCCTATTGGGGTAATCGATTTATCAGTCATTATAGCGAAGAGGACACTAAAGGAAAACTTTGTTCTGACATAAATTCATCCTTCCTACAATCTCATCATGGGAAGAGGTTGGATTTACCGAATGAATGGAGTCCCATCTAACCTTCATCAGGTGATGCGATGCTTATCTCCACATTGGAAAGAAGTCATTAATCTTTGGGGAGATCAAGTTGCTGTAAAAGAATGCTACATGCTGACTTTGAATGAGGCAAAGAAGGGGATTAAGCTATCCAAACCAAATGCGATCCCCGAAGATACTTCTAAATAGCAATTACAGAGTCTTATGCCCAAAACTTGGAAGCAGAGGAAGAAGCTAAAGCTATAAAACCCACCGAGGAATCTCTCAAGGCCGTCGAAGTTGTCCTTGGCGATCCCCAAAAAATCACTTATATGGGCTCTTCCCCCACAGCCGAAGAGAAAGAAGTGTTAGTTGATGTCATCCGAAGGAATGCTGACACATTCACCTAGATCCATTCTAATATGCCAGGAATCAACTCTTCGATCTCATGCCATAGTCTAAGGGTGGATCTTCATTCAGGCCAGTCAAACAAAGACATAGAAGGTTCACTTCTGAGCGAAATTGAATCATTGCTGAAGAAGTAGACAAGTTGCTTCAAGCAGGCTTTATCTGAAAAGTGCATTACCCTCAATGGCTCTCGAAGGTAGTGGTGGTTTAAAAGAAGAATGGAAAATAGAGGGTCTGTATAGATTTTACCAATCTCAACAAGGCTTGCCCTAAGGATAGTTTTCCACTACCCAAGATAGATCAGATGGTTAACGTTACCAAAATTTATGAAAGACTCACATTCGTAGAAGCTTACTTTGGATATAATCAAATCCCTATGAATCCAGGGGATGAAGAGAAAACCTCCTTCATTATAGAGAAGGGAACTTACTATTATAAAGTCATGCCCTTCGGAATTAAGAATGGTGCTGCAACTTACCAGTGACTCGTTAACAAGATCTTCGATGAGATCCTGGGAAAAACAGTCAAGGCTTATATCGACGACATAGTAGTTAAGAGTATGAAGAAGGAAGATCATCCCAGACACCTCCAAGAAGTCTTTGACACTTTGAGAAAGTATAATATGAGGTTAAATCCTTCCAAGTGTTCCTTTGCGGTCTCTTTAGGACAATTCCTTGGTCACATAGTCAATAAAAGAGGAATAGAAGTAAGCCCAGTTCAGGCTCAGGCCCTCATACAGAATCAGGAGCCAAAAACTCGCAGGGAAGTATAGGTTCTAACCGGCCGAATCGCAGCTCTCAGTCGCTTTATATCCCTGTTATCCGATAGGTGTAAACCGTTCTTTGATGCTATAAGGTCAAAGAATAAAGATATATGGGTACCTAAGCAACATGAAGCTCTTAATTAATTAAAGCATTACATGGTTGAACCTGCAATTCTGTCTGCACGAAAGTCTGGTCTCATCAAGTACTTAACAATCTCCGGCATAGCCATAAGTGCTGTATTGATCTAAGAAGAAAGAAAGAATCAACACCTGGTCTTTTACACAAGTAAGACGATGACAGATGCTGAAACACGGTATAACAAAGTAGAGAAGATTATACTAGCCTTAGTATATGCAAAGAGAAAGCTTCGACATTATTTCAAGTTTCATCACATTATGGTCCTCACCAATTACCCTATGTGAGCTATTCTTTCCAAGCCAGATCTATCTGGAAGAATTACCAAATGGGTAATCGAACTTAGTTCCTTCGATATAGCTTATGAGCCAAAGGTGTCACACAAAGGATAGTCATTGGCTGATTTCCTCCTAGAGTATGAAGATGAGCCCAAAGAGCCAGAGCTTACCGAACCATAATGGGAGCTTCGGGTAGATGGTTCCTTAAACCTAACCAGTGCAGGAGCCGGAATCATTATTACAACCCCCGAAGGCACTAAACTGCAGTAATCAATCCGCTTGAATTTCCCCGCCACTAACAATGAAGCCGAGTATGAGGCCTTGCTCACCGGACTTCGGTTGGCAAACTAGCTCCAGGTAAAGTGTTTAAAGGTTTTTAGTGACTCCCAACTTGTTGTGAATCAGGTGACAGGAAAGTATCAGCCTAAAGAAGAAAGAATGAAAGCATACACGGAGGCTGTAGAGAGTGCTACGCGTGGATTTGATCAAATCAAATTCCACCAAGTACCTCTAGAAGAAAACTCTGAAGCAGATCAACTAGCCACAATGACATCTTCCTCAGATGAAGATTTGGTCCGGATAGTGCTTATTGACATCCTGGATGAACCTAGCATGAGTCCTCAGCTGCAGATAATGGTGATCCAGGACATTCCACGAGAACCATATTGGATGGACTCGTTGGATGCTTACCTCAAACACGGGACCCTTCCAAACCAGAAAGCTGAGGCAAGGAAAGTAAGGTTCACCTCAACCAAATATTCCATTATTAATAACTAGTTGTATAGAAAATTATTCTCAGGTCCTTACTTGAAGTGCTTAGGCCCCACTGAGGCCCTCGAAATAGTAAAACAAATTTATAACGGAGATTGTGGCAACCACTCCGGCAGAAGATCCCTCGCACGTAAGGTCTTAACTCAAGGCTACTTTTGGCCATAACTGGCTCAGAATGCCGAGGAATATGCCAAGAGATGTGATAAGTGCCATCGATACGGCTTAATAAAGCATCAGCTTGCTGAATATTTACACACAGTAGCAAATCCATAGCCATTTGCACAGTGGGGGATTTATATTATAATGACCTGGTCTTTTTCCCTCCTTTTTTTTTTTTTTTGAAGATTTATTTTTTCGTCCTTTTCCCTATTTCGTCTTTTTCCCGTTTATCATTTTTCTTGCATAACCTTACTTTTTGTGCTCGGATTTGATTCCGGCTTTGCATGCTTCCACGATATTTGATTTCCATGACAGTTGAATTTTTACTTTTGTAGCAAATACATTCTAGTTGTTTACTTTTTCATAAAGCACATGGATGCATACCTTCTTGTAAATATTCTTGATTTTTGGGGTTTTAGTGTAATTATAAAAAATAATTATTTTTCGTCTTAGGGACCATTTTACAATTTAATTTGGAAGATATTTTCAAAAAGGACCATTTTGCAATTTCCAAAAAGTGTGACTAGTGTCACACTCTCATGGTGCCACTTGTTGGCATTGGGGTGGAGTAACTTGGAAGCTTAATTTCTTGACACATGGAGGGTGGAGGTTCACCCATTTGTTGGCCTAGGATTGGACCACTTATTGGCTTAGATGGTTGACAAGTGTTGGCTTAGGATTAAGCCTAGGAGGGAGCCTTGGATTTGTGACAAGTGTAGACACCAAAATAAGTCTTGCATTGTGTGTGTGTGAGAGGTAGTGTAAGAGCACATAGTGAGTGGAGGAATACTAGATCCTCCATTCACCATTTTCACTTCTTCTTTATCATTTACACTTGTTCTTTAATAGCCCTAACCTAACCACCATTGGAGAAAAGCTTGGTTAATAGCTTTCTTCTTCATTTTGGCCTCCTTCCACTCACCTTAGACATAAAGCCTTGGAAGACAAAAGTTTCCTCTTACTCTTCTCTTCATTAACCCTAAACTTGTTTTCCATTTTGAGCTTGGTTGCTTGGATTATAGAGATTCAATTCTCTATTGAGGTAGGGGTGGTAGTATGTTTATACTTTAAGTGTTTTAAGTCCTTTGAGGTTTAATATATATTGTGTACATGCTTTTAATATGATAGTCTTGCATATTATAGGAAACCCTCACTTCTTAACTTAGGGCTTATTGATGTAAGCATGTATGATATGTATATACCTTGTGTAGAAGGATTACATGACCTTGTAGTGTGTTAAGTTCTAGTATCTTCACATGTGATATTGATATAGAACTCTAGTAGAATTATTGATGTTATATGCAAGTCTTGTTAACTTGAATTGCTATAAATATTGTGATGATAATTCTATACTCTTATTGATTACCATTTGTAATTATCTTAGAAGCTTATTGCTAAAATGTTAAGATTTAGAAGATAAAACTTATTGTTGAGTCATGATTTAAATTGATAAGTTAGTAATATTATTTTGTGCATTACATCATAATGAGAACTTATCATTTGTTATGCCATTCTAGACTTGGAACCCTAAGACATGGTTTGTGTGGTTTCAAGAATACTTGTGCATGAAAGGTGGTATATATGCCTTAATATTGTGTATAAGTTTTGAACTTGTTATATTTTGAATTCTCTTGGGACATTGTTACAAGTGACATGGCTAGAGTTTGGCTCTAGTGCGGGAGGTATGAGTTCTCCCCATTTATAGTGCGCACTAGGGTGGTAATCCCAGTGGGTTAATGCCCAGAATAACCGTTTAGGTCTTGGCATTATCCAAGGCATGATGTCCAAGTATTCCACTATTTGATTTCGCATTAAATTCCAAGTTGACAACCAATGTTTAATTATGACTTGTGATTTCGGTTAATGGCGATTTGATGTTGTTAAGTACATTGATAATGTTGTTGCATTGTTGTAGAATCTTTTAAGTTAGCTTAAGATGATTCCATAGAACACCTTGAACATAGACGTTAAGTGGAATGCTCCCTTGTATTCGTCTATATTGATCTTGCAATGACATTGAAACTTTAGGGTATATGCATATGCTTCTTCCTACGCGTAACTTGATTACTTACCCTAGTGGTTTGGGTTGTTTTACAGGTAAGGAGACAATGTTTTTTGGATGCTCATCATCGTTTGAGGCTCATGAGCCATTTGAAGCATTTTTGTATAAGGGCATGCACTTGTTTAGCATGCTTTTCTTTTGGATGTTATATTTTGATTTACCATGGATGTATGGTAATTTAGAAGCTAAGATGGCTTCCCTCTTGTAATGTGTATCTAAATACATTTGGAAGTGTTCATTTTGTATGTTTGCATGAGGCCAAGGGCCATTAACTTGAAAGGTTACAGGTATGCTTTCCTTAAAACTCAAGTATTGCCATTGTAGCTTATTTGTGAGAATTTGAGGCTTAGTATGCCAAAACTTGTAAATGTATTGTAATGAGGCTATAGGCCATTGTAGCACATTTATTTTATCATATTACATACACTTGCATGCTCACTTTGGCAAACAATACCCTTCTTGATGAAACAAAAACTTATAGTTGCATTATGTTGAGTTTTTACCCTCTTTTGTTGTAGGGGCATTTCGGGTATTTCATAATGTATTTTTTTAATTTTTTCCCACACGGCTGAGTAGAAAACTCGATTTTTTTTTTGGAGGGGGGGGGGGGGGGGGTTTCTTTTTTGTGTTTTTCCAGAAAACGTCATCTTGGCCCTCAAAATTCTAAATTTTGCTGAAAAACCCCTACAGCCAGTTTTCTTTGCTGAACTTACTGTTTTTGCTTCCTAACCGGTTAGAAGGGGTCTCGTAACTGGTTAGATGAGTGTGGGCAGTGTTGTGGTCTTCATTTTTGGCCTCCTAACCTGTTAGGAAGGCTTGGTAACTGGTTAGATGACCTAGGGTTGACTATTTTGACATTTTTACCCCTGTTTCTTCTGTTAGCCATATCTTCCTTATTCGGACTCCGAATCAAGTGATTCTTGAGTCTAAATTCATTAATTTTTCTTTGTATTTCCAATGGTATGCTTGGTAGTATCCACTTATACCTTGGAAATGACCATTTTGCCCCTAGGTTCCTTTTTTGTCCGTTTTCAAAATGTTACTTCCCTATTTGTTTTCTTTGGGTTCCGCGACCTCATCAAGGGTCACATTGGTGTCTTAGAGATGCATTGTGTCTCTAGAGACCTCATTTCACCTTTTGCTTTTGCATTTTGGATCCGTTATTGGGTCATCTTTTGGTCATCACTGACGCACTGGGTTTATAAAACTTGGGCCGTCACAAGTGGTATCAGAGCTCCTAGGTTTGAATACCTTAGGACGATGGGTTTTAGGTGCATATCATGCTTTTATTGATTTACTTTGATATTTTCACATGCTTTTGATAACATGTTTCAGCTTTATAACATGTTTATGTGTTTCTTGATAACACGCTTAGTAGTATGACATGTCTTTATGCTTATATGCCTATGTGGTTAAGATCATCTTTGTTTGACATGTATGCTTAATTGCTTAAATGCTTAACTATTTAAAATAGCTTTCTTTCATTGCTTTAGCATGAGCGTATGTTGCATACCTTATCTTGCTTTTTGTTTTGTGCATTCATAGTATAAGTTACATCCGGTCATATTAACTTATGTTATTGTTGACCTCTTTCATTTCGTGCATTTAACACCATGGTTGTCACGTGTGGAGAGTCTTCACGTCAGGGCATTGAGGAGCAGGTGGATGATACCGAGCCTACGAGGGGTCCGGGAAGGCCCAGGGTTCCAATTCGTGGTGTGGATGCTGATCTACGATGGGCACCAACTTATGAGGAGCGAGTGGCTCAAGGAATTAATCAGGGGATCACTAGATCCCTACAGGAGCTGATACGTAGGCAGGTGGCAGGGATGCAGATTCCAGCACCGGCACCGGCACCAATAGTCAATGAGGCACTGGAGTACTTTATACGACTACAAAGGGTTAAGATTGATCCATTTGCGGGGAGTTCAGATCCGTTAATCTCAGAAGCTTGGTTAGACCATATGGTTCGCAAGTTGGACAGTATGGTGGTACCCACGGACAGGTTGAGAATTTCTTTGACTACTTCTATGTTCATGGGAGATGCAAATATCTGGTGAAAGTCTATGACCAATGTCCACAATGTTGAGTTGATGACTTGGATTGAGTTCAGAGATTTGTTCTTCGAGCGCTTATTTCCTAGGGCTATAAGGCGGGAGATGAGGATACAGTTCACGGGTCTTTATCAGGGCACAATGAGTGTCATTGAGTATGAGACACGATTTACTTCTCTCTCTCGTTATATCGACGATATGGTGGCAACAGATGAGGCCAGGGCAATGAAGTTTTAGGATGGGCTATGTCTTGACATCAAGCCACGGGTCTCAATTCTTGATTTGAGGACTTACAGAGAGGTGGTCCAGAGGGCTATGTTAGCTGAAGTAGAGGAGCGGGATCAGTCACGGATCAGGGGTTCGCACAAGCAGCTTCGCGACGACATTCCATCATCTTCCGGGAGTCAGTGGAAGAAGGCTAAGGAAGGGAACAATACTCACTCACAGGGGGCACCGCAGCAGACTCGTTTTGCACCCACAGTTCCTGTATCTTTAGGATCAGCCCAGGGAGTGATCTGTCACCATTGTCAACAACCGGGATACATTAAGGCTCGCTGCCCACAGCTTCGACAACAGACTAATTAGACATCAGTTTCTACAAAAACAGGGCAGGGAGTTTGCTTTTATTGTAGGCAACCAGGACATCACAAGAAGGATTGTCCACAGTTGTTGATAAGCCACGTGGTGGCATAGATTCGCAGATGGTACCAGCACAGTCTACAGTGGTTCAGTCTGGTTTCAGAGTTCCTCAGGCACCACAGCTAGTGGCACCAGTTGGCACTTATCCAGCCAGGGGCTCTACACCTACTACTTTTTCACACCAGTCAGGCTATCATGGCAGTTCACAGTAGGGCTTAGGTGCTCAGGGACGAGCCTACGCTTTTCCACAGGCGGATACTTCCACAGGAACCTCTTCAGTTTGAGGTATCTTTCCAGTTTTCAGTTCTTGGGCATGAGTTCTTATTGACACGGGTGCATCAAATTCTTTTATTTCTGCATCATTTGCACATTTATTGGGTCTGGAAGTCACACTTCGAGATAGTCTTCTTTGTGTTGACACACCAGTTGGGGGTCTAGTGTCTTTGGATCATGTTTGTCGGGGTTGTGCTATTGAGATAGCTGGGCGGACCTTAGAGTTCGATTTTGTCGTTCTTGACATGATGGGCTTTGATGTCATTCTCAGGATAGATTGGTTGTCATTCTTTCAGGCTACAATCGATTGCTTCTGCGGGAGGGTGTCCGTTTGCTCTCCCAAGGGAGATTGTTTCCATTTTGTGGGAGATCAGAGCGATTCCCACCCGGTGATGGTTTTCAGCATTGGTGACTGGAGTCGCCACAGATCCTACTTGTCTAATTTGCTAGTTGATGAGGATAACAGTTTGGGCCGAGTTCTTCCGGCAGTTGTTGCATATTTTATTGATGTCTTTCCAGAGGAACTGATAGGGTTACCTTCTATAAGGGAAGTTGTTTTTGCTATTGATGTCATTCCCGGTACAACACCCATCTCTATGGCACCGTACCGTATGGCACCAACAGAGCTTGATGAGCTGAAAAGTCAGTTGGATGATTTAAAAGCTAAGGGCTTTATTCATCCTAGTGCTTCACCATGGGGAGCACCGGTTCTTTTTGTGAAGAAGAAGGATGGGTCTTCGAGACTTTGCATCAATTATCGCAAGTTAAATCATGCTATGATCAAGAACATGTATCCTTTGCCTAGGATTGATGAATTATTTGATCAGTTGAGGGGAACGACATGCTTTTCAAAGATTGATTTAAGGTTAGGTTACTATCAGTTGAGGGTTAAGGATGAGGATATATCTAAGACCGCTTTTTGTACGCGGTATGGCCATTATGAGTTTCTGGTAATGCCATTTGGTTTGACCAATGCTCCAGTAGCTTTTATGGATTTGATGAACTATGTATTCAGTGACTACCTTGACAGATTTGTGGTGGTGTTCGTTGATGACATTCTTATATACTCAGCTTCTGTAGAAGAGTACGAGTATCATTTGAGGACAGTGTTGCAGATCCTTAGGGATAACCGATTGTATGCCAAGTTCGAGAAATGCAAATTTTGGCTACCAGAAGTTAAGTTCCTTGGACATGTTGTGTCAAGGGGTGGTGTTGTAGTAGATCCATCAAAGATTGAATCTGTGATGGATTAGGAGCGTCCGAAGACAGTGTTTGAAGTTTAGAGTTTTCTTAGCCTAGCTAGCTACTATAGGAGATTTGTTCCAGATTTCTCTCGTCTAGCGGCACCTATGACTCGACTTAGTTGCAAGGGAGTCAAGTTCATATGGAATGAGGCTTGTAATTTTACTTTTCAGGAGTTGAAGGTCAGATTGACATCAACTCTAGTTTTGATTATACCTGAACGTGGTTTGGGTTACGTGGTCTATTGTGATGCTTCGCGAGAAGGTTTGGGTTATGTTCTGATGCAGACTGAACGGGTAGTCGCTTGTGGGCCTCGATAGTTGAAGACTCATGAGTTAAACTATCCGACACATGATTTGGAATTGGTAGTAGTTATCTTTGCCCTGAAAGGGTGGAGACATTATTTGTACGGGGAGAAGTTTGAGGTTTTCTCCGATCACAAGAGTCTCAAATATCTCTTCTCTTAGAAGGATTTGAATTTGAGACAGCGTAGATGGGTTGAGTTCATGGAGGACTACGATTTTGAGTTGCAGTATCATCCGGGGAAGGCCAATGTGGTGGCTGATGTATTGAGTAGGAAGTCACGGAGTACTCTTGCTAACATTTCTGTCCATAGATGGAAGATACTATGGGAGCTTACAGATCTTGGTTTACAATTGTATAAGGATGTTTCACCAGCTATTTTATTTAGCCTTACGGCTCAACCAGTTCTTGTTAGCAGAGTTATTGAGGCATAGCAGGAGGATGGGGAGATGAAGTCCATCCACGATCAAATTTCAGGCGGCGACAATGTAGAGGGTTGGACCTTGCATTCAGACATTGGTCTCAGGTACAGAGGAAAGGTGTTTGTTCCTTTGTCTTGTCGTGACGTTGTTCTTCGGGATTTTCACCATTCTCGACTCGTAATTCATCCTGGTGGTACGAAGATGTATCATAATTTGCGAAAACATGGTCGTCGTCATACCATAAGCTTAAGAGTGTGCATTAAGGCGAAGGCCAAGAGTTTTACATTTATAAAAGCCACTACTATCTTTTACTATAAATATAGCTAGGGCGAGTAGGGATCATCCCAAGGGATTGGAGTCGGAGTTGATTGTGGAATCGCTATTAGGGTTAGTAGGTCGAGTGATCAAACAATTGATTGGTTGGTTGTTTAAGCTAGAGAGCTACTAAATTAAATTAAGTAAGAATGCAATGCTAAAGAGAGTAAGTAAGGGAAAGAAAGATCTTGAGGTTTAGAGATCACCACCAAGCAATGCATTTCTATATCATTGACAAGTGATTAATGAGAGCAAATAGTGGGTTGCAATAGTGGTGTGTGGGTATTTGGTTGATTCAATAAGCAAGGATGACTAGTTAAGCATGTATTGTCTAAACATCATGTGAAAGGCACAATATATCTAAGCTATGAAGCATATATTGTCTAAATAATATGTGAAAGGCACAATTAATCAAAACAAGTTATTAATCCTTTCATTAAGCTCACAATCCAAATACAACGCAAGAATAGAGACATATGCTAGTTACATTCAAAAGCTTGGATCATCAAACAACAAGCAAAGATTGTCCTCCCATTTAACACTACACTACAACTACACTACATCTACACTACTAGCAAGAAAATAAACTAGGGGAGAGGCACAATTCATTAAGAGGTAAGCATGAACCATCAAGAGAATCACAAAAGCATTCTTTTAAGCACAATGTTTTGATAATCTCTAAATCTATAGCATCAATAAACATAGACATGCATCAATAACACAAAATCTAGAGATAAACACATGAACATCTATTCAAGCATACATAGACATATGGATAGAGTAAAATGACCAATTGGAAGCATTAAACCACATAAATCATTGAATAAACAAGATCTATATATATCAAAGTGTCAAAACACTAATTACAACACTAATCCCTCAATAATACACAAGATTAAGATATAGAAAGCATGCTTGGGGCTAACTCTAGCCCTAAGAGGATGTTTAGCCACTCATGGTGATGATACTCCAACCCTTAAGGGCTAACTCCATGGAAGAGGTTTGCTCCTTGTTGATGAAGATCTCCAATGGTGTCTCTAGCCTCCTCCTCCTCTAAACTTCCTCTCCAAGAGATGATATGAAAGTAATATTCCTTTTTTTTTTTTTTTTTTGAAAAAGCAATCCTTATCCTTATATAGGTAGGTCAAAATGACACCCAAAATGAGCTGGGGTCATGCACACAATATTCCCTAATGATTGGATAAAGGACAACTTTCAATGGGATAAAATTTTAACTTTTTTACACTGGAGGAAGTTCGATCTATCTAAAGCCAGTGAGATAGATCAAAAGTAAGTGAGATCGATCGAACTTAGGCTGGATCGATCCATCTGGCTGAGCTTTTTTTGGAAAAAGACAAATCCGAGATATTTGTGGGAGATATTTATGGGAAAAGGACAAAAGTGGTTAGTAGGTGGTACAGCTGTGGATAGGATCAATCATTTGGATAAGGACAAAGGTGTTCGATCGATCGAAGAATGATGTTGGATCGATCGAACTTTTGGACTTTATGCTTTTGGGTCAAGGCTTGGATCTATCTTGAAGTGCTGAGATCGATCAATGTTCGATCGATCGAACTTGCTGCTTTGCTTCTTTCTTCCTCCACTTTGCTCCTTTCTTTGTTCAATCCCAGAATTTCTTCAATCAAGCTCTTATTTGGCTGAGTTAGCTTATTTTCGGGATAAGTGCCTGAAAATGGAAATAATACGAAATCAATCTAAAACGGTAAAGTAAGATAGATAAAGGTACTAGAATGCCTAAGCTTAAGGGGTTTAAATACGCACTTTTCAGTGCTCATCACACCCCCAAACTTAAATATTGCTAGTCCCTAGCAATGAACTAGAAAGTAAAGGAATGAAATGAACAACTATACAACTATAACTAGAAAGCAATAAATGGATAACGCCACTTCCGTAGGGAGCACGATTGCATTTAACATATGCAACAAGCCTTTTAAACCCCTAGGTTACCCCTAGTGGACGAGTGAAGTCTCGTGAGGGTTTGCAGAAATGGTACCCACAAACATTAAGCTCATTCTTTCAAAAGAGGCACCAATATTGCAAACAATCATTGGGAGAAAACTACCTCAAGTATGCAAATTTTCAAACATTTCTAAGTAATCTCCCAAAATCTCAACATCAAGCAAGCAAATATGGTCCCCCACACATCAAGAAAATGATCGTTCAAATCAAAACAACTCTAGAATCCTTTTTAAGTGGACCGACATCAAATATGTTGCTATTTAAGCCAACTAAAGAATTAATCACATCCTTACCCTCAAACTAGCACACAAATCTAGTACCGATCATCAAGACAAAAAGTGAACCTTTTATTAAAGCTTTATTCATCTAGGTGCGCTTATTCTTTTCACTCGGATATTTAGTTATTTTTTTTTTATAGGATCAAAGATGAAAGTATAGTGCAATGTGTTGATCTATTAAGCTTTCTAGCGATTCATGAGGTCGAGTGTTAGGTCAATGACTCCCAAACCAGACGGCTTTAGGGCATTAGGCGTTAAGACACCCCTACGGACTTACAAGCTCAAATCAACTAGGCTACAAATCAAGACAATAACCATCTAATCATTTCCCACTTCTCACCATTTGGGAGAAGTCCTCACTTTTTATTGCTTTTGCTTTTTTTTTTTTTTTTTTTTTTTTTTTTTTTTTTTCTAGCAAGTTCAATTATTAACCTAGAGTTTGGGCCCTCCACCTTTCGGCGCAAGAAGTTCAGTGCTTGATGAGGCTAGAATCCCGGCTACTTAGTGAAAAGCGGTTGTTATCCACTTTTATCAAGAATGAAAGCTTTCAATGCACTACTAGCTCAATTGAGATATAACCAATTCAATAATTAACAAAGCATGTACCCCACAAACGAATGCTAGTGTGCGCCGATGCTAGTGTAGAAGACTAGAGTGAATCTCAAAACAATCACAAAATCAAGATGATGTGGACCACAAATGCAAGCAAGATATCAATCTTTCGAAAAATGTACTCCTAAATAGCTTCCAAAGGGCATATTGAACTCTCAAGTCAAGCAATTTTTAAATTTTAAGTGATATAGTCCTCAAAAGATCAAAATCATGGCTAGATATGGACCAATCATAGAAATATCCCTCAAATACACAAGTCATGCTCAAAAGATATGCAATTTAAAACTAACACTGCAAAGCACCATTCCCCCCAAACTTAAATTGCACACTGTCCTCAATGTGCAAAGAGAACAAAGGAAAGACTATACCAGTGCAACTAAACAAGAATGATCGGGACTGAAGTATCCGAAGTGGGTGGCATTGCCCCCCCAAACTTGGGATTAATTGTGGTCCTGAAAATTGCCACTTGGATAGACTCATCAGATAACAAAATGGGATAATCAGTGCACAGTGGACATGTAAGTGTAAATGGGATAAACAGATAAAGAAATGAGAGAGGTATAAGGGTGGTCCTGAAAATTTGGTAGCACTCTCTCACTGAAGTCACTGTGATGCACCTGATGGAGTCAAACATACAAATATGAGAATATAATTATATGACATCCATAGCAAAAATAGATATATAAAATAAATAAAGTGCAGGTACAACAAAAATATTAGATCCGAGAGACCGGCTGTAAAAATAATAGCACTGTACAGTGATAAAAATAAAGTATCTATGGGAGAGAGATAATGAGATAGAAAGGACTGGGAGCTCATGAATATGAGGTAGGACGGGCAGGTCTGGCGCCGCGGATGTCTCTGGATAAATCTCAAAACATGGTTGCGACATCTGTGCGGAAGGTGGCAAAATCAGCTCGATGGGCAATAAGATCAGCTCTATGGGCAGTAAGATCAGCTCGGATAGTAGCAACAGCATCCTCAAGCGTCTGCAGCCGTACTCCAAAATCGGGGGTCATATCAGGAGTCTCAGGCATAGATGAATTAGAAGAGAGGTCCTGAGTGTGATCCTGCTCGTGAATGGGCGACCCAGCTGGAGAATGCTGCTCTGCGTCGTCTGCTGCTGCTGCTGCCTCTGCCTCTGCCGGTGCCTGTACCTGCTCCAGCTCTAACTCCTCTTCAGCCAGTGCTGCGTGGTCCTGGAGTCTGGTAATAATAGAGCGGTAGCTCTTGTCCTAGTCCTTCTTGAGGAAGTAACAGGTACCGGTCTCGGGGTCCTCCTACGGGTGGATGGGATAACATTGGTCAATGAGAATCTGGGTGATGAGGTGGCCGAATGGAAGAGACTTAGCCCGTCCGGGCGTCTCTTTGCTGATGTACTCGTCATAGAGCTTCCTCATCAAGTTCCAGATGAGCGCGGGAATGGACACCCAATGCCCGGCGTAAAAGGCATAAAGGGCTGTCAGATAATCGCTTCTCCTCTGGATCTTGTGTCCGGCCATGTATATGTTCCGGAAAAGCACGGAATCAATGACCCAAAGGTCGTCTGGAAGATATGTGCGGGTGGCGAAAGTCTCGCCAGCAGCATGGTGACCTGTCAAGTAAACTGCTATGGCGGCATAAGAAGGTTGTGTAGCCTCGGATAGGTCTCCTGAAGCTCTGGAGGACAGCGGTGTGGGCAGTGGCATGATCTAAAAAGTGTGTCCACAGTGATGGTGATCATATGGCCATCTACAGAAGTGACTAGCTCGGCTATGGTACGCAGGGATGGTCGGAGGTTCTAGTAGAACAATCGTACCAGCCGCGGGTAGACCGGCTTTGTGACAGGGGCAAAAATAGCGGCCAGGCCCCTCTGAATAATATCATGGTAAGCTGATCAGGTCAGCACCGATCGGGAGAAGAAATCTGTGTCAAAGATAGACTCATGGTTGACTGGCATACTCTCATATTGAGGCGTGGGCCTATCACGCGCCTGGTGAGCTGGCTGGCGTGATGGAGGTGGTACTGGTGTACGCTCAGCGCTAGCATGCGGTGGAGATGGCGAAGGTGTAAAAGTAGGATGAGCCTAGGAAGGAGATGGGATATGATCATCCTCAACCTCAGGAGCAGGTGACTGAGGTGGTGTAGGCTGTACTGGCTCTTGAGTATGAGAGGGCTCGGCTGGCTCCTCTGTCCTAGGCCTAACATGCCTCTGCTGTCTATGAGGTCTCTATGGCCCGTGTTGCCTGTTAGCAACAGTCTTGGGCTTAACCATGATCTGCAAAGAAAAACTTACAATGGAAGTTAGTGCTAGAATAAAGAATTGTTAAATATAATATAAAATCATGCATGTGAAATAAGATAGACAAAACAGATATGACATGAATCTATGCAGGTGACTGGATATTAATCATGCTATGCAATATAAGTATGACATGCATCCAATGTGGAATATCGCAGGCATTGGGCATAAATAAGATAGCATGAAATTGAGATATGATGAATGAAGTGTGTGTGTGAGATCTGTGAAGTTCAATCGATTATGAAAAGAAGTGTGATCGATCATAAAAGTTGGATCGATCGAAAGTAAGTGAGATCGATCTCAGACAAGAGTTCGATCGATCTCTCAAGATCGATCTGAGATACAAGTTCGATCGATTGAACTGTGCAATGATGAAAACTGAAAGGCCACAGATCTGTGACTTTTGAAGAACGGGGCCCACACGAACGTGTTCGTGGGCCCTACAACACATCAAATCAACAACTCCCATCACCCAAACATGGCCCATACTCCCAAATCAAACAAAAATATCAAAAATATATATAACGATATACATATATATATATATACATATTTCAAGCATCAACAATGGAGGTTCAATCATATATAAAGCATGAATCAAACATATAAACTATGTATGCACGAGATTGAAGCTTGAAATTGACTAGTGAGGTCTCGGATCTTACCCAAATCGAAGGGAGATATGGATGCAAAGAGGGAGGGATGAAACCGAGATGAGAGAGAGAGAGAGAGAGAGAGAGAAGCTTGGTTCTCGCTGGAGATCTCGCCGAAGATCGAAGATATGAGTAGGTGCAGCGGCGGCGACGAGAGAGAAAAAGGGGGGTTTTGAAGTTGAGGGTGAGTTAGATTGATCTAAATGATCGATCATGAGAACCCTTGATTTTAATAAAAAATTCCCGGATTAGTTCGATCGATCGAACTCAGCTGAGATCGATCGAACTTTCTCTCTCAAAGTTTGTTTTTTTTTTCTGAATTTAAATTTAATTAATTAAAAACTAAATAAATTAAAATATTTTTGAATTTTTGAAGACTTGCTGAAAATTAAAACAAAATAAAATGAGAGAGAAAATAGAATAAAATGAAAATATTTTTGAATTTTTGAAAAGTTGAAAAGTCAAACTAAAGTTAAAACAATGAAATGAAGATTTGTGATTGATCGAAACAATAGTTCGATCGATCAGACAGAGAGCTGAAATATGCAGGTTTTTGGTTTAAAAATTTGGCTAAGTGTTGGAACATGAGATCGATCAAACTGGAAAGTTGGATCGATCGAAGAACTTTCAGATCGATCTTGGAATGTTTCAAACGATCAGATAGAGAGCTGAAACTATGCAGGTGGATGCAGGCTCAAAAATTTTCTAAGTGTCAACACTCAAGATCGATCGAACGGGATAGTTGGATCGATCGAAGGTCCTATGATCGATCCAACTGAGAACTAAGATCGCAGATTTTTCTTGGATCGATGGGATAGAGAGCTTATTTGGATGCAGGCTTGAAAATTTTCTAAGTGTTGGATTCAGATGGAAGTTTGATCGATCGAACTCAGGTATGAAATCGATTGAACTTATGCAGAATGCTCAAAATTGACATGCAAGCTTATGTAATCCTCACCAAAGTTCCTTGAAATGCATATGAACCAAAAATAAGTATCTAGACTTCGCCAGAAATGAAATGTAAGATAGAAATGAGAGAGAAATAGGGTTTTGACACCCTACGAATGCTTTTGCTAGTCTTTAACGTCTCTAGTAAGACATTGGGCTCTTTTAGCCCGGATCAAAGATCTTATAATTCATCCCCTCCTTGTTGGGGTGATGAATATCTTGAGCCCCACCCAACAAATTGTTCTTGGAAGAACTTGTTGGATCAAACTCAAAAGAAGTTTTTGATCCTTTGTCTATGCAATTACAACCTTTGGGCTTCCATGCCCTTTCAAAACAAGAGTTTGAAACAAGACTTTTAGAATGCAAGGTTGAAGATGAAGCTTTTGAAATTCTTGAGTCACATAAAAACTCATTTCCTTCACTATTGAATTCATGACATTTTTCCACAACATTGATCTCTCCTTCATACTTGTCAAATGAATTGGGTGTTGGATTGAATATGTTCAATTTCACCTTCATGTGGCCAAAAGAGATCTTCATTATCCCCGTCCTACAATTGATGTTGGCATTTGCGGTTGCCAAGAAAGGACGGCTAAGGATAACGGGTATTTGGCTCTTAGGATTGGAAACCGGTTCCGTGTCTATGACAATGAAATCAATGGGAAAGAAGAATTTATCAATCTTAATCAAAACATCTTCAATGACACCTCTAGGCTTTTTAATGGATCGGTCAGCAAGTTACAAAACTACCGACGTCGGTTTCAATTCACCTAAGCTTAGTTTGACATAAACCGAGTAAGGAAGAAGGTTAACACTTGATCCTAAGTCAAGAAGCGCCTGATTAATGATATGTTCACCAATGATGCATGATGTAATGGGTGAACCGGGGTCCTTAAACTTTGGAAGAGTGTTATGTTGCAAAATTGAGCTTACTTGCTCGGTCAAAACCACTTTTTTTGGTGCTTGGCTTTTGTTCTTTCGCTTTTGGGTGCAAAGATCTTTTAAAAACTTGGCATAAGCCGGAATTTGCTTGATTGCATCCAAAAGTGGGAGATTAACTTTTACTTGCCTAAACATTTCCAAAATCTCATTGGTCTTGACTTCTTGCTTTTCTTTCGAAATGGACCCTTTCAAGGCGTCCGGAAATGGAGCTCTTGGCTTGAAAACATTTTGAAAATTTTCTTTTAAAGCCTCTTCAACACAAGAAGTTTTCAAATTAGGTTTCAATTCACTTTTCAACAAAATTTTCTCAACATCATTTTTCAAAACTTTCTTCAATGGATCATTTTCAAGATCGCTTTTCAAATCACATTTTTCAGCTTTCTCATTTATAAGATCGTGCACATGCAATGAAGGAGGAATAGAATGTGAAACAGGACGGGTGACAACTTGTGGTTGCATCGGTTCACTTTCTTCAATGGTCATTTTTACTTGATTATCTACAACTCTACCACTCCGCAAGGTGGTCACCGCATTAACATGTTCTGTGGTACACCCCTCCGATGAGGATTGGGTTTCCACAACACATTATTGCTTTGGCGGGGCATTAATAGGTATCTTTCCCTTCTCTCTAGCATTAAGAGTGCTAGCTATTTGCCCTACTTGGGTTTCTAGCTTTGCAATAGATTGAGAGTGAGAATGAAGCAATTGTGTGTTAGCCTCTAAAGTGCCCAAAGCATTTAAAACTTTCTCTTTTAAAGCGGGACTTCGAGAATTACCTTGGGAATATGATTGGTTGGGAAAATGAGAATTAGAGAATTGATTCCCTTATGATTGGTATGGCCTATAACCTTGGGATCTTTGGTTTTGCATTGGAGGTGGAATATACTTCCCTTGAAAACCGCCTTGGGGAGGGTTTGAGCCTTCCCCTTGGTTTTTCCATAAGAAGTTCAAATGATTTCTCCAACTTGGATTGTAATGAGTCCCAAGGATTGTTCCTTTGGTTCACAAAAGCCGCATTGACTTGTTCATTAGGTTCACTTTGCACTTGTCCATGAGGACAATGAGAAGTATAATGAAGAACACTAGAATAAGTCATACATGTTTCATTTGATGAATGATGAGAATAGTTAGGGAAGGAAGATACTTGGTTTGCCGAGTTTTGGTTAATCAAAAATTGATCAAACCTTTGAGACAAAGACTTCATTTCGGCGGCTATCTCATTAGAATTGTCGACTTGAAGTAAGCCAACACTCTTCCTACCTTGTGAATTTCTACCATTCTTTGATGACAATGTACTATGCAATGAATTCTCACTCATGCTTTCATAGAGACGCCATACATCATCCTCATGCCTATCAATGTAAGAGCCACCCATAGAAGCATCAACCATGCCCTTATAATTATCCGATAAGCTCTCAAAAAAATATTGAACTAATTGCCATTTGGGAATGTCATGATGTGGACACTTCCTAAGCAATTCATTAAAGCATTCCCATGCCTCATGAAATGTTTCTCCATCCCCATGTGTAAATTCTCGAATTGAGGTCCTCATGGCATTGGTTTTAAAAACCGGATAGTACTTCTTCAAAAACTCTTGTTGCATTTCTGCCCAAGAAGTGATTGAAAAAGACCTAAGATTGTTAAACCAATATTTTGCCTTGTCTTTAAGGGTGAATGGAAAAAGTTTGAGCCTTAAGACTTCTTCCGGCATGTCCGTGTATTTCACGGTAGAACAAACTTCAAGAAACTCATCCAAATGCTTATAGGGTTCTTCACTTGGAAGTCCATGAAATTTAGGAAGCATTTGAATGGTTTGTGCTTTAATTTCATAATGGTGTGCTCGAAATGGTGGCAATTGAATGCATGTGGGTGCATTATATTCATTTGGCACATAATGGTCTCTCAAAGCAAGGGGTGGATTAGCAACTTGAGGTGCAACATGAACACCTAGATTTTGAATTCCTCGATTGACAATGGGAAGTTGTGGAGCATACATTGGCCTTGATATTCTGAATGGAACTTGGCCTTATTGTTGTGGTGGTGGGTGAATGTATGGCCTAGGCATGCCTAATGGTACTTGAATGTTCTCATTGTGCACATTTGGATGAAGGATGCCTTGTTGGTCTATGTGACCAAGGTCCTCAACATGATCATCATTATGGTCATCCATTGATAGGCGGGTTCTATTTAAACTTCCCCTTCCCCTAGGATTTCTAACGATGGATTCGAGATGCAAATCAAAAGGGATAAGAGTTGGTCTCAACGAACGACAACCATGCATGCACAATAACAAATAAGCAAGCACAACAAATGAACAAACACTTTGCCTTCACAACAATACAATTAAACTTCCTCCACAAACACAATTCCCATGTTTGAAACAATAATAATGCATTGACAAGAAAAAATGCCTCCACGCGGGCTCGCGATTTAACTAAGAAGATTGAGTAAAGAAAATCTCACAAAGGTCCTATAGCACTTCAACTCCAAATTTAGCTTAGCTTAGCAATTTTTTTAGAATTTTTAGCTTTTTCCCTTATTTTGCTTTGCTTTGCTCCTCAGCTTGGATGCTCCTTTGCTTGGCTTCTTTCCAACAATACACCTAGTCAAGTGAAAATAAACACAATAAGTAACCAAAAAGAAAAGTGAAATCAAAGTAAAGAAAAGACACGATCAAAAGAGTACTAATTCCTAATGAATTCCACAAATACGACGTTGTCTAATCCCCAGCAACGGCGCCAAAAACTATGGTCGTCGTCCTACCATAAGCTTAAGAGTGAGCATTAAGGCGAGGGCCAAGAGTTTTACATTTATAGAAGCCACTAATACCTTTCACTATAAATATAGCTAGGGGGAGTAGGGATCGTCCCAAGGGATTGGAGTCAGAGTTGATTGTGGAATCGCTATTAGGGTTAGTAGGTCGAGTGATCAAACAATTGATTGGTTGGTTGTTTAAGCTAGAGAGCTACTAAATTAAATCAAGTAAGAATGTAATGCTAAAGAGAGTAAGTAAGGGAGAGAGAGATCTTGAGGTTTAGAGATCACCACCAAGCAATGCATTTCTATATCATTGACAAGTGATTAATGAGGGCAAATAGTGGGTTGCAATAGTGGTGTGTGGGTATTTGGTTGATTCAATAAGTAAGGATGACTAGTTAAGCATGTATTGTTTAAACATTATGTGAAAGGCACAATATATCTAAGCTATGAAGCATATATTGTCTAAACAATATATGAAAGGCACAATTAATCAAAATAAGTTATCAATCCTTTCATTAAGCTCACAATCCAAATACAACACAAGGATAGAGACATATGCTAGTTGCATTCAAAAGCTTGGATCATCAAACAACAAGCATAGATTGTCCTCCTATTTAACACTACACTATAACTACACTACATCTACACTACTAGCAAGAAAATAAACTAGGGGAGAGGCACAATCCATCAAGAGGTAAGCATGAACCATCAAGAAAATCACAAAAGCATTCTTTTAAGCATAATGTTTTGACAGTCTCTAAATCTATAGCATCAATAAACATAGACATACATCAATAACACAAAATCTAGAGATAAACATATGAACATCTATTCTAGCATATATAGACATATGGATAGAATAAAATGACCAATTGGAAGCATTAAGCCACATAAATCATTGAATAAACAAGATCTATATATATCAAAGTGTCAAAACACTAATTACAACACTAATCCCTCAATAATACACAAGATTAAGATATAGAAAGCATGCTTGGGGCTAACTCTAGCCGCAAGAGGATGTCTAGCCACTCATGGTGATGATACTCCAACCCTTAAGGGCTAACTCGATGGAAGAGGTTTGCTCCTTGCTGATGAAGATCTCCAATGGTGTCTCTAGCCTCCTCCTTCTCTAAACTTCCTCTCCAAGAGATGATATGAAAGTAATGAAACCCCTCGTAACCGTTTACATGTGAAGGAGGCAGATTGGGTAGCCCAAAAACCTGGCAACAGGGGTTTTCCCGGGAAAAATGGAAATTTGAGGGCTAAGATGACATTTTCTGGAAAAACTCAAAGAAGAAATCCCCCTCAAAATCGAGTTTTCTACGTGACTAAAGAGAAAAATTGAAAAATACACAATGTGAAATGCCCAAAATGCCCTCCTAAGAAAAATGGTCCAGAGGGTCCAAAAAGCTGCTAAATTTAAAAACTGAGAGCTGAACTTTGGATGTGATTTCCAATGCCAAGATGGTATTTTCTGGAAAAACACGAAAAAGAAACCCCCCCTAAAATCATATTTTCTATTCAACCATGTGAAGAACGGAATTTATTTCTCAAAGGAAATTCCCAAAATACTATGAAATGATTTCAAAATGCCGCTTGGCCCTTGGCCACACTTCATACATGGTGAATGAATGCTAATGGAAGAATCAAAATGGAATTCCCACACCCAATGCAAACATGGTGAATCAAAAACTCAATATTTTACAATGCTTTCATAATATTCCATGAAGTCAAAATTTACATAGGATACAAATTACATGTCATTGGCCTCCGGCCTTATCTCATACATGTCAAATACATCGTAAAGAGTGTACTCATGTACACATTACATATAAGGAATCAAATGTACATATGTTGGCATGTAAGACTATAATTGGCATTCCAAGCCAACCTTCACAAAAATGGAAGTCTCCAAGTCCACAAACCATCCAAGCATAATGAAGACCTCAACTTTGATTCTTGCACCAGAAATATGCCCCAGTATCGTAGGGGTGAGTAACATAAAGCTACTCGTAGGAAATGAGCATACATCGACCTACGTTTTACAAGTTTGCATGATTTAATCATTGTGGTTCATTCCACCTAACGTCTATGTCAAAGGTGAGACTCAAGGAGCATCCTAGCTACCTAAGATCATTTCTAGCATCAATCACCTCATTCATGCAATTTTAGCAACATAGGTTCATGCTTACACAAAACAACAACATAGGAGCATGCTTACACAAGCAACAACATATAGATTCTCAAGGTTATCAACTTGAAGTCTAAAATGCAACATCAACTAAATATAACAATTTAGCATAATTAGAATATCTAATACCACACCTCAAGACATAGATTCTCTAGGTTATCAACTAGAAATCTAAAAGTGTGAAATCAACTAAATATAGCAATTTAGTATGGATGTACTTAACAACATCAAAATCGCTAATAGCCAAAACCATAAGTTAACAAGGTAAACATGATTGTCAACTTGGAATTGAATGCGAAAACAAATAGTGGAAGACTTGGACATCATGCTCGGAATTCTGCCGAGACCTCAATGGTTATTCCGGACACTAACCCGCAGGGAAGACCACCCCAAGTGCACACTATCTCAATGACTTAGAGGACTCACGTCCCCGTACTAGAGCCAAACCCTAGCCATCTCAACTCAACAATATTTCAAGATTCCAAAATAAGCCAAATAAGTTCATAACTTATATATATTACTACTATATAGTAACAAGTTAGCAATATAACTCTGAATTGTGCATAATAAACATTTCATATCCACAATGTTACGAAATCACAAGCCAACAATATATTCATATTAGAAACATACTCTCATGAATATAAACTTAACAACAATTCTCTTTAATGCATATAACACAATCTAGTGAATACATCACAAGTCTAAATCCATGCTCTTAAAATAGAAACAACTTAAAACATGATTAGATCCATGGATAAACAAGATAGAATTTAATTACATCAAAATAATTAAACTCTCTAGATTTCAAATCATTTCCAATTGGCCCCAATTTAATATATGTTAATAGACGTATCATGGTCATTACATATATTCACACACAAGCTTAATTAGGCCCATGAAACCACCAAAATAGATTTTAATTAATTCGCTTAATTAAAGTCTTTAGATTTCCAAACTCAACCAAATGCTCTCAAATTAAAGTATGTTAACAAACATGCCAAAACTCAATTTAGAAGCATAATACAACTCAATTTCATACAAGGTACGGCCATGAACTTTAATCTTTCACAAAAGATAAATATTAATTAAAAGGAGCAATTCTTATTTAATTAATTCCAATTCAATATATGTTAACCAACATATTAAAACAAGAGTTTCTACCATGCCACAATTCAGAACCAAGTTTCTCATCATCATGAAAATTAAATCTTATACAAAGAATTAAATATTTCAAATTTCTTAGATTTGATACAAGGCATGCATATAGGTTGTATAAACATGGAAAACACACAATACAACACATATAAAATCCAAAAAATTCCCTACCTCCATTTGAGATGAAATCTCAAATCCCCACCAAAATAAATCGGCTCCGAATCCAATGAAACTCCTAGGTTTTGTCAGGGACAACACCATGAACATGAATCCCAAGGAAGCCCCATCAAAAACACAACTTGACTTCAAACCCAAACTCAAGAAATGGCCAAAACGAGATTCCAATCAGTTGGAATCGAAGGCCTCGCCGAGGGGAACAATAAACACAAAGGCATCACCACTTTTTAATGAAGGGAAGAAGTCCAAAAGAGGAGAGAGAAGATGGCAGCCATGGATGGAGCTTGGACCGGCCATGAGAGAGGAGAGAGAGAGAGAAAAATCTGATTTTTCTTTCTAAGACTTCCTATTTATAGAAAAACTCAAAAAGTGCCCCGAACGGGCCCTGCCGGGTCCGGAAAAGTGAAAATCACGCAGACGCGCTCAAATGGCAAAACTCCGTGAACAAAAAAGATTCAAAATGAGATAATATGAACAACGGAAGAAATAGCGTCGAAAACTGAGTCCCGAACAGAGAGTTATGCCCAAAACAAGTTTGGCGCAAACTGGGGCCAGAAACCCTGAAACTGGAAAACATCGTCCAGGAGGAAATTCTAAGAGTCCACAACTCGACGAAATGTGAAAATGAATCCTATACGAGGATCCAGGATCAAAACAAGGCATTGAGTAATAACTTTCATTAGTTGCACAATGACCCCTCCAAAAAGTGAAAACTGCGAAACTGCCCCAGAATGAAAATATCTTCCAAAAGATATTTTCTTAGATACCCCTGAAATAAAATATCTTCAAAAGATATTTATGAAAAGCACCCCAAGAAAAGAAAAAGTTTTCAAAGAACTTTGCATTTATGCCCCTATGGACACCGGGAGCAACCAAAGTACTTTCTCACGAAAGTAAAGATACGTATCTCATAGAAATTATTGAGAATGAAGATACGCAAAGTTAGAAATCAACTCCGAACACAAGAAGTGTGGTTACGCAAACAGAGTGACAAACGAGGAAAAGACTAAATAGGGAAAAAGATAAAATAGGGAAAAGACAAAAAGTGAATAGTATCGAAAAACGAAAAGTGCGAAACTGACTCGGTCCTCAAAAGAAGTTGTCAATCCACAGAAAAGAGTCTCGAAAATCACTCCAGAGCACTCGAGACGACACTAATCGACAAGAAACCAAACTCAGAAGGGAAAAGACAACGGAAAAAATTTATCCGAAAAATCCGGGTCATTACATCTTGCGGACCAAGACCATTCCATTGGTTAAGGTCTTGTGGAGACACCACGGCATTGAGGTGGCTACCTGGGAGCTTGAAAAAGAGGTTCGCTCTCGGTATCCCAATTTGTTCTCTCTTTCAGGTACGACTTGATTTTGGGGACGAAATCCTTTTTAGGAGGGTAGGTTGTAATGATCAGGTCTTTTTCCCTCCTTTTTTTTTTTTTTTTTTTTGAAGATTTCTTTTTTCGTCCTTTTCCTTATTTCGTCTTTTTCCCGTTTATCATTTTTCTTTGCATAACCTCACTTTTTGTGCTCGAATATCATTCCGGCTTCGCATGCTTCCACGACATTTGATTTTCATGACAGTTTTATTTTTAATTTTGTAGAAAATACATTCTAGTTGTTTACTTTTTCATAAAGGGCATGGATGCATACCTTCTTGTAAATATTCTTAATTTTTGGGGTTTTAGTGTAATTATAAAAAATAATTATTTTTCGTCTTAGGGACCATTTTGCAATTTAATTTGGAAGATATTTTCAAAAAAGACCTTTTTGTAATTTTTGAAAAGTGTGACTAGTGTCACACTCTTATGGTGCCACTTGTTGGCATTGGGGTGGAATAACTTGGAAGCTTAATTTCTTGACACATAGAGGGTGGAGGTTCACCTATTTGTTAGCCTAGGATTGGACCACTTGTTGGCTTTGATGGTTGATAAGTGTAGGCTTCGGATTAAGCCTAAGAAGGAGCCTTGGATTTGTGACAAGTGTAGGCACCAAAATAAGTCTTATATTGTGTTTGTGTGAGAGGTAGTGTAAGAGCACATAGTGAGTAGAGGAATACTAGATCCTCCACTCACCATATTCACTTCATCTTTATCATTTACACTTGTTCTTTAAAAGCCCTAACCTAATCACCATTGGAGAAAAGCTTGGTTAATAGCTTTCTTCTTCATTTTGGCCCCCTTCCACTCACCTTAGACATAATACCTTGGAAGACAAAAGTTTCCTCTTGTTCTCCTCTTCATCAACCCTAAACTTGTTTTCCATTTTGAGCTTGGTTGTTTGGATTATAGAGATTCAATTCTCTATTGAGGTAGGGGTGGTAGTATGTTTATACTTTAAGTGTTTTAAGTCTTTTGGGGTTTAATATATATTGTGTACATGCTTTTAATATGATAGTCTTGCATATTATAGGAAACCCTTACTTCTTGACTTAGGGTTTATTGATGTAAGCATGTATGATATGTATATACCTTGTGTAGAAGGATTACATGACCTTGTAGTGTGTTAAGTTCTAGTATCTTCACATGTGGTAGTGATATAAAACTCTAGTGTAATTATTGATGTTATATGCAAGTTTTGTTAACTTGAATTGCTATAAATATTGTGATGATAATTCTATACTCTTATTGATTACCATTTGTAATTATCTTAGAAGCTTATTGCTAAAATGTTAAGATTTAGAAGATAAAGCTTATTGTTGAGGAATGATTTAAATTGATAAGTTATAGATATTATTTTGTGCATTACATCAAAATGAGAACTTGTCATTTGTTATGCCATTCTAGACTTGGAACCCTAAGACATGGTTTGTGTGGTTTCAAAAATACTTGTGCATGAAAGGTGGTATATATGCCTTAATAATGTGTATAAGTTTTGAACTTATTATATTTTGGATTCTCTTGGGAAATTGTTACAAGTGACATGGCTAGAGTTTGGCTCTAGTACGGGAGGTATGAGTTCTCCCCATTTATAGTGTACACTAGGGTGGTATTCCCAGCGGGTTAATGCCCGGAATAACTGTTTAGGTCTTGGCATTATCCAAGGCATGATGTCCAAGTATTCCACTATTTGATTTTGCATTAAATTCCAAGTTGACAACCAATGTTTAATTATGACTTGTGATTTCGGTTAATGGCGATTTGATGTTGTTAAGTACATTGATGATGTTGTTGCATTGCTGTGGAATCATTTAAGTTAGCTTAAGATGATTCCTTAGAACACCTTGAACATAGATGTTAAGTGGAATACTCCCTTGTATTCTTCTATATTGATCTTGCAATGACATTGAAACTTTATGGTATACACATATGCTTCTTCCTACGAGTAACTTGATTACATACCCTTATGGTTTGGATTGTTTTATAGGTAAGGAGACAATGTTTTTGGATGCTCATCATCCTTAGAGGCTCATGAACCATTTGAAGCATTTTTATATAAGGACATGCACTTGTTTAGCATGCTTTTCTTTTGCATGTTATATTTTGATTTACCATGGATGTATGGTAATTTAGAAGCTAAGATGGCGTCCCTCTTATAATGTGTATCTAAATACATTTAGAAGTGTTCATTTTGTATGTTTGACATGAGGCCAAGGACCATTAACTTCAAAGGTTACAAGTATGCTTTCCTTAAAACTCAAGTATTGCCATTGCAGCTTATTTGTGAGAATTTGAGGCTTAGTATGCCAAAACTTGTAAATGTATTGTAATGAGGCCATAGGCCATTGTAGCACATCTATTTTATCATATTAAATACACTTGCATGCTCACTTTGGCAAACAAATCCCTTCTTTCTGAAACAAAAACTTATAGTTGCATTATGTTGAGTTTTTACTCTCTTCTGTTCTAGTGGCATTTCAGGTATTTCACCATGTGTTTTTTTTTTTTCACCCATGTGGTCGAGTAGAAAACTCGATCTTGGGGGGGGGGGGGGGTTTGTGTTTTTCCAGAAAACGTCATATTGGCCCTCAAAATTCCAATTTTTGCTGAAAAACCCCTACAACCAGTTTTCTTTGCTGAACCTACTGTTTTTGCTTCGTAACTGGTTAGAAGGGGTCTCATAACCAGTTAGATGAGTGTGGGCAGTGTTGTGGTCTTCATTTTTGGCCTGCTAACTGGTTAGGAAGGCTTGGTAACCGGTTAGATGATCTGGGGTTGACTATTTTGACCTTTTTACCCTTGTTTCTTCCGTTAGCCATATCTTCCTTATCCGGACTCCGAATCAAGTGATTCTTGAGTCTAAATTCATTAATTTTTCGTTATCTTTCCAATGGTGTGCTCAGTAGTACAACTTCTACCTTAGAAATGAGCATTTTGCCCCCAGGTTCATTTTTTGTCCTTTTTCGAAATGTCACTTCCCTATTTATTTTCTTTGGGTTCCGTGACCTCATTGAGGGTCACATTGGTGTCTTAGAGACGCATTATGTCTCTAAAGACCTCATTTCACCTTTTGCTTCCATATTTTGGATCCGTTATCGGGTCATCTTTTGGTCATCACTAACGCATCGGGTTTATAAAACTTGGGCCGTCACAGATATGGTCGGACCTTTACCCAAAGCTATAGAGCAAAAGGAATACGTGTTACTAGCCACGGTTAGACATCATAAGCAAAAGGACCTTTACCCAAAGCTATATGGTCGGACCTTTACCCAAAGCTATAGAGCAAAAGGACCTTTACTCAAGCCTGACTCATAAGCAAGTGAAGAGTTTTTTATGGAACAAATATAATCTGCCGATTCAGAGTGCCGAAGGTTATCATGATGGACAACGGGAAGAATCCGGACAACAAAAGCAAAAGGAAATTCTTTGTCGAATATGGAATTAGGTCGAAGTTGGCCGCGGTTAGACATCCACAAGGGAATTGGCAAGCTGAAATAACCAACCGAACCATCTTTAATTGTCTGAAGAAAAAGTTGGAACAACTCAAATCAAAGTGGTACGAGAATCTGCCCAAGGTACTCTGGGTATACTGAACCACCCCATGAAGGCTAACAGAGGAAAGTCCCTTTGAAATGGCTTATGGGTCAGAAGTTGTCATCCCTATAGAATCAGCAGTCCTTCGGTTATATTTGTTACTCGAAGGAAACAATGACCAACAGCTCGAGCATAACCTTGACCTCTTGGGAGAAAAAAGGGATGTTGCAGCAATTAGGCTTACTTCGTATTAATAGCAGTTGCGAAATAGTTACAACAAGCGGATCAGGTTCAGAAGCTTTGTAGTAGGTGATTGGGTGTTGAAACAGGAAACGACATATGTGAAGAAATTACAACCTAATTGGACCGGACCCTGCAGAGTCACAGAAGTGGTAGGGAAAGGAGCTTACTGGCTAACCGAAGCCGATGGGCGAGTAGTTGCACGCCCATGGAATGCCATACACCTTAAAAGGTACGATCATTAAGAAATTTGGTTCATCTTTTTATATTTCATTATGCAAATAAGGCTTCCTATGGCCTATTCAATAAAATTCCTTATTACATCCTATGTTGTAAGTTTGTGATGATCCAAGTGATGGGGAGTGTGAAATTTCTTCTCTTTACATCATAAAATTTCTTGTTGACTACATCCTCTTAAGATCCTCAGTCTTCACTACACTTATAAACAGCCAATCCCCATGCGTGTATTGATATTTGTGGTCGCTTTTTGTACACACATATTGACACTCGTGGCTACTTTTTATTCACTGAAGGATACTGTCTCACTTGTATGATTTTGTCTTTTTTTTTCTTTTCGTAAGAAGGGGCAAGACTAGTGCCCTAATATACACATATTACGAAAAGAAAGAGACACAAAATTGGTTATTTTTCAATTTTCAAACACAAATTAGTTATTTATTAGTTATTTTTCAATACATATTTATTTTTGGAAATAACTTCAAATGTGGGTTTACAACAGCTACTTTAATTTTGTCCCACATCGATAAAAAGATACTTAAGTAGCCCTATTTAAATATGGAAATATTTAATGACATAAGCAATTGCAAAGAGGGCCCATTGGAGATTAGGGTGGCCCATGAGCCCTTATTAAGCCCCATGTCTAGAGGGCACTCTTTGCAATTATTCACCCCACTTTTTACAAAGAGCCCAATATTTGGCCCTACATTCATCCCTACCTTTCTCCCACATCGAATAGAAATAAGAAGTGGGGATGGTTAATATAACCAAATTTTACTACAAGTAAATGCTAAGGAAGGGGTGTCCGTGAAATGAAGGACCCCAACCAAACACTTGGGAATCTGGCTAGGTCACTGTCACTCTTTTCCTTAGCCTTCTCTCACTTTTGAATCTTCGGACCCATGAGTCCGAAGATATCAACAAAATTCCTCTAAGGCATAAAGCCGAAGATATTACTTGCTGAGGACCTCAAGAGACTGAAAGTACTCCTAAATTCCTTTATGGCATACAGCCAAGGAATCACAAGCCTCGGACCTCAAGAGTCCGAAGACATCAATAAAATTCGTCTAAAGCATAAAGCCGAAGATATTACTTGCTGAGGACCTCAAGAGTCCAAAAGTACTCCTAAATTCCTTTATGGCACACAACCAAGGAATCACAAGCCTAGGACCTCAAAAGTCCGAGGACATTAATAAAATTCCTCTAAGGCAAAGGCAAAAACCGAGGAACTATATACCTCGGACCTAGAGAGTTCGAAGACATCAATAAACTAGCCCAAGGCATATACCATTGCCAAAGACGCTCAAACTTTGGACCACAAAAGTCCAAAGATATCAACAACATACATACTTCGGATCCCGGGAATCTAAAGGTATCAACCAAATACATACCTCGGATCTCAAAAGTCTGAAGATGTCAACAAAATCCTCTAAAGCAAGGAACCTCAAGCTTCGGACACTAAGAGTCTGAATAACATAAATGGGTCAAAACCCAGATGAACCAAAACCTAAATGACGGTTGATATTCTTAGCATTCTATTTTTAAGATCAATGTATTTGATTAAGACAATTACTAAGTCAATCAAGTAATCTATCCCACATCGAAATAATACAAGAAAAAACGAGTATGGATATACCCACTCCATATAAATCAATGGCAATAAGGGTTTCTTTGACGGTTAGATCACTAAATGGTAAAACAATCCTCAGATAATGACTGAACTGTCATAGGAATTCCCTTCTTACTGTCCTTTCTGTTTTTGCTTCGGACCACAAGGAGTTCGAAGTCCCCAAAGAGTGAATTTTTCTCAAAGGCATGAAAAACTGTTCAGTAACTATATGCAACTCAGGAATATTCGAGGATATGCAAATTGTCCCAAAATAAGTATAAAAATTATAACAATTATAGTCCACGAGCAAGAAATACATTATTTCAAAGTAAATATTACACAAGTTTACTTCTTTTTGGAGTCAAAAGGAGCAAAGTCAAAAGCATCCACCATGTTTGGGCTTGAGGCTGGAGGAATTAACGGGCTTGGAACTAGAGGAACTGAAGAGCTTGGAGCTAGAGGATCCTCTTGGTGAGACTTCACAATCTCAGCAAATAACACATAAGCTTCTTGGGCCTTTGGACCCTCAGCATAAGGGAAGGACACCTCCATATCAGCATCAAAAGCCTCCGGGTCCTTCAGTTTATCACCTGAGCCCTGGTTGAAGCCGAACCAGAAGGCCTTTGCACTGGAAAAGCGCACCAAGGTGGAGTAGCGCTCATGCATATATTTCCTAGCAGTAATACAGGTATCAATTGCATCCTTCAAGCACTGGTTCTCAGCTTCCAATGCCTCCACCTTGGCTACAGATGCTGCCAAACAATTTTTCTGAACGTCCCTCGCCTTATAGGCTATTTTGACATCCAAAGCTGCATTAGAAGCCTTCTTCTTAGCATTAGCAAGGTTTGAGCTTCAGCAGTCGCACATAGGGCCATGGTGTGATATAGGCTCTGTATAATCAACAATGACGTGAGTAAGATAGAAAGGAAAGTTAAGAGAATAACGAAGAAAGGGAAAGTACAAACCTTCATGGCACGAACCAGGGCAGAAGGAAGCAAATGTTCTAACCCCATGTTTCCAATAATTTCCTCATCTTTGGGTAGCAACATTCCCCGTGCAACTGCCAATGCAGCAGAAGGATTAATGACTACCGAGTCTCTAGAATAAAGAACTGATTTAACAGCTCTGGAGTGAGTAAACCTCCAAGGTTCTCCTGCCTCTGCGAGGACATAGGCCCTAACCTCTTCCTCAGGGTTAGCTTCATTAGCTTTCTTTCCTTTGCTTTTTGAGAGATTGACACCCTTGCCCTTACTCGTTAAAGGAGGGTTTTGTTTAAGTTTTTTTTTTTTCAAATGGGGTCGTTCAACCTCCTTTTCCTGTTCAGTCGAATAGATAACTGTGCGGGGTTGATCCACTTTTGCTTTCCCCTTGAGAGTTTCAGACCTATTCTTTTCCTCGTCAATTAGAGGAAAACTATCAAAGGAGGGGAAGGACAGATCCATAAGGTCAGTAGCAGAAGCACTAGAAGCAATTTCCTTAAGGTTGGCTGAGGATAAAAGGTCCTCAATAGAAGGGGGCTCGTTCCAGACTTGTTCCTCAAGGAAAACAAGTCTTTTCTTAGTTGTAGAATAAGGGAATGTTGCTGAAAAAACACCAAGAAATTCATAAGTATGACGAAAGAGTAAAACTTAACAGGGGAAGCATCCAGAACACTTCTTATGGAAAAGAGGGAAAATATTCTATACCTAATGTCCCAAATTTACGAGGAATGGGGAATTTGTTTGACTGGGACACAGACTAATTCACCTTAATGATAATCATTCTCTCCTTCTATCTCTTCTCGGAGGAAGGGAGGTCTGTGCATGTCCTCTGTTGAAGAGAGGAAGTAAAATAGTAACGACCAAGCTCGGTTCCATGTCTGGAAATGGTGTAGGTAATCAACAGGTCAGCGAGAGTCAAGCCAAGACTTTCTAACCTTCGGCGAACGAGAAGAGCCGAGACTATGCGCAAAAAGTTAGGGTTTACTTGAAGATGGGCAAGACCTAACTTATTAAAAACCAAGTGGTAGAAAAGGTGAAGAGGGAAGCGAAGAGCATGAAGGTATCCAACCGATAAAAGTAATTCATTCTCTCCAACACCTTCACCTGAAGTGAAATCAGCCTTCTTAGGGCACTCAACAATCTCCACTCGCTCGGGAATCTCAAATTCCTCCATTATAGAATCAATGGTGAACTTGATACACCGAATAGATAAAATCATTTCTTTTTCCCTTTAGGTGAAAATACTATCTGACCCAGAAATGGATACTTCAGCTTGAGGTAAGGAATCATCCATTTGACTGACCGAATCATTTGTAGATTCGAGAGGATTAGAAACCCTAGGAGGAGGAACTCTAATGAGATTGGGAGAGGACGAAGGCGTGGACTCAGAGTCCATAATCTCTATGTGGTCGTGAGTGGGTGAGGTGCTCATGGTACGAAGTCAAAGAAGTAAATGAGGAACTAACCTGGTGTCATGACGAAGCAATGAACGCAGTGACGGCAAAAGCAAGTTGTGAGGAAGTTCTTAGGTCAGAATGGCAATGGACACTTCTTGAACTGCCTCTTACAAAATTGGCAACCGTGCACCTTTAATTTCCTTTTAATTAGGAGCCGTAGTCTAATTAAAAAGGGAATTAAGGGTAAAGTGTGGAGGGAAAAATCCCCCTCCAATAAGAGTCGTCCACGTCACCACAATAAAAAATTACACTTTTGATCTTTCAATGGATTACAGAAGCCCAGCCTTGTTTAAGCCCAATTTAAGTCATTATCAGCCCAAGGTCGCTAGTGTTGAACTTCCAGCCCGTTAACAAGCTCAGCTAGTCCGAGTTGTATTCGGCCCAAATTCATTAAAGAAGAAACAAGTCCTACTAATCAAAGGATCCTACATAGAGGGAAAGTTCTATAAAAGAAAAGTTTGGCATAGAAAGAATTATGAAAAAGAAAGAACTCTATATGTAAAGAATGATATATATAGAATGAATTGGAGGATAAGCAAGGCGAGTCCTATTATAATTTCACCATCTTTTTGTATATAAATAGATGTATAAACCTCCAATAAAGATCATCGAGCACTACATGTTTTTCTCTGAATAATTCTTACTAATTATTATTTTATCTTGAGTGAGTTGTATTTATTCGTTTAACTTCTTTTGTTAAGTAGATTTTTGCACCTACACTCCTGATAGTCTAATGTCTTCCATACCATTCAAACTTGTTATGTCTACAATCTCTAAGACATAATAAAAACTAAGGCATTTAATCATTTCATGGTTAATGGTCTTGCTGCTATTTGAACGTACCAATCCTATGTGTACAAAATTGTAGTTTTGTCTATTTCTATTCAAGCTTGCATTAAACAATTTAATTATCTCAAATGCATTTCTTAACCTTACTTCTTGTTCAGTTGTTTTAATCAAACCCCACAATAACAAAAGGAAATTTTCCATATTGGCTAATTGAAGTAATTCAAGAAGTAGTCCAATTTCAAAAACACAAACCTCTTATTTTACTAATCACTTGTTATCAACCAGAATGGGTTGACAAAGGTGAACTTATCCTTGGCAAACACCAAATTCTAATTCAAGGCACGCCTTGGATAATTCATAATCATATGTTTTATTCATAAGAAAAGCCACAAAATCACCTTATCTCTTCAGAAACCTTTTCACGAAAAATCACTTTCTATAAAACATGGTGAATCCTCAATATATATATATATATATATATATATATACACACTTGTATGTTGATGATGTTGGTGATGGACAATGTGTATTGATATGAGAGTGTGTATGGATGTGTAAGAGAATTTTTTTTATATATCAGAAATTCATGACATGTTATGTAGAAGATAATGAACAATGATGTATAACTATGTGTGTGTTGATGATGAACAATGACATAAGGGTGTGTTTGTTTGTTTTAGAGGTTTTTGTTGTATTGGTCAAATGAGGGGAATTAGTGTCTTTTCATGCTCACAAGGGCATTATAGCCATTAAAATTATAATGTTGGTCATCTGACTGTCACCTGGTCACTTTAACGGTAGGATCCGACATTAGACTTGCCAGATGGGCCATCTACAACAAAAATTATAATTCAGATGGTTAGTTGCAACTTTAATAGTTCAGGGATTAGTTGCTAATTTTTCAATGGTTCAGGGATTTTTTTGCATTTAAAATATGACAGTCTTTTATATAAAATGAATGTTTGATACGGTAAGTAAATTTTTCAAATTAGTGTGTCTGATAACATTTAGGTTACCATTTAAAATATTATACAGTAACTTAAAACAAACCAAAATTGATTTTAAGCGACACGGACCTTGCTTAATGCTTATCGCAGAAGACGGTAAGTGATTTTAGGTTTTAAAATATTTTGTCAATGACAATGTTACCCTCAAATATTATATTTTGGACAATACTTATACTATTGATGTGGACCAATAATAAATGGACATGTGATCTTTAATTACCAAATCAAAGATAGTGGGTAGATGCTAACTTATCAAAACAGAGAGAGTGATTTTATTACCATTAAAATAGGATGTGCCTGCACATCAATAGTTAGTATGTTGTTGATCTACATAGTGAGGACTTAAGTATTGTCCTTATAGTTTTAGGTTCTTCATTACTTATTATATTGATCATACGCTTGAAATCAATAGTCAGTATGTTATAGATCTACATAGTGAGGACTTAAGTATTGTCCTTATATTTTTAGGTTCTTCATTACTTATTATATTGATCATACTCTTTAAATTAAACGTATTGATGGACTTTCTATTTCCACTTTGAATTTCTATTCCCTTCCGATGGATTTTTACTTTTAGTTTACTCTAATTTCTCAAATGTTTCATTGTACTTTTCTTCTCAAATAATGTAAATAGAAATAATATTCAACAATATATATATATATATATATATATATATATATATATATATATATATATATATACTGCATGTTTCACTCAAGTTTATAATCAACAATCATGCAATGAAACACTCACACTATTGCTATGATGCAAATCTACTATATATATTAAAATTGAATGATTTGTGCAGGAATTCTAATCTTCTTCTCATAAATATTTTATTTTCATAAGTTATTTATTTTATACGTTGATTTTGAAATTTTTATGATCAGTTTTGATATTAATATCCATTATTAAATTGATATATTTCTTTGGTGAAATTCATTATTTTATATATATGTTTATGTTTTAATATAGTCTCTTTTATAATAATATTGTGTGTAGAAGATATTCAAGGCAAAAATGTAATATATACAACATTTAGATTTTATTTTTTACATTTAACAAACAATCTCAATGAATTCAGTGTTTGAAATTAAATACAATATCAAACAAATTTACAAATTAATATATTCAGCACTTTTAACACTTAAAATTCGATGCTTGAAATTTTCAGTACTTAATTTTCAATTTTATCAAACAGCATCAAAGTTTGTGACAGTGGGATGCCACATAAATTAGCATTTCTATCTAATTTTCATGTAGTCTTGACTTGGTCGTTTTGACCGAGAAGAACTTATACCCGATCCAAAAAACCAAACACACAAATTAATACCTCCTTTCACAAAATAAGAAGTCTGTAGGCACAATTGTGATAATAGCCAAAGAAATTGATGCTTAAAAAATAAAAAAGATTGACCCTTGCAGGCAATTTGGGGTTAAAAGGCAAGTTGGACGGACGAAACTACCCTTGCAATTAAGGGGTGTATTGTAAAAAATTGAAAGTTCAAAGAGTTTTATGCAATTTTCCTCAAAAATATATAAATTTAGAATTTGCAAAGGACGGAATTTTTAAGAATTAATTTTCAATGATAGGATTAAAAGTTAATACAAATTACTCACTTGGCATAGTGGTGTTAAAAATTATTTTCAAAATAATTAAATATTTAAATTGATTATATTTGCATTAGAAAAAACTGTTACATGAAAATGAAAATAAACTATTAGATGAATCTATAAGAAAGTAAAAATACTTTGGAACAATTTTCAAAATTTTAGTAATTTTTTATTTTTCTAAAATCAGAAGGAAAAGAAAACCTAAAATGTAAAATATTTTTTTTTTTAAAAAAAATATACTTAGTTTTTCTTAAATTTATATTAAGGGGCATTTGCGTTATTATAACATTACTTTAATGTAATGACCCGGTCATTTGACTCCCTTTCCTTTTTTCTGAAATTTTACAGATAAATTTTTTCCATTTAATTTTCCTTTCTGAGCTCTGTTTCTCGTCGCTTAGTGTCATCTCGAGTGCTTGGAATTGGTTTCCGAAACTCTTTTGTATGGATTGACAACTTCCTTTGAGGACCGAGTTATTTCCACATTTTCACTTTTCGGACACTATTCACTTTTTGTCATTTTCCCTATTTCGTCCTTTTCCCTATTCTGTATTTTCTCCGTTTGTCAGTTTTTGGCACAACCACACTTTTCATGCTCGGAGTTGGTTTTTGACTTCACGTGTCTTCATTCTAAGTGGTTTCCACGAAATACGTATCTTTACTTTTGCAAGAAAGTACTCTGGTTGCTCCCGATGTCCATAGGGGGCATGGATGCACAGTTCTTCAGAATCTTTTTCATTTTTTGGGGTGCATTTCATAAATATCTTTTGAAGATATTTTATTTTAGGGTTTTTAAGAAAATATTTTTGGAAGATATTTTCATTCTGGGCCATTAATGCAGTTTTTACTTTTTGGAGGGACCATGTGCAATTAATGAAAGTTATTGCAAAAATACCTCATTTTGAGCTTGGATCCTTGTATGAGATTCATTTTCATATTTCTTCGAGTCATGTACTCTTAGAATTTCCTTCTGGTCGTTTTTCTCCAGTTTCAGAGTTTCTGGCCCCGGTTGCCGCCGAACTTGTTCGGGGCATATCTCTCTGGTCGGGACTCAGTTTTTGACGCCGTTTCTTCCGTTGTTCATATTTTCTCATTTTAAATCTTTTTTGTTCATGAAGTTTTGCCATTTGAGTGCGTCTGCTCAAATTTCACCTTTCAGGACCAGGCGGGGCCCGTTCGGGGCACTTTTAGGGTTTTCCTATAAAAGGGGGGTGAGACATTTCATTTTTCACTTTCTCCTCCCTTCATGCACAATCTGAATCCACCATGGCAGCCTAAGGGGGGCTTCCACCCTTCTCCTCTCATTTAAACCTCATTCCCTTTGTTATAAAATCATAGTGCCTTTGCGTTTTGTGTTTGTCTTAACGACATGCACCTTTCACCCTTATTAGAACCCGTTTTTGGCCAAATTTTGAGTTTGGGTTTGAAGTCAAGTTGTGATTTTCATGGAGCTTCTTGGGGATTCTTGTTCATCGTGTTGTCCCCGACAGAACCTTTCGGTATCGTCGGATTCGGCGCACTTTTATTTCGGTGGGCCTTTGAGATTTTCATCTCAAATTGAGGTAGGGGGTGTTATAATTTATTTTCTTGTTAAATGTCATGCTTGTGATACTTATACAACTTGTTTACTTGCTTTGATATCAAATCTAGAGATTTTATTTTATTATTTTCTTGTATGAGATTTGATTTTCCCGGTTGCTCATAACTTGGTTTAAACATGTGGCATGATAGAATATTACCCTTTGACATGGTCATTGACATATATTAAATTGAGAGCTTTTGGACAAGTAATGAAGTTTTTATTTAATATTTATCTTAAGTGAAAGATTAATTCATGTGGCCTTATCTAACTTAAAATTAATATGTGTTAGCATATCATGTTAGACTTTAATGTACTCTTCAACATATGTGAAATTGAAAGTAATCGGGGATGTTTTGAAATCTAGTAATAATTAATTAATTTGATTAATTAATTTACTCCAAGTGCACTATTTATTTCCTTGAAATTCCGACTTGATATCCTTGATGTGCATGCCATGTACTTTCATATATATTAAATCTAGAGTATTTGATTAGGTTTTGAAACCTTTCATTTAATTATTTTCTTGCTTAAGATTTAATTCTCATGATGGTAAGCACCTTGGAATTAAATTGTGGCATGCTAGTAAATTAGGCCTTGGTATGTTGAGTAACATATATTAAATTCAGAGCATTTGAATAAGAATTGCAAAACTTATTTAATATTTATCTTTTATGAAAGTTTAATTCACATAGTTGAAACACGCATGAAAACAACTTGTAATGTGAGATTAAAATAGGCCTTGGCATGTTTTCTAACTTATGTTAAATTGAGAGCATTTGGATAAGTTTAGAAATCTAGAGATTTTGAATTAAATGAATTAATTAAAAATCTAATTAATGGTTCCACTAGTTTGATTGAGTTTTAACTTGATAATGGTAGTGACTTGGGCTTGCTCACTTGTATAGATCCATTTGGGGCCATTTGGGGTTGTTTTAGAAAATGTAGAGATTTAATTAACATGTTTCAATTAAACTTTATTTTGTTGTCTCAATGATCAAAATTAGTTTTTGAGTTGGTTTGTGTAGTGACCATACCATGTTGTTTAACATATTTGAAATTGAGATCGTTTGGATGAGATTGCATTTTAATATTGAAATGAAATTGTCATAGCGTGTAACGAATCACACACTGAAGATTTGACATTGTGAATGTCATTGTGGACTTGAACTCTAGGACATGGGTTGTGTGGATTCAATGTTGCATGTGCATATAAAGTCATTCCTAGACATTATTTGAGATGTATAAGTTTGGTTTAACTTATTGATTTTGTATAAGTTTTGAACTTATTGTTTTTGGAGGTTTGTAAGGATCATGTTCATGTGATGGCTAGGGTTTGGCCCTAGTACGGATTCGTGAGTTTCCTAAGTCATATGAAGTGCGCAGTAGGTAGTACCTTGTGGGTCGTAATTATCCGGAAAAACTTATACACGTGCGCACTAGGTAGTACCTTGTGGGCTAGTAACCCAAAATAACTCGATTGGTCTGCAGCCAAGGATCCTAGTCTTTCCACTATTTGATTTCGCATTTAAATTCAAGTTGTTAATCATGGATTACCTGTAACTTGTGAATTTGTGCTTATCTTGCATTTTAGATCTTATTTGGTATACTTGAGACTGTATACTCACTTTGTGTATTAGATCTTATTTAGTATACTTGACACTGTATACTTGTTTTTGTGTATTTAGATCTCATTTAGCATACTTGAAATTGTATTCTTAGTTGTATATCTAAACCCTATTTAGTATACTTACGTATTGTATGTTTGATTTGTGCAATCGGATTTCATTTTGTATACTTGTGTTGTGTATGCTTGTCTTATGTGTAATTCATTTAGGTTAGTATACTTGTGCCTGTATACTTGATTCATGAGTTTTCCATGTTAATTGTATATTTGTATATGCATGCTTAGACATTGCATAACTTGTTTAATATGGATTAGTATACTTGTAAATGTATGCTTCTATATCGAATATCATGTTTTAATATTGACTTGTATACTTAAGCATGTATACTTGTATGCCGTGGTTCAATTTAGTTGCATGAGTAGCTTAGGATGCTCCCTGAGTCTAACCTTTGACATAGACATTAGGTGGCATGACCTTTTTTAAATTGTTTCAAGTCAATGTAAAAATCTCTAAAGAAATCGAGTCGATGCATGCTCATTCTCTACGAGTAAACTTGTTTACTCACCCCGAAGTTACTGGGAGGCTGTTTCAGGTACGAAGACTTAGTTCGTGATGCTTATCATTCATTGGGATGACTTATTGCTTTTAAGTTCCATTTCATGTAAGTGTTAACATGAAATGCCATTTGTAGCCATTTTGTCAAATGTGTATATTTGATTCCAAACTTGTACTACGTGCTTAAGCACACTTTTTGACACTCATTCCATGTATATAATTTGTGGCCAAGGGCCAAACTTTATTTGAAATCTATGAATAGTCATGAATGTTGAATTTTGCCTTTAATGAGAAAAGTATGAAAACTATGGTTTTAATATGTCATTCTCGCACCGGTGTATGCATTTTGTGTGAAATTCATCCTTTAGCATTCATTTGCCACATGTGAGGTGTGGCCAAGGGCCAAACACCATTTAGTTTTCATTTTTGCATTTTAGTTCACATATTGCATTTTTGGGCTAAAATAGTAGAAACTGAGCCTTTAAGGGTTCATTTTCAAATCGGGTGGTGCAAAGTGTGTTCCAGTACCTCTACTAGGTCTCATTAATCATGTATGAAGTATGGCAAAGGGCCAAACGGTAATTTAAAATCATTTGTCAATTTTAAATTTAAAATTTTCCATTTCATGTGCATTTTCGCCCTTTTGGCCGTTGGGGGGGTCAAATTTTGCATTGGTGGTATTTTTAAGCCGTGGACTATTATAGCACGTCCTAATAGGTAAGTTATATTTGCGTGCATGATCGTTTTCAAGAAAAACCTCATCCTTGGTGATTTGAGCCTCTTGTGGACTCATTTTACATTTTTATTGCATAATCTGATTTTAGGGGATTTTAGGGTTTTCCTTCGAGAAATAAATTCCGGTTTTCACATGGTCACTTAGAAAACGTAATTTTAGAGGGGGTTTTTTCTTCGTGTTTTCCAGAAAATGTCGTCTTGGTACCGGAAATCCCTCGTGAAGTTTCAGCTTCCAGTTGAAATTTAGCAGCTTTTTACCCCTCTTGACCAGTTCTGATCTAGGGGCATTTTGGGGATTTTGCAGTGAATTTTTTTCGTTTCCTGCCGCGTAGTCGGTTTGAAAACTCGATTTTAGGGGAGATTTTTTCTTCGTGTTTTTTGAGAAAAGTTCATTTCGGCCTCAGTTCTAGAAAACCTGCTTTGGACCCTTGCTGTCTGCATGGGCATGCCATTGGGCACCGGGCGGGCATGGGGATGCCATGGCCTTCGTCGGGCTACTGTGACGTCTAAACTTCAAACACTCATTTCTCCCTTGTCCGGACCCCAAATCTAGTGAAATTTTTTTTGAACTTGACTAATTTTTTGCTGTCTTTCCAATGGTATGCTCTGTTGCATCTGGATCTTCCTAAATAATTACCAGTTTACCCTTTTAGCCTTAAGTGCTCGTTTTTCTTCGTCATGCTGTTTCTCCTTTGTCCGGACTCCGAATCAAGTGATTCTTGAGTCTAACTTGATTAATTTTTTGTTGTCTTCCCAATGGTGTGCTCGGTAGCACCCAATTTTATATTTTTTTGAAATGACCATTTTGCCCTTGGGGCTATTTTTGTCTAGTTTTTTTGTAATTCGCTTCCGCTATTTTCTTTTGAGTTCCGTGACTTTATGGAAAATTACGGATGTGTTTCAGGAATGATATACATTCTAGGGACGTCACTTCCATGTAAAATGACTATTTTGCCCCTGGGGGCTCAATTGTTATTTTTCCGATCTTTTGCTTCCGCGTCAGTTCTCATTGAGTTCCACGACCTCATGGAAGGTCATCAAAGTGTCTTAGAGGTGTGTTGCGCCTTGGGAGACCGTTGACTTATTTCTCGCTTCCGCATCTGGAACCGCTATTGGGTCAATCTTCGGTTCATCACAGGACGCGCTGGCCTAAAGACTAGGGTCGTCACATTTAATGTTGTGTAATTTTTTTTTTTTTTTTTTTTAAATCTAAAATTTCTATTTTGAAAAAATTAAAAAAGGAAAAGAAAACCAAAATTGTAAATCATTTTAAAGAAAACTTAAATTTTCTTAAATTTAAATTAATTGGTATTTTTGTCATTATAAATTCACTTTAATGGTGGGTAATTTTTTTTAATGAAACCTAGATTTTAAAAGATTTTTAGGTCTTTTCTGTTTTTTTTTTTTCAATTTTTTTATTATTATTTTTTTATAGAGGGTATTGTGCCAAAAATTGAAAGGGTACCGTATATGCAATTTGTCCAAATTTTTATTATGGATTTCATCATCTTATAACATCACTGTATGGGTGCGTGAAACTCACTACGCTCATTATGTTTTTAAATTTTAATAGCGATGACGATGGGGGCTTATTACAACAATTAGATAGTTTAGAGAGTTTTAGAATTTATTATTATTATTATTATTGGGGGTATTGTAATGATCCGATGATTTCCCTTCTTTTCTTTTTTCGATAAATTTCTTTTTTCGTCTTTTCCCTATTTCGTCCTTTAGTCGTTTTTCATTTTTCCTTGCATAACCTCACTTTTTGTGCTCAGATTTGATTCTGGATTTGCATACATCCATGATATTTCATTTCCTTGATATCTACATTTTCACTTTTGTAGAAAAGCATGTTAAATGTTTACTTTTCTTGTAAAGGGCATAAATGCATAACTTTTGGTAATTACTCTAAACTTGAGCGGTTTTTGCGTAATTAAATAAAGTAATTATTTTTTGTCTTAAGGACCATTTTGCAATTTAATTTGGAAGATATTTTCAAAAAGGACCTTTTTGCAATTTTTGAAAAATGTGACAAGTGTCACATTCCTAAAGTGCCACTTGTTGACATTGTGGAGGAACCACTTGGAGGCTTAATCTCACGACACATGGAGGGTAGAGATTCACCCACTTATTGGCCTTGGATAGGTGCACTTGTTGGCTTGGATGGTTGACAAGTGTAGGTGTGGGATTAAGTCTAGGAAGGAACCATGGATTCATGACAAGTGTAGGCTTCACAATTGGTCTTGCATTAGTGTGTGTGTGAGAGGCAGTACAAGAACACCTAGTGAGTGGAGAATCCCACCATTTTAACTTAGGGTTTTCACTTTCAATTCAATTATCTCTTTCCTCTCAAGAACCCTAACTTAGCTACCATTGGAGCAAAGCTTGACTTAGAGCTTTGAGTTCATTTTTGATACCCTTTCACTCACCTTAGACCATTAAGCTTGGAATACAAAAGCTTTTCCTCGCCTTCCTCTTCATAACCCTAGAAGGAAAACTTGAAATTCCTTTGTTTCCCTTGGATTCAAGAGGAACAATCCTCTTGTGAGGTAGGGGTGGTTGTATGTTTATCCTCTTTGGGTTTTATATATATTGGAGCTTGATATATATTAATTACATGCTTTTTCTTTTTTTCTTTTTCTTTTTTTTTTTTTAATTCTTGTATTTGCATATAAATAGAGATTTATTATGCTTGACTTAGGATTTGTGAATTAAAGCATGTATATGACAATTAAATGGAATAGGTAAAATATTGTTTAATGACTTGTCTAATACTTGTGATTCTATTGAGGGTTTATTATGGATTTCTTGGAGTTGGTACTTATATTGTTAAGTAATAGAAATTTCATTGAAGATTTAGTGTAAAGACCTTGTATATAGCACTTGTATTTACTTGTATGTAAATTACTATATTGCATGATTAGTAATTATGGCCTACATTGATAGTAAATTGCTTTAGTGTAATGTGTAGTATTATTAACTTGCCACTTTAAACATGTAACCTTAGGGCATGGCTTGTATGGTTTCACCCTACTTGTGCTTGGTAGGTAGTTTCATGCATTGAGATTATATAAGTGTCATGGACTTGTTGATTTTTGGAAGCTTGTAAGGATATGAAATGTTGACGGCTAGGGTTTGGCTCTAGTACGGAGGGTAAGAAATCTCCTAAGTCATAGTGCGCACTAGGTTGTACCTTGTGGGTCGTAATTATCCGAAATAACTTATATGGTCTCATGGCCACATATCCTAGTCTTTCCATTATTTGATTTCGTATTACTTTCCAAATTGTAAATCATGGATTTCTTGTAGCTTGTGATTTGGTAATCTTAGTTTTAATGTGGTTAGTAGACTTGTCTTGTATACTTGGATGCTACGTGTTTATTGTTTCAAACATTTGTATAGCTTAAGATGATCCCTTAGAGTACCATGGAAACATAGACGTTAGGTGGAATGCACCCTTGTGATGGTCTATGTTTGGTTCACATTATACTTGAAACTATAGGGTATGCGCATGCACCACATCCTACGAGTAACTTAATTACTCACCCTAGTTGTTTGGGTTATTTTACAGGTAAAGCAACTTTGTTTTGGGATGCATCACATCCTTAAGTTGCTTTGAAGCCTTGATATATTTTGTTGTATTTTTGAAAACGTGCAAGTGTTAGCATGTATAATCATTTTGGTGTAAAATGTTATTTTCGTCTTGAAATATGTAATGTGTACCAAAGTACACTTTTGGATACTTAAATAACATGTATGTACTGAGGCCAAGGGCCAAACATGTTTAATTTAGCACTTGTAGTCATTTGGTACCATCTTTCGCTTTAAGAATGTATTTAAACAAACTTTGGAGGTTTAGCATGTGAGATTCTTGTAAATGATGTGTAGGAGGCAATGAGCCGTTGTTCTATGTATAAATAATTCATATTAAGGTTGTTGGCATATCCACACATCCATATCTCATTGAAAATCAGTTTTAAACATTCAATCTTGAGCCAAATCATCATGGGATTCAAAGCATAGGTTGAACCTTAACACCTTAGGCTTATAACAGGCCTTACAGCAGTTTTTCGAGGTGTTTCGGTCGACCGATGGCCTATTTCGGTCGACCGATGCCTCAGTTCGGTTTATCGAACAAACCAAACCTCAAAAACATGATTTTAGAAAAGTTTCTATGAGTTTCGGTCGACTGAAACTCTATTTCGGTCGACCGAAATAGCCCTCACACGCCAACCTTCCAGGTTAGGTTTCAGCATTGAAGTTCCAACTTCAAATGATCATAACTTCTTCATTTCTAATCCAAATAGGGTGATTCTTGAGCCTAAACTCAAGGATTTTGAGTCATATTTCCAATGGTACCTATTCCATTCTCAGATTCAAATCACAGTGGGAGTTATTAATGTTTTAGTGGGACAGTGTCAGTTTTCACTTAAACCGGTAAAGGGCAATTTGTGGGATTCTTGGCCAATGTTCTTGGAACCCCTTGGAATGTTGTGAAATGATTATATTAGGTTGTATTAACCTTATTTGACTTGTTTAGAGTCAAATTTCCCTTCTCAATTGCAAATTGACCGACGAATTTTGCCCGTTTTGACTCCTAATTCCTTTTTTGCTCTCTTTAACTTCCGTGGCTTCATGGAATGTCACGTTGGTGTCTTAAAGATGATTTATATCTCAAAAGACTTTAGTTTCATCTTTTCCTTCCGCATTTTGAATCCGTTATCGGGTTAACTTTCAGGTCATCACTGACGCACCGGGTTGAAAAACTTGGGTCACGATAGATATTATGCCAAAAATTAAAAATGAAGGGATTTTTTATGCAACTAAAATTAAATTTTAAGACGAGTTGGCAATTCATCTACGACGGTCCAAGTTTTTCAACCCGGCGCGTCAGTGATGACCCGAAAGTTGACCCGATAACGGATCCAAAATGCGAAAGCAAAAGATAAAACCATAGTACTTTGAGATATAATCATCTCTAAGACACCAATGTGACATTCCATGAAGTCACAGAACTTAAAGAGAGCAAAAGAGAAAACTAGCGTCAAAACGAGCAAAATTTGTTAATCAAGGGCAAAATGGTCAATTCACAAATAAAAAGAGAAAATTGACCTTAAACAAGTCAAACAAGGTGAAAACAACTTAATCTAATCATTTCACAACATTCCAAGAGGTTCCAAGAACTTTGGCCAAGAACCCACAAAAATGCCCTTTCCCGATTTAAGCGAAAACTGACACTACCTCACTAAAATATAAATAACTCCCATTGTGCTTTGAATTTGAGAATGGCATTAGTACCATTAGAAAGCTGACTCAAAATCCTTGAGTTAAGGCTCAAGAATTATGTGACGGCCCCAGTTTTGCAACCCGATGCGTTAGTGATGAACCGAAAGTTGACCCGATAGCGGATCCGAAATACGGAAGCAAAAGATAAAACCAAAGTTTATAGAGATATAATTCATCTCCAAAACACCAATGTGACCTTCCATGAAATCACGGAACTTAAAGAAAGTAAAAGCGGAAATAAAGGTCAAAACGGGCAAAATCTATTAACCAAGGGGCAAAATGGTCAATTCACAAATAAAAAGAGAAACTTGACTCTAAACAAGTCAAACAAGGTGAATACAACCTAACCTAGTCATTTTACAACATTCCAAGAGGTTCCAAGAACATTGGCCAAGAATCTCACAAAAACGTCATTTCCCGGTTTAAGCAAAAACTGACACTACCTCACTAAAACATGAATAAGTCTCATTGTGATTTGACTCTGAGAATGGCATTGGTACCATTGGAAATCTGACTCAAAATCCTTGAGTTTAGGCTTTAGAATCATGTGACGACCCAAGTTTTACAATCCGGTGCGTTAGTGATGAACCGAAAGTTGACCCAATAACAGATCCGAAATGCAGAAGTAAAAGATAAAACCAAAGTTTATAGAGATATAATTGATCTCCAAGACACCAATGTGACCTTCATGAAGTCAAAGAACTCAAAGAAAGCAAAAGCGGAATTAAAGGTCAAAACAGGCAAAATCTATTAACCAAGGGGCAAAATGGTCAATTCACAAATAAAAAGAGAAACTTGACTTTAAACAAGTCAAACAAGGTTAATATAACCTAATCTAGTCATTTTACAACATTCCAAGAGGTTGCAAGAACATTGGCCAAGAATCCCACAAAAACGCCATTTCCCAGTTTAAGCAAAAACTGACACTATCTCACTAAAATATGAATAAATCTCACTATGATTTGAATCTAAGAATGGTATTGGTACCATTGGAAAGCTGACTCAAATTCTTTGAGTTTAGGCGCAAGAATCACCCCATTTGGATTAGAAATGAAGGAGATATGACCGTTTGAAGTCGAAAAAATAGTGCTAAAACAAACTTGAAGAAATAGCTGAAAGAGGGCTATTTCGGTCGACCGAAATGGGGAAAATTTTTCCTAAAAACATATTTTTGTGGGGCAGTTACTTCGGTAGACCGAAATAAGCCATAGGTCGATCGAACTAGGCCCAAACGGTGAAAATGGCTACTGAAATGAGTGTTTTACTGTTCATTGAAGTTCCCAAAAGCCATCGATCGACCGAACTAGCAATTCGGACAACTGAAATGACTTGAAAAGCTGCTAAATGACCTGTTATGCACAAGAAATGTTGAGGCTTCACCCAAGTCTTAAACCCCAAGATGAAATTGGTCCAAAAATAAGATTTTAAGCTATGTAAGCATGTTAACAAGTATACTTTAAGTATTGAAGTGTGTTACAATGGCCAATAGCCTCATACATATCAATTACAAGAATTTCATATGTCAAACCTCCAAAGTTGACAAAAATACATCTTTAAACAAAATATGGCGCCAAATGAGTACAAGTGCTAAATTAAACATGTTTGGCCCTTGGCCTCCTATCATATACGTAAAATGAGAATAAAAAAGTGTGCTTAGGCACACATTACAAGTTTATAGTCAAATACACACATTTGACACAAAAGGCTACAAGCGGCATTTTAAGCCAACCTTTACAAGAATGGAACCTTCAAGTCCACTAATTACCCAAGCATAATGAGGATCTCAACCTTGATTCCTATACCTGAAAAATGTCCTTACTACATGGGTGAGTAACATAAAAGCTACTCGTAGGAAATGAGCATGCATCGACCTAGCATTTTACAATTTTATCACCATAAGGTGAAATATGTTAAAGCCCATGCCACTTAACGTCTATGTCAAGATGAGACTCAGGGAGCATCCTAAGCTACCCTAGATCATTTCTAGCATAAATCACATAATTGATGCAATTCAAACAATATAGAAGCATGCTATACAATGCAACAAGATATATATTCTCAAAGTCATCAACTTGAATTCTAAAATACGAAAACGATAAAAGCGGGTCATACCACCTAACATCTATGTTCCAAATGAATCTATAGGATCATTCCTAAGCTACATTTGAACAACAAAACATGAATCACAATATCTATGCAATTTAACCAACATAGAAGCATGCTATACAAAGCAACAAGATATAGACTCTCAAAGTTATCAACTTGAAATCTAAAAGTGCGAAAACAACTAAATATAGCAATTTAGTATAATTAGAATTTCTAATACCACATATCAAGACATAGATTCTCTAGGTTATCAACTAGAAATCTAAAAGTGCGAAAATAACTGAATATAGCAATTTAGTATAATTAGAATTTCTAATACCACACATCAAGACATAAATTCTCTAGGTTATCAACTAGAAATCTAAAAGTGCGAAAATAACTGAATATAGCAATTTAGTATAATTAGAATTTCTAATACCACACATCACGACATAAATTCTCTAGGTTATCAACTAGAAATCTAAAAGTGCGAAATCAACTAAATATAGCAATTTAGTATAATTAAAATTTCTAATACCACACATCAAGACATAGATACTCTAGGTTATCAACTAGAAATCTAAAAGTGCGAAATCAAATAGTGGAAGACTTGGACATCACGCTCGGAAATCTGCCGAGACCTCAACGGTTATTCCGGGTATTAACCTGCTAGGAAGACCACCCTAGTGCACAGTATCTCAAAGGGGAGAACTCATACGTCCCGCACTAGAGCCAAACTCTAGCAATATCTCTATAACAATGTCCCAGGTGACTCCAAAATAAATAAGTTAACAACTTATATACGTATTAAATAGTACACGAAACTACCTTCATGCACAAGTAGGTTGAAATCACACAATACATGCTCTAAATCCATAACTACTATAGGATGAGAATGTCGAATCTTCAAAGTGCGATTTGTTACACGCTATAATAACATCACATGTCAAATCTTCTAGTGTGTGATTTGTTACACGCTATAATAATATAATTCAATATTGGAAACATAATCTCATAGATCCATTACAAGTCTAAAATCATGCTTCAAACATAATACCAATGTTAAACAACATAACATGGTCATTACATATACCAAATCAAAAACTTAATTAAGTCATTTGAACAATAAAAATGGAATTTAATTGAATCATGATAATCAAAACCCTAAATTCTAAAACAACATCAAATGGTTCCAAATTAACATATGCTAGTACACAAGTCCTAGTCATCACAAAAATCAAGTCAAAACACAATTAAGTCAATGGAACCTTAAAAATAGATTTTAATTAATCCTTTTAATTAAAATCTCTAGATTTTTATACTGATCCAAATGCTCTTAAATTAAAGTATGTTAAAGAACATGCTAAGACTTAATTTCAAAGCATATCACAAGTTAATTTCAGGCAAGGTACATCCATGAGAATTAAACTTTCACAAAAGATAATTATTAAATAAAAAGTGCAATTCTTATTTAAATAACTCTAATTTAATATATGTCAACAAACATATCAAAGCATAATTTATCATCATACCACAATTCAATTCTAAGCTATATATATCCTTGTAGATTAAATCTTATACAAAAAAATAAATATTACTAATATTCTAGATTTGATACAAGGCATGCAAACAAGTTGTATAATCATGAAAAACACTTAATACAACACATACAAAATCCTAAAACACCCCCTACCTCAATTTGAGATTGTAATGACCCGAATTTTTCGGATAAATTTTTTCCGTTGTCTTTTCCCTTCTAAGTTTGGTTTCTTGTCGATTAGTGTTGTCTCGAGTGCTCTGGAGTGATTTTCGAGACTCTTTTCTGTGGATTGACAATTTCCTTTGAGGATCGAGTCATTCCCACATTTTCCATTTTTCGACACTATTCATTTTTTGTCTTTTTCCCTATTCCATCTTTTCCTCATTTGTCACTCTATTTGCGTAACCACACTTCTTATGTTTGGAGTTGGTTTCTGACTTCACGTATCTTCATTCCCAATGATTTCCATGAGATACGTATCTTTACTTTCGTGAGAAAGTACTCTGGTTGCTCCTGATGTCCATAGGGGCATAAGTGCAAAGTTCTTTGGGAACTTTCTCTTTTCTTGGGGTGTTTTTCATAAATATCTTTTGAAGATATTTTATTTCAGGGGTATCTAAGAAAATATCTTTTTGGAAGATATTTTCATTCTGGGGCAGTTTCGCAGTTTTCACTTTTTAGAGGGGCCATTGTGCAATTAATGAAATTTATTGCTCAATGCCTTGTTTTGAGCCTGGATCCTTGTATGGGATTCATTTTTACATTTCGTCGAGTCGTGGACTCTTAGAATTTCCTCTTGGACGATGTTTTCCAGTTTCAGGGTTTCTGGCCCCAATTTGCGCCAAACTTGTTTTGGGCATAACTCTCTACTCGAGACTCGATTTTTGACACCGTTTCTTCTGTTGTTCATATTTTCTCATTTGAAATCTTTTTTCTTCACGGAGTTTTGCCGTTTGAGCGTGTCTGCTCGAATTTCACTTTTCCAGACCCGGCGGGGACCGTTAGGGGAACTTTTTGAGTTTTTCTATAAATAGGGGGCCTTTAAGTGAAAAATGAGATTTTTACTCTCTCTCTCTCTCCTCTCTCTTGGCCGGATCTAGAGGCAGCCATGGCTGCCATCTTCTCTCTCTTCTTTTGAGCTTCTTCCCTTCAATGAAATACCTTAATGCCTTAGTGTTTATTGTTCCCCTCGGCGAGGCCTTTGATTCCAACTGATTGGAATCTCGTTTTGGCCATTTCTTGAGTTCAGGTTTGAAGTCAAGTTGTGTTTTTGATGGGGCTTCCTTGGGATTCATGTTCATGGTGTTGTCCCCGACAAAACCTAGGAGTTTTGTCGGATTCGGAGCCGAATTATTTTGGTAGGGATTTGAGATTTCATCTCAAATGGAGGTAGGGAATATTTTAGGCTTTTGTGTGCGTTGTATTGAGTGTTTAGCATGATTATATAACTTATATATGTGCCTTGTATCAAATCTATAAAGTTAGTAATTTTTAATTCGTTGTATAAGATTTAAAATTCATGATGATACATAACTTTGATTTGAATTGTGGCATGGTAGAAAATCTTGTTTTAATATGTTGGTTAACATATATTAAATTTGGATTAATTAAATAAGAATTGCTCTTTTTAATTAATATTTATCTTTTGTGAAAGATTAAAGTTCATGGTCGTACCTTGCATGAAATTGAGTTGTATTATGCTTCTAAATTAAGTTTTGGCATGTTTGTTAACATACTTTAATTTGGGAGCATTTGGTTGAGTTTGGAAATCTAGAGACTTTAATTAAGAGAATTAATTAAAATCTAATTTTGTGGTTTCATGGGCCTAATTAAGCTTTTGTGTAAATATATGTAATGACCATGATATGTCTTTTATCATATATTAAATTGAGGCCATTTGGAAATGATTTGAAATCTAGAGAGTTTAATTATTTTGATGTAATTAGATTCTATCTTGTTTATCCATAGATTTAATCATGTTTTAGAATGTGCTTCTATTTTAAGATCATGGATTTAGACTTGTGAAATATTCACTTGATTGTGTTATATGCATTGAAGGGCATTATTGTTAAATTTATATTCATGAGAGTATGTTTCTAATATGAATATATTGTTGGCTTGTGATTTCGTAGCATTATGGATATGAAATGCTTATTATGCATAATTGAGAGCTATATTGCTAACTTGTTACTATATAGTAGTAATATGTATAAGTTATGAACTTATTTGGCTTATTTTGGAATCTTGGAACATTGTTGAGTTGGGATGGCTAGGGTTTGGCTCTAGTATGGGGACGTGAGTCCTCTAAGTCATTGAAATAGTGGGCACTTAGGGTGGTCTTCCCTGCGGGTTAGTGCCCGGAATAACCATTGAGGTCTCGGCAGAATTCCGAACGTGATGTCCAAGTCTTCTACTGTTTGTTTTCGTATTCAATTCCAAGTTGACAGTCATGTTTACCTTGTTAACTTGTGGTTTTGGCTATTGGCAGTTTTAATGTTGTTAAGTACATCAATACTAAATTGATATATTTAGTTGATTTCACACTTTTAGATTTCTAGTTGATAACCTAGAGAATCTATGTCTTGATGTGTGGTATTAGATATTTTAATTATGCTAAATTGTTATATTTAGTTGATGTTGCATTTTAGACTTTAAGTCGATAATCTTGAGAATCTATATGTTGTTGCTTTGTGTAAGCATGCTCCTGTGCTGTTGCTTTGTGTAAGCATGCTTCTATGTTGCTAAAATTGCATGAATGAGGTGATTGATGCTAGAAATGGTCTTAGGTAGCTAGGATGTTCCTTGAGTCTCACCTTTGACATAGACGTTAGGTGGAATGAACCACAATGATTAAATCATGCAAACTTGTAAAACGTAGGTCGATGCATGCTCATTTCCTACGAGTAGCTTTATGTTACTCACCCCCACGTTACTGGGGCATATTTTAGGTACAAGAATCAAAGTTGAGGTCTTCATTATGCTTGGATGGTTTGTGGACTTGGAGACTTCCATTTTTGTGAAAGTTGGCTTAGAATGCCAATTGTAGTCTTATATGTCAACATATGTACATTTGATTCCTTATATGTAATGTGTACATGAGTACACTCTTTACAATGTATTTGACATGTATGAGATGAGGCCAGAGGCCAATGACATGTAATTTGTATCCTATGTAATTTTTGACTTCATGGAATATTATGAAAGTATTGAAAAATATTGAGTTTTTTCTTCACCATGTTTGCATTGGGTGTGGGAATTCCATTTTGATTATTCCATTAGCCTTCATTCATCATGTATGAAGTGTGGCCAAGGGCCAAACAGCATTTTGAAACCATCTCATGATTTTAAATTCCAAGTTTTCGTTCCAAACTTCGTTTTTAGCATTTTGGCCGTTGGGGGGTCATATTTTGTATCGGCCATATTTTTGGGCCATGGACCATTGTAGCACATCTTACTAGGTAAGTTACGTTTTCGTGCATGGTCGTTTCCGGGGCAAAGCTTCTTCTTTGGTGAAATGAGCCTCCTACGGACTCATTTTACACTTTTATTGCATAATCTGACCTAAGGGTATTTTATGAATTTTCTTTGGGAAATAAATTCCACTCTTTACATGGTCACTTAGAAAATGTGATTTTATGGGGGGGGGGGGGTTTCTTCTTCGTGTTTTTCCGGAAAATGTCGTCTTGGCATCGAAAACCATTTCCGAAGTTCAGCTCTCAGTTTTTAAATTTAGCAGCTTTTTGGACCTCCATGACCAGATTTCATGGAGGGGCATTTTGAGCATTTTAAATTGCGTATTTTTCAATTTTTCTTAAGAGTCATGTAGAAAACTCGATTTTGAGGGGGGTTTATTCTTTGTGTTTTCCCAGAAAATGTCATCTTGGCCCTCAAATTTCCATTTTTCCTGGAAAAACCCCTGCTGCCGGGGTTTCTTGCTGCCCATTCTGCCGCCTTCACATCTAAACGGTTACGAGGGGTTTCGTAACCGGTTAGATGAGTGTGGGCAGTGTATATGTCGTGAATTTTGGCCTCCTAACCGGTTAGGGAGGTCTCCTAACCAGTTAAATGTTCTTGGGTTTGCTATTTTTGACCGTTTTGCCCCTTCTTCTTCCGTAAGCCATATCTTCTTCATCCAGACTCCGAATCAAGCGATTTTTGAATCTAAGTTTATTGATTTTTCATTGTCTTTCCAATGGTGTGCTCTGTGGCACCCACTTTTAAGCTGGAAATGACAATTTTGCCCCTAGGTTCAATCTTTTTCGTTTTTGAAACGTTGCTTCCCCATTTGATTCATTTGGGTTCTTTGACCTCGTTGAGGGTCATAATGGTGTCTTAGAGCCATGTTGTATCTCTAGAGACTGTTGTTTTGTCTTTTACTTCTGCACTTCGGATCCGTTATCGGGTCATTTTTTGGTTCATCACTGACGCACCGGGTTGAAAAACTTGGGTCGTCACAGAAATGAAAATCTCAAAAGCTACTAAAATGAAACCGCTCCGAATCTGACAAAACTTCTAGGTTTTGTCGGGACAACACGATGAACAAGAACCCCAAGAAAGCCCCATCAAAATCACAACTTGACTTCAAATCCGAACTCAAGAAATGGCCAAAATGAGATTCCAATTGGTGGAATTGAAGGCCTCGCCAAGGCGAACATAAAACACTAAGGCACTACGGTGTTTCACTAAAGGGAAGAGGTTCAAAAGAGGAGAGAGAAGGTGGCAGCCCTTGGCTGCCATGGAATCACGCCAAGAGAGGGGAGAGAGAGAGTGAAATCTGATTTTTCACTTAAAGACCCCCTATTTATAGAAAAACTCAAAAAGTGCCCCGAATGGGCCCCGCCGAGTCAGGAAAAGTGGAATTTGAGTAGCCGCGCTCAAACAGCAAAACTCCATGAACGAAAAAAAACCAAAATGAGAAAAGATGAATAATGGAAGAAATGGCGTCGAAAACTAAGTCCCGAGCAGAGAGATATACCTCGAACAAGTTCGGCGGCAACTAGGGCCAAAAACCCTAAAACTGGAGAAAAATGACCAGAAGAAAATTCTAAGAGTACACGACTCCAAGAAAAGTGAAAATGAATCCCATACGAGGATCCAGGCTAAAAACAAGGCATTTAGCAATAACTTTCATTAATTACACAATGGCCCCTCCAAAAAGTGAAAATTGCACAACTAGCCCAAAATGAAAATATCTTCCAAAAAATATTTTCTTAGAAATCCCTGAAATAAAATATCTTCAAAAGATATTTACGAAAAACACCCCAAGAAAAGAGAATGTTTCTGAAGAACTGTGCATCCATGCCCCTATGGACACCGGGAGCAACTAGAGTACTTTTCTGAAAAAGTAAGGATACGTATTTCGTGGAAACCACTTAGAATGAAGATACATGAAGTCAAAAACCTACTTCGAACACAAAAAGTGTGGTTATGCCAACAAAGTGACAAACGGGGAAAAGACAAAACAGGGAAAAGGACGAAAAATAAATAGTGTCCGAAAAATGAAAATGTGAAAATGACGCGGTTCTCAACGGAAGTTGTCAATCCAAAGAAAAGAGTTTTGGAAATCATTCCAGAGCACTCAAGACGACACTAAGGGATAAGAAACTGAACTCAGAAATGAAAAGAACAACGGAAAAAAAATATCCGCGAAAATCTGAGAAAATGAAAGGAAGGAATATAACCGGGTCATTACAAATCACCCCATTTGGATTAGAAATGAAGGAGTTATGACCCTTTAAAGTTGGAACATCAATGCTGAAACAAAACCTGGAAGGCTGATGAGTGAAGGCTATTTCAGACGACTGAAATGAAGTTTCGGATGACCGAACTGGACTAAAATTTTCCTGAAAACATATTTTTGAGGGGAAGTTACTTCGGTAGACCGAAATAAGGCATCAGTCGACTGAAATGACCCTGAACAGTGAAAATGGCTACTGGCATGAGTGTTTTACTGTGCAATGAAGTTTCCAAAAGTCATCGGTCGACCGAACTAGCATTTCGGACGACCGAAATGACTTAAAAAGCTGCTGATTGACCTGTTATACACCAAAAACATTAGAGTTTAACCTAAGCCTCAAATCCCCTTATGAATTGGTTCAAAAACAATGGTTTAAAGTTGATTTTCAAGGAGATGTGAATATGTGGACATGTCAACAACCTTAAAATGAATGATTGAATGTAAAACAATGGCACATGGCCTCATACATGTCAATTATAAGAATTTCATATGCCAAACCTCCAAAGTTGGTTAAAATACATTTTTGAAGCACAATTTGGTACCAAATGAATACAAGTATTAAAGTGATCATGCTTGGCCCTTGGCCTCATTACATACATACTTATAGTGTCAAAAGTAAGTACTTAAGTATCATTACACATCAAGGAAGCTACATTAGCTTCTAAAATACCATACACCCATGGTATACAAAATATGATATCAAAAGTAAAGCATGCTAAACATTTGCATGTCAATATACAAAAATGCTTCAAATTGCTCATAAGCCCCTAAGGATGATGAGCATCCAAGAACATAGTCTCCTTACCTATAAAATAACCCAAACCACTAGGGTGAGTAATCAAGTTACTCATAGGAAGAAGCATATGTGTATACCCTAAAGTTTCAATATCATTGCAAGATTAATATAGATGAATACAAGGGATCATTCCACTTAATGTCTATGTTCAAGGTGTTCTAAAGGATCATCTTAAGCTAACTTAAATGATTCTTTAACAGCACATATCAATATCAATGTACTTAACAACATCAATTCGCCAATAGCAAAAATCACAAGTTACAATTAAGCATTGGTTGTCAACTTGGAATTGAATGCGAAATCAATTAGTGGAAGTCTTGGACATCACGTTTCGAGTTAAACCAAGATCAAAATGGTTATTCCTGGCATTAACCCGCTGGAAAAACCACCCTAGTGCGCACTATCTCAATTGGGGAGAACTCATACCTCCCGCACTAGAGCCAAACTCTAGCCATATCACTTGTAACAATGTCCCAAGAGAATCCAAAATCATAATCAAGTCCAAAACTCATACGCTATAATTAAGGCATATAAACACCCTTCCATGCACAAGTATTTTGAAACCACACAAACCATGTCTTAGGGTTCCAAGTCTAAAATGGCATACCAAATGACAAGTCCTGAACATAATATAATGTGTTATACAATATCACCAACTTATCAATTTAAATCATGCCTCAACAACAAGCTTTATATACTAATCTTTAACATTTTAGCAACAAGCTTCTAAAATAATCACAATAAGTCCTCAACAAGAATATAGAATTATCCCACCATAATATAACAATTCAAGCCAATAGAAATTATATATAACACTTATAATTCTAAAAGAGTTCTATATTACTACCACATGTGAAAATACTAGAATTTAGCATACTACTAAATCATATAATCTTTCTACACGTGGTATATACATATCATACATGCTTAAATCAATAAACCTTGAGTCAAGAAGCGATGGTTTCCTATAATATGCAAGACTATTATATTAAAAGTATGTACATAATATATATTAAACCCTAAAGGATTATAAAACACTTAAAGCAAAAACTTACTACCACCCCTACCTTAATAGAGAATTGAATCTCTATAATCTAAGCAACCAAGCTTAAAAATGGAAAACAGTTCTAGGGTTTTGTAGAGGAGAGTGTGAGGAAACTTTTACTTCCCAAGGTTTGTGGTCTAAGGTGAGTCGAAGGAGGCCAAAAATGAAGTCAAAGCTCTAAGCCAACCTTTTCCTTCAATGGTGGCTAGGTTAGGGTTTTGAGAGTAAGTGAAATGAAAAAGATGAAGTGAAAAATGGTGAGTGGAGGATCTAGTATTCCTCCGCTCACTATGTGTTCTTACACTACCTCTCTCACACACACAATGCAAGACTAATTTGTAAGCCTATACTTGTCACAAATTCAAATCTCCTTTCTAGGCTTAATTCTAAGCCTACATGTAACGACTCGGTCATCTGCCTTCCTTACCTTTTTCCTAAAATTTTGCGAATGAATTTTTTTCGTTTAATTTTCTTTTCTGAGCTCTGTTTCGTGTCGCTTAGTGTCATCTCGAGTGCTCAGAATTGGTTGCTGAGACTCTTTTCCGTGGATTGACAACTTCCTTTGAGGACCGAGTCATTTTCACAATTTTCGTTTTTTGACACTATGCGCTATTTCGTCCTTTTCCCTATTCTGTCTTATCTTTGTTTGTCAGTTTTTGGCACAATCTCACTTCTCATGCTCGAAGTTGGTTTTTGACTTCACGTGCCTTCATCTTGAGTGGTTTTCTCAAAATACGTATCTTTACTTTTGCAAGAAAGTACTCTGGTTGCTCTCGGTGCCCACAAGGGCATGGATGCACAATTCTTTAGAATCTTTTTCATTTCTTGGGGTATTTTTCGTAAATATCTTTTAAAGATATTTTATTTCAGTGGTATCTAAGAAAATATCTTTTGGAAGATATTTTCATTCTGGGGCGGTTCGCAGTTAACCCTTTTTGTAGGGGCCATTGTGCAATTAACAAAAATTATTGCAAAATGCCTCGTCTGGAGCCTGGATCATCGTATGGGATTCATTTTCACATTTCATCGAGTCGTGGACTCTTAGAATTCCTTCTGGTCATATTTCCCCAGTTTCAGAGTTTTTGGACTCGGTCACTACCGAACTTGTTTGGGGCATAACTTTTTGCTCGGGACTCAGTTTTTGATGTCATTTCTTCTGTTGTTCATATTTTCTTATTTTAAATCTTTTTTGTTCATAGAATTTTGCTGTTTGAGCGCGTTTGCTCAAAATTCACTTTTCCGGACCCAGCGGGGCCCTTTCGAGGCACTTTTTGAGATTTCTATAAATAGGTTGCCCTAATTTTTAAAATCAGATTTTTAGACCTTCTTCCACCTCTTGGCTGGCAGCCATGGGAGCCCAAGGGGCTGTCTTCACTCTTTCTTCTCCTCCACTTGATTTCCTTGGTAGAAATCCTTCGGCCTTAGCATTTGTTGTTCGCCTCGTCGTGCTCTACCATTACCCCTTATTAGAAACCATTTTTGGCCAAGTTTTGAGTTTGGGTTTGAGGGCAAGTTTGGATTTTCATGGGGCTTCTTGGGGATTCGTATAGATCGTGTTGTCCCCGACAAAACCCTTCGGTTTCGGCGGATTCGGAACACTTTTTTTTTGTGGGCCTTTGGGATTTTCATCTCAAATTGAGGTAGGAGGTGTTATAGGTTTAATTCTTGTCATATAGCATGCTATTGATGCTTATACAACTTAATTGCATACTTAAATATGAAATCTAGAGATTTTATTATTTAATTTTCTTGTATTGGATTTGATTTTCCCGGTTGCTTATGACATGTTTTAAACATATAGCATGGTAATATAATGCTCTATAATATGGTCATTAACATATATTAAATTGAGGGAATTTGAACAAGTATTAAATATTTTATTTAATATTTATCTTGAACAAAATATTAAATCATATGGCCTTAACTATCTTAAAATCAATATGTGTTACCATATTAAATTAGGCCTTAGCATGCTCTCCAACATAGTTGAATTTGAAAATGATTGGAGGTGTTTTGAAATTTAGTAATTATTAATTAATTTGCCCCGAGTGCATTATTCACTCTATTTAAATTCCGACATGATATTCTTCATTTACATGCCATATAACTTCACATATATTTGATTTAGAATATTCAGTTAGGTTTTGAAACCTTTTATTTAATTAAATTTCATGTTTAAGATTTAATCATCATGGTGATATACAACTTGGGATTGTATTGTGTTATGCTAGAAAATTAAATTTAGGTATAATTGTTCACATATATTAAATTGGGATTAATTGCATGAGAATTGCAACTTTTAATTTATATTTAACTTTAGTGAAAGGTTAAGTCACATGGTCTTAAATTGAATGAAATAAACTTGTAATGTGATATTACATTAGTCCTTAGCATATTCTCTAAGATATGTTAAATTGAGAACATTTGGTTAAGTTTAAAAATCTAGAGATTTTAATTAAAAGAATTAATTAAAATCTATTTTGTGGTCCCATTAGCTTGATTAAGGTTTTAACTTGATATTTGTATTGGCCATAACTTGTTTACTAGTATATATTAAATTGGGACTATCTGAAGTTGTTTTAGAACCTTGGGATTTAAATTAGCATGATTTAATTAAAGTTCTACTTTGTTGTTCTAACAACCTAATTGAGTTTTAAAATGGATATAGGTGATGACCTTGCCATGCCCTTTAACATGTATTAAATTGAGGTCAATTGAAATTGAATCGGAAATCTAGAGAATTTAATTGTGTTTATCTATTTAAATTCTATCAATTTGCTCCATGATCTAGTTGTGTTTTAGAAGTGGTTTCTATATTCAAATTATGGACTTAGACTTGTTGTATATTCATTTTGTTATGTTTTGAACATTGGATAACATAGTTGCTATGTTTGTATTTATGAGAATATGTTTTCCTTATTGAATATATTGTTGCCTTATGTAATGATTTGCACACTTCGTGTTTAACATCTTTCATGCATAGCGTGTAACGAATCGCACACTGAAGATTCGACATTCATCATATCATATTAGTTGTAGATTTAAAGCATGTATTGTATAGGTTTCCAAATTTGGTTGTGCTTAGTAGATAGTTGATTATCTTGCATATTCCTGTTGATATATGCGTTATTGCACAACTTGTTGATTTTGGAAACTTGGGGATGTCGTTGTTTAACTATGGCTAGGACGTGGTTCTAGTATGGGGGATAGTCCCTCTATATGGTCTAGTGCGCACATAGGGAGGTTACCCATGGGCTAGTAACCCTAAAGTAACTATGTTGTCGGTCTGATCTGGCGTGACGTTCGAGTATCCACTTTGTTTGATTTCGCATTTCATTTTCAAGTTGATAACTAGATGATGTTGTAACTTGTTATTTCTTAATTGTCGTTCCATTTTAAGCTACAGGATGTTAACTTTGCGAAATTGTGCTTTATACGTTATATTGGAAGTTCTAATGTTGGTTAAATTGCATCAATATTGAAAATCGTGTTTTGACGTTCTAATAAAGCTTAGGATTGATCCTATTGATTCATTTATAACTTAAATGTTAGGTGGCATGACCCACTTCTGTTGTTTTCGTGCTTTAGATTTCAAGCTGATAGCTTTAAGAAATTGTATTTTGTTGCCTTGTATAATATGCTTTTATGTGGTTAGATTGCATTGAAGTTGTAAATTACATTTTGATTGTTTAGCATGGCCTAGGATAATTCCTTAGACTTATTTAGAACATAGACGTTAGGTGACATGATCACTTTAGTTGTTTCTGTATTCGAGATTGCAAGTTAATATCTTTAAGAACCTATATCTTGTTACTTTGTATAACGTGCTTTCATATTGTTTAAATGGCATAGATGATGTGATTTATGCTAGAAAAATTCTAAGGTAGCTTAGGATGCTCCCTGAGTCTCATTTCGATATAGACGTTAGGTGGCATGAACCCCTTTAACATGTTTCAGCTTAAGGTGATAAATTTGTAAAATGCTAGGTCGATGCATGCTTATCTCCTACGAGTAGCTTTATGTTACTCACCCTTACGATACTGGGGCATATTTCAGGTACGGAGACTTGGTTCATGACGCCTAGCATTCCTTGGATGTCGTGTAGCTTTCAAGTTTCTATTTCATGCAAATGTTAGCATGAAATGTCATTTTGTAGACTTATATGTCAAAATATGTAGATTTGATTCCATGTATGTAATGTGTACTTAAGTACACTCCTTTCAATGTATTTGATATGTATGAGATGAGGCCGGAGGCCAATGACCATTATATTGTATTCTATGTACTTTTTAACTTCATGAAATATTGTGAAAATCTTGAAAAATCGCAAGTCATTGCTTCACCATGGTTGCATCGGGTGTGGGAATTCCATTCTCATTCTTTTATAGGGTCTTATAAATCATGTTTGAAGTGTGGCCAAGGGCCAAATGGTCATTTGATACCGTTTTGTATTTTTGGATTCCAAGTTTTCATTCCAAGTTCCATTTTTGCCTTTTTGCCCGTTGGGGGGTCGAATTTTGTGTCGGTGGTATTTTTAAGTCGTGGACCATTGTAGCATGTCCAAATAGGTAAGTTACGTTTGCGTGCATGGTTGTTTCTGGGCAAAACCTTATCGTTTGTGTTTTGAGCCTCTTGTGAATTCATTTCGCACTTTTTTTTGCTTAATCTGATCTAGGGGCATTCTGGACCTTTCACATCAGTTTTATTTTCTTCTTTTGATATGGTTGAATAGAAAACATGATTTTAGGAGGGGTTTCTTCTTCGTGTTTTTCCAGAAAATGTCGTCTTGGTACCAGAAATCCCTCGTGAAGTTTCAGCTTCCAGTTTTCATTTAGCAGTTTTATGACCCTCATGACCAGATTTCTTGGAGGGGCATTTTGGGTATTTTACAGTGAGTTTTTTTTTAATTCTCTCGCCTGTCACGTAAAAAACTCAATTTTGGGCGGGGTTTCTTCTTTGTGTTTTTCCAGAAAAACTCGTCTTGACCTCTGTTTCAAGCCTCAGTTCTAGGCAGATCAAAAAAAAATGTAGCAGCAGCCAAAGGCTGCCACCAGCCATGTCTTTGGGCACCGGCATGCGCGCCGGTGGGCTCACGCATGGGTGCCGTGTGCGCCATGGCCTTCGTCGGGCCGCCGCGACATCTCAACTTCAAACCCTCGTTTCTCCCTCGTCCGGACTCCAAATCGAGTGAACTTTTTTTTGAACTTGACCAATTTTTCACTGTCTTTCCAACGATGTGCTTGGCTGCACCCGGATCTTCCTGGATAATTACTAGTTTACCCTTTTAGCCTTAAGTGCTCATTTTTCTTCTTCAGGCCGTTTCTCCTTTGTCCGGACTCCAAATCATACGATTCTTGAGTCCATCCTGATTATTTTTTTGTTGTCTTTCCAGCGGTGTGCCCGGTGGCACCCGAATCCACATTTTTCAAAAATGACTATTTTGCCCCTGGGGGCTTATTTGTCATATTTTGACCTTTTGCTTCCGCATCAGTTCTCATTGAGTTCCACGACCTCATGCAAGATCACTTTGACTTCTTAGAGTCTTGTTTTCTGTTATCGCTTCCGCATATTGGATCCGTTATCGGGTCAAATCGTCAGTTTATCACAGGACACGCTGGCCTAAAAACCAGGGTCGTCGCACTACACTTGTCAACCATCAAAGCCAACAAGTGCATCAATCCTAGGCCAACAAGTGGGTGAATCTCCACCCTCCAAATGTCAAGAGATTATGCTTCCAAATCACTCCACCCCAATGCCAACAAGTGGCACCATGAGAATGTGACACTTGTCACACTTCCCAAAACATTGCAAAAAGGTCCCCCAGACAAAAATTAATTATTTTACATAATTACACTGAAACCCCAAAATCAATAATATTTACAAGAAAGTATACATCCATGCCCTTTACAAAAAAGTAAGCAAGTAACATGCTTTTCTACAAAAGTAAAAATACAAATGTCATGGAAATAAAATATCATGAATGCATGCAGAACTGGAATCAAATCCGAGCACAAAAAGTGAGGTTATGCAAGGAAAAATGATAAACTGGAAAAAGACAAAATAGGAAAAAGACGAAAAAAGAAAATCACCAAAAAAGGAAAGGGAGGAAAATGACCGAGTCATTACCTCATCTTAATATGGTAGAAAGATGAAGGTGTTGATGGACGGTACTACAACTTGATATGCACAAAATTGTTCCTAAGATATGCGGTAAAATAGCTATGCGGCAAATCAATTGCCTAGTAATTTAATTGTAGGAAAAAATTACACTTAAGTAGAATTAATCGCCTTAAATAATAATTCAGTCTATTTCTTAAGTTGAGTTTTTAATTTGGTCGAGTTAGGTAAAATAATTATATATGCAATGAAAACTATTATTTAGATCCAAAATCCCTTCCAAACAAAATAAAAAAACAAGATTTTCGAATAATTATTTTATTCATAAATCAAATAATTACAAATAATTATTTTATTCATAAAATTTAAAAATATAAGATTTTCGAGTTGACTTTAATGGCTTTTTTGCATGTGGTGTATGTATTACTAAAAATAAAAAAAATAAAAAAAACATATATATTGTAATGACCCGGTCATTTCCCTCCTTTCTTTTTTTAGCATTTTATTTTTTTTTCGTCTTTTTCCTATTTCGTCTTTTCCCAGTTTCTGTTTTCATTGCATAACCTCACTTTATGTGCTCGGATTTGATTCTACCTTTGCATGCATCCATGATATTTAATTTCTATGATATGTATATTTTTATTTTTGTAGAAAAACATGTTAGATGTGTACTTTTTTGTAAATGGTATGGATGCATAGTTTATTGAGAAACATTCTTGACTTTTGGGGTTTTAGTGTAATTAAGTAAAATAATTATTTTTCATCTTAGGGACTATTTTGTAATTTAATTTGAAAGATATTTTGAAAAATGACCTTTTTACAATTTTTAGAAAGTGTGACAAGTGTCACACTCCCATGGAGCCACTTGTTGACATTGTGGTGGAACTACTTGAAGGCTTGGTATGATGACATGTGGAGGGTGGAGATTCACCCACTTGTTGGCCTATGATAGGTGTAATACCCCTAGTTTTCAAAAGGATAAAATGGGAATATTTTGGTTTGTTTTTCATTTTTATTTAAATTATTGGTCTTATTTGTTATTTGGTTAAATTAGTTGATTTATTATTATTTTGTGTGTATTTAATTTAATTGTTATATAGTGGATTGGTTTGTTTAATTGATTAAGTGTGAATTATTTGTTTTAGATTAATTGATTTATTCTACTTGTTGATTGGTTTTAAATTAATTGTTTAATTGAATTGGTATTTTGAATTGATATATAATTTCCTTATTTATTTAAATTCCTTAATTAGGTTTAGGGTGTTATGATTAAGTAATTAGGTAGCCAACTTGTAGTTGGGCTGGACTTAGGGTTAGGATTACTGGATTTGGGATTAGGGTTTCAGAGGAGTCTATATATATATAATGATATATGTTGCAAGGGTTTTGGGAGAAAACCCTATTCACGTAGGGGTAATTTAAGAGGAAAAACAGAGATACACAGAGGGGGTTGTATACACTTCAAGGTGTATATTCTTGTGTAGTCTGCAAGGGTTAAAATAAAACATTATTCACGTAGTATTAATCTATGAAGCTAAGGAGGAAGAACAGAGGAATGGAACAATGGTCAGAGGTGGGAGCAGTATAAGAGAATTCTGAAACTTAGAGACGATGCGGCTGTAAGGTTTCAAAACGAAATCTAAAGGCAAGTTTCATTCTCTCCTTCCTGTAAACTTGTGTTCTGTGCATTCTAAATAGACTCCAGGAATTTAATTAAAACTTTTAAAACAGATTTTATGCATATTAGTTTAGTCTGAAATTTGGTTAACCGTATACTAACTGAAGATGGCTTCCCTTGCATAAATTGTTAGATTATATATTAAACCTCTGTAAATTAATTCATAATGCGATGTGGGGTGTTGTTAGGATGGTTAGGAAGTTAGTTAACCTTTATAATGGAAGTTTGACACTTGTGATCAGACTTTAGATTGTTCATACATTCAGTTAACTGTGAATGGCGTTTTTGGATACGGTTTTGTTTTGTTTTAGATTTTTGTCAATTAATGCATGCTGGATGGTGAGAAGTTTCTAGGGCTTTAAGAATTTAAATTGAACCCTAGGAATGTTAAAATACTTGGGACAGGAACGTCGGACTTCGCCGGAAACGCAGAAAAATCATCGGACGAAGTAGAGACGATGCAGAGGGGCTCTCAGGGGTGAGAGCCGGCTCCTAAATGGTGGGAGCCGGCTCCCATGAAGAGAGAGCCGGCTCTCCATGAGGGGGAGCCGGCTCTAGAAGCCTAGGAGCCGGCTCCAATAAAGGGGAGCCGGCTCCCATGGAAAAAAACCCCTACGGGGTGTTTTCTGTAATTTTTCCGGAGTTCTGGGGTTAAACGCAAATACTAAAAATTAAAGGGGGTTTCAAATATGTTAAAATTAACCTATTAAGACCCTTAAATAGTTGGTTATGCTAGGGTGCTAATCTTAAGGGGCATCAGGAAACAGAAACGTGGAATAGGCATGCTGTCAAGGAAGGATGAATGTTTAAGTTAATAAATTTGTTTTAATAACTTAAACTGACTGGTATCGAATTACTTTTGGGATATTATATAAATTATTTATATACTTTAATGGAGGCCAGAAAGTTCGGTGTGGGATATGGGCATAGACAGTATTAACTTAAATATTAAATGGTATGCTGTCAGGAGTGGTAGGAATTTTAGTTGCTAGTTTTGGTTTAGCGAACTAAATGGACTAGTGTGGGAATACTGTTAGGGTTTCATATAATGAGCAGTTTGGAATTCAGAGTGTCATATTATATCAGGCACAGGTTTTGGAGTGGAGGATCAAAGGGACGTTATGTGGTGTAAATGCTAACTTTTATGCTGTTAAGGATTTATGGAGGATTTCATTACTTGTCTTTGTTTTGGCAATTTAAATAATATGGTATGAGAGGATGGTTTAGGATACCTAGTATAATGTATTTAGTTCATATTTCTGACTGATCATTATAACAGGTTATGGATGTTAATTGATGAACCGTTTAACTTCTGTTTTATCAATTGTATGGATGTGGATACTATAAATTGTTTATCAATACTTTAACAATTTATTTGGAGGATTAATGATTATAATCATATACTGGATGCATAATAGGATCTTAATAATATCTGTTTCCTATTGTGCTGGTTTCTGGATTTATTTGATGTTCTAATGAATGTGCATCGTTTATGGATCATTTGCATTATATGTACCGGTATGGGACGGTGACATATCAGGGATGAATTAGATCAAAAAGCTAAGTCCTACCCCTTCTTACATACGGAATGGATTAACTAAAATAGTTAACTCCTACATGGATACATGTCCTGTTAACTAAAACAGTTGAACGACATAATGGATGCTTGTTTTATCTTTCGGCATTAGGAAGGAATTTATATATATATTTATGGTACTGTGATACGAGCTTGAGTCTCCTGATCACGGTTAGGGTGCGTATATTGCAAAGGTTGAGTAGCTAGATATAGCTAATGTTCCCTGGTGGGTCTAGGTACTTGGCCGCTGAAAAGCATGTTTTATATGTCACCTTCTACCCAGGCTGAACTATGTTATAGGCTAGTGAGCATCCTATAGTGTGTATATATATATATATGGACTATTGTAGATATTGTTGAGCTATCTAGGATGTATCTGCGTATCGGGTTTATGTACGGATTGTAGTAGGATGGAACTTGCATGTGGGCCTGAGCCACCTTTATTTTTCAGGTGTTCGTGAGTACCAGGCTTAGGGTTTGATCGTGGTGATGCAGATACAGTCACTCACTCTTCCGACTACATAGGATTTTCTTTCTTATTTTGGTTTTGGATTGTAATTCTGTAAATGTTTTACCAGTTGGAAATATTAGGGGTCCATTAGATGGATTCCCGAGTTGTACGGATTGGAAAGTTTATTTATATTAAAACTTTTATTTTGGAGGTTTTACAATTAGAATTCTTTTCAGCGTATCATTATTTTATTATTAATTCAGTTTTATTCTTGCTTGTTTATATATTAATTGTCTGATATCCCTCGGATCTGTGCTCGGACTTGATCACCCGTGGCTCTAGAATCGAGGGGTATCACAGTTGGTATCAGAGCACTCCAAGTTCTAGTGTCCTTAGGAGTGTCTTTCATGAGAAGTCTTCCGCGTTGCGTCTCTTAAAAACTTAGAGCCATATTAGGATTCGTTGTACTCTTTTACGGTTCATTAGAAGGAGCTCCTGGTATCAATTATATTCCATAATTATGGAATGGTTGACACTAGAAGGAGGATGGGGTCTGCGGCGACAGCAAATCAGACCGAAGGAGTAGAGGAGTACGTTATCGAGTTCTCTATCAGAAGCAGAACTTGGGATTTAAGGTTTAGTTCTGGTTGGCATTACTTTTGGAAGTATAAGCCAATGAGGGATATAGGAGTGTGTTTTAGGTCCCCGTATAAAGGGACTAACACGATTTTAGTTATTCTCCTAAAAGAGACAACCGAGGAATGGGAGTCCAAAGAGGATTCTAGTGGAGGAGATTTCAACAAACTCAAGAAAGAGGATATTAAATGTTGAAAATCAGGGATCATGTGAAAGTGATCTTGTTCGCTAATAGTATAGTGAACGATACTCATAGAGTTGAGGTGGATAGTTAACTTTGTGTATTACCTTTAAACGAGGTAGATAAAGGGAACTCTTCAGGGGTTTGGGAATCGGATGAAGTTCTTCTCAGAACGAAGCAAAGATTATATAGCACGTTCCGGGGAGTATGAGGATTAGGTTTTGATGATCTAAGTTGCTTTATACAGCTACATTAGACGGTTTGTAACCTGTGTATAAGGAGGATGAAGGTTAAGCCTTTGGCATTTACTAAGGCAAATGGAGTTGGTTTTGAGCTATGTTTTGAGGTCGGGTGATTACCTCTGAAACTGTAGGAAGGAGATTATGAACCAATCAGGCACAGTTGGTCTCTAAAAGAGATTTTCTTTGCAAGGAGAACGATGTTTTACGTACATTTTATTGTGTTCTATTGTGTGTGCATTATGTGTTTCCTTTTTGTTAAATGTCTAGGAGGGGGAATGTGGTTTAGTTGGGGACACGGGTATGTGATCGACCAACTATCATTTTGGAGGAGTAGCGATAACTACGCTAGGATTGTAGGCATGTGATCATAGGATTTGGTTAGTATATCTAACTTTAGTCAATCAAATGAACCTAGACATGCGTGGTTGTAGTATGTGTTCAGGATGGGATAAGGAAAAAATAACCAGCAGTTTTGAGTCAAATGATATAGATTCAGTGGATAAGCTGTAACGTCATGCTGGTTTATCGAAGGAACTGGCTTGGCTGAATATCTTCTAGGAAAATTTTAAACAGGTGTTCCTAAGTCAGTAAGAGGATTTTGGTACTGGTTTAAGTACTTGTTAGAATGACACCGACTGAGGTTAGTAGATGAATTTACTAGTCATCAGTAAATTCTTAATCAAGAATTTTTCCCATCAGGGGGGGTGTCATTAGGAGGAGGTGCTGGCGATGCATATCAAGGAGGAGGCAGAGTCACTCATTTGCATTTTTTTTTAGGTTACCGTTCGCAACAAGTAGTTGTTGCTCAGCAATTGTTAACTATTTGGAGGATGAAAAGATTTCCATTTGCGGTTGCAGTTAGACGGGATGTCTAATAGACTCTTACTTGTGTTAGAAAAGTAAGATGTCAAAGACTTGAAGATGAGACCGAACATCTAATATCTGTCTCGAAGTCTGATATCTGGTAAGTAATCTAGATGGACCGTCAGAGATCATTAGATCCTTCATGCTAGAGCGGGACTGACAGACTAGTTTCCATGGATCTAGATGAGAGATTACCGATTCTATAAAAGGGTCAGGATTTTGGTTGGGATATCATTGGCTGATAAAATTAAATCAGCTTCATTTTGTCTGGTTTGGGAACTAGTAAGATATCAGTTCCTACAAATAGCACGGATCACGAGACAACTTAGATGGATAGATGTGGTGATTCACATTTGCATTAAGCTTCGTCTGGTGAAAGTAACGGGGAGGATGATGATCTTCTTAACCGTTATGGAAATTGAACCTTCGGTGGTTATAACGCAATCCGTTGTGGTTTAGCATGTGAAAATAATACCACTTGCTATTACCAGGGAAATAGAAGTGGTCAACTTAGAATGTTTGAGCTGACCCCACAGGAGGTAATACCTTACTCAGATGAGTTTAAGGTACTGAAGGAAGATTGGTAGTTATCTTTCTGCTTCTAGGAAGGTTGGAGTGACTGAGCTGTAAAATTCATAAATTTTTCGGTGCAGTCAATTGGTTATGGTTTGCATCTCGACACACAATGTTAGTTTTGGTGCGGTACGGGTAGGGACATGTACATAACTGTCTCCAAGAGTATCATCTATTAGTAAGGTGGAAAATTGATACTTGGATATCACTGGAGGTTTTAGTCCTTTCTTATATCGAAATAGGAGTAGGACTAATCAGGAGGGGATGGTTAGTAGAAATGACTGACATTTGTTGGAATTTTAATTCCATATGGTTTAAGAGTAGTGGATAGAGCAAGTTCGCTTGTGGACTACACTTTAGTGGAGTTTACTTTGGCATTTCTTATCAGTTGTACATTGCGCTGATAACAGAGTTATAGCATGTGGTTATTCAATATGGAAGATAACCGGTGCTATGTCAAAGGAGCTTTCTGAAGGTGTTGGAGCAACAACTATGCTTCGCATCTCTAGACGGGAAATGGGATCGTGATATTCTATTTAATCATGGCATATATGCTTAGGATACATATCCTAGGTTGGCATGGGTAATTGAAAGCGTTACTTACCGTTTCAGATATTATCTGTGCTATTGTTGGCACAAGGAGGTTCGTGCGACAATGTTTGGGATTTTAGATAGTCGGGTTGTGTCGATCTCTTACTGGTTGGTCCGACATGGAAGCAAGGTTATCTAATAAAACCTTGACTTTATGTAAGGATACATTGGAGAACCATGCTCTCTTTTGGTAATGAGTGCTCACGGTTTGGAGGCAACAGTCGGATTTTATAGCTCGTTGAACTCGTACATGGGAGTTTTCTATCTGGGAAGGGTTGTTTGAGCGGTTTGCCGTATCGGAAGCAATGTGTTTTGGAGGAAAGTCAGTTTTATGTACCGCACTGACTCTTCACGGGTTTTGGTTATTAGTTTCGGCAGTAGCCTATTGTTTAGCATTACCAACTTGTTAAGCGCTGGATGCATAGGACTTTTATGTGTTAGTTCTATGGAATTGGAAGGCCGAGGGATGGTTACCCTTCATTAAATATTGGGTAAGATGGGATCGTGGCTAGATACAACCTAGGAGTTGTACATTTTTTTTTTTTTTTTTTTTTCTACTATTATTCTTTTACATAGAACCTTGGTATGTTGTTGGTTATGTTAGGAATTTGGTGGAGCTCATATAAGCGGCTGTGCCCCACGAAAACAGAAATGAATTTTGCAACGTTATTAATTCAGAGTTTCGTGAATTCCGAGGACGGAATTCCTTTTGCTAGGGGGGAAAAATGTAATACCCCTAGTTTTCAAAAGGATAAAATGGGAATATTTTGGTTTGTTTTTCATTTTTATTTAAATTATTGGACTTATTTGTTATTTGGTTAAATTAGTTGATTTATTATTATTTTGTGTGTATTTAATTTAATTGTTATATAGTGGATTGGTTTGTTTAATTGATTAAGTGTGAATTATTTGTTTTAGATTAATTAATTTATTTTACTTGTTGATTGGTTTTAAATTAATTGTTTAATTGAATTGGTATTTTGAATTCATATATAATTTCCTTATTTATTTATTTTCCTTAATTAGGTTTAGGGTGTTATGATTAAGTAATTAGGTAGCCGACTTGTAGTTGGGCTGGACTTAGGGTTAGGATTACTGGATTTGGGATTAGGGTTTCAGAGGAGTCTATATATATATAACGATATATGTTGCAAGGGTTTTGGGAGAAAACCCTATTCACGTAGGGGTAATTTAAGAGGAAAAACAGAGATACACAGAGGGGGTTGTATACACTTCAAGGTGTATATTCTTGTGTAGTCTGCAAGGGTTAAAATAAAACATTATTCACGTAGTATTAATCTATGAAGCTAAGGAGGAAGAACAGAGGAATGGAACAATGGTCAGAGGTGGGAGCAGTATAAGAGAATTCTGAAACTTAGAGACGATGCGGTTGTAAGGTTTCAAAACGAAATCTAAAGGCAAGTTTCATTCTCTCCTTCCTGTAAACTTGTGTTCTGTGCATTCTAAATAGACTCCAGGAATTTAATTAAAACTTTTAAAACAGATTTTATGCATATTAGTTTAGTCTGAAATTTGGTTAACCGTATACTAACTGAAGATGGCTTCCCTTGCATAAATTGTTAGATTATATATTAAACCTCTGTAAATTAATTCATAATGCGATGTGGGGTGTTGTTAGGATGGTTAGGAAGTTAGTTAACCTTTATAATGGAAGTTTGACACTTGTGATCAGACTTTAGATTGTTCATACATTCAGTTAACTGTGAATGGCGTTTTTGGATACGGTTTTGTTTTGTTTTAGAATTTTGTCAATTAATGCATGCTGGATGGTGAGAAGTTTCTAGGGCTTTAAGAATTTAAATTGAACCCTAGGAATGTTAAAATACTTGGGACAGGAACGTCGGACTTCGCCGGAAACGCAGAAAAATCATCGGACGAAGTAGAGACGATGCAGAGGGGCTCTCAGGGGTGAGAGCCGGCTCCTAAATGGTGGGAGCCGGCTCCCATGAAGAGAGAGCCGGCTCTCCATGAGGGGGAGCCGGCTCTAGAAGCCTAGGAGCCGGCTCCAATAAAGGGGAGCCGGCTCCCATGGAAAAAAACCCCTACGGGGTGTTTTCTGCAATTTTTCCGGAGTTTTGGGGTTAAACGCAAATACTAAAAATTAAAGGGGGTTTCAAATATGTTAAAATTAACCTATTAAGACCCTTAAATAGTTGGTTATGCTAGGGTGCTAATCTTAAGGGGCATCAGGAAACAGAAACGTGGAATAGGCATGCTGTCAAGGAAGGATGAATGTTTAAGTTAATAAATTTGTTTTAATAACTTAAACTGACTGGTATCGAATTACTTTTGGGATATTATATAAATTATTTATATACTTTAATGGAGGCCAGAAAGTTCGGTGTGGGATATGGGCATAGACAGTATTAACTTAAATATTAAATGGTATGCTGTCAGGAGTGGTAGGAATTTTAGTTGCTAGTTTTGGTTTAGCGAACTAAATGGACTAGTGTGGGAATACTGTTAGGGTTTCATATAATGAGCAGTTTGGAATTCAGAGTGTCAGATTATATCAGGCACAGGTTTTGGAGTGGAGGATCAAAGGGACGTCATGTGGTGTAAATGCTAACTTTTATGCTGTTAAGGATTTATGGAGGATTTCATTACTTGTCTTTGTTTTGGCAATTTAAATAATATGGTATGAGAGGATGGTTTGGGATACCTAGTATAATGTATTTAGTTCATATTTCTGACTGATCATTATAACAGGTTATGGATGTTAATTGATGAACTGTTTAACTTCTGTTTTATCAATTGTATGGATGTGGATACTATAAATTGTTTATCAATACTTTAACAATTTATTTGGAGGATTAATGATTATAATCATATACTGGATGCATAATAGGATCTTAATAATATCTGTTTCCTATTGTGCTGGTTTCTGGATTTATTTGATGTTCTAATGAATGTGCATCGTTTATGGATCATTTGCATTATATGTACCGGTATGGGACGGTGACATATCAGGGATGGATTAGATCAAAAAGCTAAGTCCTACCCCTTCTTACATACGGAATGGATTAACTAAAATAGTTAACTCCTACATGGATACATGTCCTATCAACTAAAATAGTTGAACGACATAATGGATGCTTGTTTTATCTTTCGGCATTAGGAAGGAATTTATATATATATTTATGGTACTGTGATACGAGCTTGAGTCTCCTGATCACGGTTAGGGTGCGTATATTGCAAAGGTTGAGTAGCTAGATATAGCTAATGTTCCCTGGTGGGTCTAGGTACTTGGCCGCTGAAAAGCGTGTTTTATATGTCACCTTCTACCCAGGCTGAACTATGTTATAGGCTAGTGAGCATCCTATAGTGTGTATATATATATCTATGGACTATTGTAGATATTGTTGAGCTATCTAGGATGTATCTGCGTATCGGGTTTATGTACGGATTGTAGTAGGATGGAACTTGCATGTGGGCCTGACCCACCTTTATTTTTCAGGTGTTCGTGAGTACCAGGCTTAGGGTTTGATCGTGGTGATGCAGATACAGTCACTCACTCTTCCGACTACATAGGATTTTCTTTCTTATTTTGGTTTTGGATTGTAATTCTGTAAATGTTTTACCAGTTGGAAATATTAGGGGTCCATTAGATGGATTCCCGAGTTGTACGGATTGGAAAGTTTATTTATATTAAAACTTTTATTTTGGAGGTTTTACAATTAGAATTATTTTCAGCGTATCATTATTTTATTATTAATTCAGTTTTATTCTTGCTTGTTTATATATTAATTGTCTGATATCCCTCGGATCTGTGCTCGGACTTGATCACCCGTGGCTCTAGAATCGAGGGGTATCACAATAGGTGCATTTGTTAGCTTGGATAGTTGACACGTGTAGGCTTAGGATTAAGCCTAGGAAGGAGCCATGGATTGGTGACAAGTGTAGGCTCCAAACTTGGTCTTATACTTAGTGTGTGTGAAGACCATGGTGTAAGAATACATAGTGAGTGGAGGAATACTAAATCCTCCACTCACCTCATTTCATTTCATCTTCCTCACTCCCTTTACTCTCAAACCCTAACCTAGTCACCATTAAAGCAATGCTTGGCTTATACCACTCACCTTAGACCTTTAACCTTGGGAAGTAAAAGTTTTCTCTCACTCTCCTCCACAAAATCCTAGTTTAGCTTTTCACTTTTACCTTGGTTGCCCTGGATTATAGAGATTCAATTCTCTATTGAGGTAGGGATGGTTGTATGTTTATCCTCTTTGGGTTTTATATATATTTGAGCTTAATATATATTGATTACATGCCTTTTAAATTCTTGTACTTGCATATAAATAGAGATTTGATATGCTTGACTTCGGATTTGTGAATTAAAGCATGTATATTACTATTTGAATAGGTAAATTATTGTTTAATGACTTGCCTAATACTTGCGATTTCATTGAGAGTTTATTATGAATATCTTGGGGTTGTACTTATGTTGTTAAGTAATAGAAGTTTCATTGAAAGTTTAGTATGAAAATCTTATATGTGGCACTTATATTTACTTGTAGGTAAATTACTATATTGCATAATTAGTAATTGTGGCCTACATTGATAGTAAATTTATATAGTGTAATGTGTAGTATCATTAACTTGCCACTTCAGACATGTAACCATAAGGGCATGGTTTGTGTGGTCTCACCCTACTTGTGCTTGGTATATAGCTTCATGCATTGTGAGTATATAAATGTCATGAACTTGTTGATTTTTGGAAGCTTGGAAGGATATAAGATGTTTGATGGCTAGGGTTTGGCTCTAGTATGGAGGATAAAAATTCTCCTAAGTCATAGTGCGCACTAGGTAGTACCTTGCGGGTTGTAATCACTCGGAATAACTTGTATGGTCTTGTGGCCACATATCCTAGTCTTTCCATTATTTAATTTCGCATTAAATTTCAAATTGTAAATCATGGATTTCTTAAAGTTGTGAATTGGTGTTTAAGTTTCTATATGGTTAGTGTACTTGTGAATGCACACTTGGATGTCAACGTTTATAATTTCAAATATTTGTTTAGCTTGAGATGATCCCTTCGAGTACCTTGAGAACATAGACGTTATGTGGAATGCACCCTTGTGACGATCTATGTTTGGTATGCATTATACTTGAAACTATAAGGTATGCGCATGCACCACATCCTACGAGTAACTTGATTACTCACCCTAGTTATTTGGGTAATTTTTCAGGTAAAGAAGTACTTTTCTTGGATGGTTGATACACTTAGCTTATTTTGGATGATGTGTTATAGACAAACTCTTTTGGTCATCATGCAAAGTGTTTAGCATGTGTTTTGTAGTATTTTTGGTATCTATGGACTTATGAATTATGTTTTTGGATAATTGATATGTAATGAGGCTTCGAGCCATTATAACATGATTCAATATGATATTTATGATTGTTGATATACTCATATGTTCATTCATCCTTAGAAATCAGTTTTTGGCTTATGTATGGGAGTAGATGAACCTTATAAGTTCCATAGCAAGTTTTTCATGTTCAGTAGATTTTAAGCAGAATTCAAGGTGTTTCGGCCGATCGAAATGGCATTTTGGTCGACTGATGCCTTTTTGGATTTAATTGAACAATAAAAGTCCAATTCCAGTAGCTAAACTTACTATTTGGGGCACAACCGGTCGACCAGTTCTCTACTTCAGCTGACCGAAGCAACTTCCAATTTTTGGTAAGTTAGGGTCCATTCCGGCCGACCTAAGTGGCATTTTGGCCAACCGAAATACCACAGTCACAACTACTTTGCAGCTTGTTTAACAGCTTTGTTTCTCCAACTTCAAACGAGTTTATCTCCTTCGTTTCAAATCCTAATGGGGTAATTATTGAGTCTATACTCAGGGATTTTGAGTCAGCTTCCCAATGGTACCAATGCCATTCTTAGATCCAAACCATAGTGAAGGTTATTCATGTTTTAGTGAGATAGTGTCAAATTTTACTTGAACCGAAAATAGGAACTTTATGGGATTCTTGGCCAATCTTCTTTGCACCTCTTACAATGTTGTCATATGATTAGTTTAGGTTTAGTAGACCTTATTTGACTTACTTAGAGTCAAATCCCCTTTTTTAATTGTAACTTGACCATTTTACCCTTACTTTAAGGATTAGTCCGTTTTAGATCCTTGTTTCTTCTTTTGTTCTCCTTGAGTTCCGTGACTTCATGGGAGGTCACTTGGGCGTCTTAAGGATGATGTACATCCCTAGAGACATTGGTTTTATTTTTTGCTTCCGCATTTTGGATCCGTTATAGGGTTAACTTTCGGGTCATCACTGACGCATTGGTTTGTAAAACTAGGGTCGTTACAGGTGGTATCAGAGCTCCTAGGTTCGAAAACCTTAGGACGATGGGTTTTGGGTGCATATCATGCTTTTGTTGACTTGCTTTGATATGTTTACATATTTCTTGATAACATGTTTTGATTTGATAATATGTTTACGTGCTTATATGGCAGTATGTTTAGGGGTCTACCTTAACTGTTTTAGCATGTTGTATATGCTTGTATGCCTTAGCATATGTATATGCTTGTCTGGCATTAGCATGTTGTATATGCTTGTGTATTTTGGTATGACTGTATGTTGTATACATTTCTTGCTTCTGTTATGTGCTACTTGTTTCGTGCATTCATGGCGTGAGTTCCATTGGGTCTTAACGACTTGCGTTATTGTTGGCCTTGTCATTTATGTGTGTAACAACATAGTTTTGACTCGCGGAGAGTCTTCTCATCATGACAGAGTAGATGAGCAGGCCGGTTGAGGAAATAGGGCTTGTCAGGGATTTTCCTAGTAGGGTCAAGGCTCCAGCTTGGGGTGTGGATGCTAATCCACCTCGAGTATACTCAACTGGGGAGCAGGTTGCAAACACCGGGCTCACACGGGGTCTAGGGAGGCCAGGACTCAACCTCGTGGCATGGATCCTAATCTACCACGAGCACCGATTTATGAGGAACAGATCGCACGTGAAGTGGCTTTAGGGATGTCAGAGTTCATTCAGTAGATGTTTCATTAGCATATTGCAGGGATGTAGATTCCGGTACCAGTACCAGTACCAGCATCAGTTGCTAATGAGGCATTAGACTATTTCATGAAGTTACAACGGGTTAAGATCGATCAATTTACGGGGAGTATAGATCCGCTTGCTTCAGAAGCATAGCTTGATCTTATGGTATGCAAGCTCGATAGCATGACAGTACCTACAGACCGATTGAGGATCTCCTTAACTGCCTCTATGTTTATGAGAGATACCGATATCTGGTGGAGGACCATGACTAATATCCATGATGTGGAGGTGATGACTTGGGAAGAGTTCAAGACATTGCTCTTCGACTGCTTCTTTCCGAGAGTGATGAGGCAGGACATGAGAGTACAGTTCACAGGTCTCTCTTAGCGCATGATGAGTGTCATTGAGTATGAGACACGCTTTACCTCTCTTTCCCGCTATGCACCGGAGATGGTAACAACCGATGAGCTCAGGGCAAAAAAGTTTCAGGATGGGTTGCATCTTAATATTAGGCTATGGGTCTCATTGATTGATTTGAGGACCTATGGAGAGGTTATCCAGAGGGTTATGATTGTTGAGGCAGAGGATTGAAATCAGCACAAGATCAGGGGTTCATATAAGCAGTCTCATGGAGGGGCTTCATCAGTATCTGTTGGGGGTCAGTGGGAAAATGCTGAGGTCTGGGACAACTCACGTGCTCAGGGGCAGTCATAGCAGGCTCGGTCTACACCTACAGTTCCAGTATCTTTGGGGTCAGCCTAAGGAGTGATTTGTCACCACTGTCAGCAGCCGGGGCATATCAGTCTCGCTGCCCATAGCTCCATCCACAAGCCAGTCATTCACAAGCTAGTAAGCCTTTAGATTCGATGAATGGGGTTCTCGGAGCTTGTCATTTTGGTCTCCTTCCACTCACTTTAGACCTTTAACCTTGGCAAGTAAAAGTTTCCTCTCATTATCCTCTACAAAACCGTAGTTTAGTTTTCCATTTTTAGCTTGGTTGCCTTGGATTATAGAGATTCAATTCTCTATTGAGGTAGGAGTGTATGTTTATCCTCTTTGGGTTTTATATATATTGGAGCTTAATATATATTGATTACATGCCTTTTAAATTCTTACCTATGGCAGTGACAAACAGCGTAGAGAGATTGAGTTGACTGTATGTGAGACAGATCGTCAGGCTTCATGGGGTTCCGGTATCCATTGTTTCGGATAGGGATCCCAGGTTCACATATCACTTTTGACAGGGCTTTCAGGAGGCTCTTGATACGGGGCTTCATTTCAGCACGACATTCCATACTCAGAGTGATGGTCAGTCAGAACGTACTGTTCAGATATTGGAAGATATGTTATGGGCTTCCATCTTGGATTTCGGGGGTAGTTGGGAGGACTACTTGCCTTTGGTGGAGTTTGCCTACAACATTAGTATTGGTAGGCATTAAACTTGCATATTCTGTTATGTTGACCTTGTTGATCAATTGCAACATCTAAAATACTTGCATGGGACAACACTTCAAAGACTAGGTTAAATATGTCGCATTGGCATGGGGCTTGAAATCCTCACATCCTCTTTGGAAAGGAGAGGTTATACCACTTAAATCAATAATTTGGTGATAAATACATCAAAGTTGATAAGAATGATGCTCTAACACAGAGAGTGGAACGAAAGGATGGTAAGATGAATGTGATATACTATAAAAAAATAAAATTAAAAAAATTAAAAAAAAAATGAAAGAAAAAGAAGGAAAAGAAAAGGAAATAAAAGTATTTAATGATATCGGGATTTGGTCAAGTATAAATAAAATGAAGAATGGAGTACTTTATCGTTTCAACCATCTATAATCTACCTTCAAAGTGTTGTAGATATTTCAATAAAAATATGAATAGTATTTAATATAATTATTAATTATATTTATAACGATGATTATTATTATATGATTTAAATAATATTTATGGGGTATATTATTACAATCATTGTTTCTATCATTATATTACTTTAGACATTACATATTTGTGTAACTCTCTATATATATTATGAAATGTATATTTTGGGGAGATTATGAAAAATATATATATTGTATATTGGGTAATTTCGTTGTCAAAATAAGTCCGATTGAATTATAATTGTTCAATTCAAAATTTCAAAGATTGAAGATCAGATGCGGATTTGAAAAAGTTTAAGTGTTTATGGTATACTACACTCCAAGATAATGAGAACAATGTTTTAGGAAGTTTTGAGAGGTAGTGAGAACATTAGAAAGGGTTTTGGAAGTTTTTAAGGAAGAATTTACATTCTGTCCATCTTTAACTGGTTCAATGGGGCTAAACTGGTTCAACTTCAACAAAATTCAAGACTGGCCATCTTGAACCAGTTTAAGGGGGCTGAACATCAGAACTTTCAATTTCCTTTTTCCTGAATGTTTCCTTTTTGAACCAAACTTCCCTCCAAGTCCTATAAACGAAATTTTCTATATTTTTAGAGGGATTAAGACATTCTAAACTCTATATAAACCATGATAGTCATCTAAGTTTATACATGGCTTTTGCATACAAAATTCAAATCTATTAGAAAGCCATTTTTTAGAGATATTTTTATTTAGAAAATCAATCTGATTTTTCTGATTTTATTTTTTAGAGCACATACATAAACACAAGAGTAATTTAGGAGTGTTGTTCTCTATCTCATCGGAATTGAAGCATATTTGAAGATTCAGAAATTCTGAAAAGTAGAATTCATTCATTCTACGTTAAATTCAAATCTAGAAGAAAAGGGGTGAAGCGAGCACACTTTGAAGGGGTCAAAGCATTCGTGGAGTGTTGTTTGATCTACCTGTAACTTTTCTACAGAGATTAAAAGTAAGCCTGAGGTCGAGAGCTATTGGACGGGGGAGTCGCAAAGTCAGGGATCATTAGCAATTGATTTTTGATAGAATGATAGGGTGTGAGCCCGAGTCAAAGTTCGGTATATTTTGCATCAAACATAGTAGATCATTTATCTTAGGACTGCAAAGTCCAACGAGGTTTTTCCTGTTACAATTGGTCTATTCTACCAATTGGGGTTTCCTCGCTAAAAATCCTGGTGTCATCTTTCAAACTCTATTTACTTTACTTGCACTTTATTTTTGCTTTGTGGTTTGATTTTAGTTTTATTTTAGTAAAATTAAAATAAGTAAAAATTGGATAAAAGAGTAAGTTAAATCTATTCACCACTATTTAGGTTATCTATCCATATTATATTCCACAACCATTCCACTGCGCACAAACTCTCAACAAGTGGTATCAGAGCCATCCTCTATACATTGAGTTAATCCTTATGGAAGTTTTTTTGAAAAATAAAATTATTTTTGTTTTCAAAAATTCATTATTTTTGAAAGCAATACATTAAAAAATTTTGAGACAATGTTAAAGGCTAGTCAGAAGCAGTCTGAGGAAATACAGTTGATGAAAAAAGAGAATAATACCTTGAAGAAGGAGAATGAGTAAAAATAGAAATTGCTTAAGGAGAATAAAGTTGAAATTTAGAAATTTCAAGGTAAAGTATAATTCCTTGAGAGTGAGGTAAGTCAAACTAATTTTGTTAGATAATCTCTTGTTACTAAAATTAATTTTTTTGAACCTGAATTGGAAAAATCTAAAGAGAAATTAATTGCTTTTACTTCTAGATAGATTAAGCTTGATAAGATAATTAGTGTTGGTAAGCATGTAAGTGATAAAACTGGATTAGATTTTAATGAAGCTTCATCTAGTAAAAAGGGTCAAACTGTTTTTGTTAAACTCATGAACTTGAATGTGCCTAATGTTAAGCCTAAACTTTTTGTTCAGCCTATGCATGCTAAGAATGTGTCCAAGGTACTTTATTGTTCTTATTGTGGTAGAATGGACATAGTCAACACCTTTGTTACAAGAAGTGAAGGGATAATTCTTGTTCTGATTTTCATGGTTTTAATTCCTTTGCACAAAATAGATTTCATGTTTGAAAACAAAATAATTAGAATAAATCTAAAAAATTTCATGCTAAAAGGAATTCACATAAGAAAAAGAATGTTCTTGATGTTTCTAAAAAATTTCTTCAAAAGTTGAAGGTGAAAGTTGTTTGGGTGAAGAAAGAGGATTTGGGGGACACTTGCTTCGAATTTGACCAATTGGGATATCTGGAAACAATATTTTTTTTGTATGTGCCTATAGATGCTATGGAATTTGTTTTCAATAGGTCATTGGGTGCAAAACCCCGAGAGTAAATCATAAAAAGGTTTTATGGTCATATACTATGTTTTGATGTCTTTCTTTTCCATTGGACCATATCTTGTAGTTTAGGATTTAGGTTGTTTTTCTTTCATGAGAAAGTAATGATTATTTTTTTCTCGTCAATACATGAGTGATAATTATTTCTCTTGAATTAATCATTTTTTAATGTAAATTGGGGACGTATGATTATTTGATGAAAAGATTCTTGATGTGTAATCTATAAATTAAAAGACAATTTGCTTTGTTTATTTCTTTTTAGAAATGAGTCTCTTGAGTTCATATTTTTTATGTACACTGGTCCAACTCTGAGAAAATTTAATTGAAAATCATTGCCAAGTCGACTAGGTCATATTGCTCATAAAAGTTATAAAGGTTATTATTTTTTTTTTTTTAAAAATAGAGCATGTGTTTGAAAAAAAAAAAAAAAAAATTAGCATGAAAAGAAAAGAAAAATCAAAAGAATGCTGAAAATCTTTGATAAGGAAAAAGCTAAATATTGAGACTAGTTCGAAAGCTCCTACTAGACTTTGAAGAGAAGCTAATTGAGTAAAAAGAAAAGAGGAGATAAGTCGAAATAGAGAATTGTTTTTTACTCTTTAGAGTGAAAGTCATCTTACTTAGTAAAATTTGCTCAAAACAATTTTATTTTGATACTTTTTGATCAATATGATTTAGACAATTGGTCAATGTATTTTGATTGAAATTGATGAGATTGGATTGCACACACACATATGTGAACTTGTTTGGTAAATTTCTAAATTTTTATAAAAATTGCAAGTTAAATTTCATGTTGTGATTGAATGCTCACTACAACATATTAGGTTTTTACCAACGCTTTTTCTAGGATCGCTTGTATAGGTCTAATATTACCAGCGCTATAGGTGTAATTGTACCTATAGGTGTAATCGCATATACCAGCGCTTTTTTTAAAAGTGCTAGTATAGGTGTAATAGTACCAGCACTTTTTGTAGGAGTGCTGGTATAGGTGTCCCCATTTTTCTACTTCCCTCCATTTTTTTACCTCCCCTCCATTTTTTCCCTCCATTTATATATAGAATATTTGGGCCCTAAAACTACGTCGTTTTGTGGGGAATTAACATAGTATTCTCCACTTTCCCATTTCAATTTACAATATAGCCCTAATCGCATTTTGCAATAGCCCTAATCCATCATCCGTTCTCTCGCCTTCTCATCACCGGTCGCGCCTTCCATCACAACTCTCTCATCACCGGTCGCACCTTCCATCACAGCTCTCTCATCATGCCTTCCATCCCAGCTCTCTCAGTCGTTCTCTCGCCTTCCATCACAGCTCTCTCATCACGGTCTCGCCCTTCCATCACCGGTCAACGATTCGAACTTCTTAAAGTGAAAGCTTGAACCATCACTCTCTCTGTCTTCCTATTCCCAACCCAACCATTCCTATTCCAGACATCATCTAAGTAGATTTTGAAGCAATTCGGCTTCGAGTGCGTAGGGGAAGAAGTGTCGTCATCAAGCCGAGAATACGGAAGCAGCCAAAGCAGTAAACAAGATCAGGTGGGTTTGATTTGAGATTTTTATTATACCATGTCAATTTATAGAATGAGACTTCTTATATTTATATCATTGCGTATGAATAAAATTCATAAAAATCTAGAACAAATATTGCTTAAAGGCACTTCTATTTATTTATCAAGTATTATATGAACTTTCAACGATAAGCATTTATTTTGACTCTAATTTGATAAACAATGAAAATTATTACTCTCCCCCATTTTCATTGATTTTCTTTTCCCGTGTTTATAATTCTCCAAGTACGAATCATGAAACCCTAATTTCGAGTTGATGAGGAATGAAATTTGTTGACAGCTTAGCGACCGGAGAATTTGGGAGCGCAACTATGATCATTGCATAGTGTTCCAATGTAATAATTTTCTCAATGTCAAAATGATGAAAAAACCAAACTTACCATTATTTAGGTTGGGGTCATTGTCCATAGCAAGGAGATCTCAAAAGAGGTCGTACTCATAAAATTATAGTTCTATTGATGAAACAAAAGTTGTTTATAAGTGTCGTGTAACTAAATAACTTATATGCACAAAATCAGTTTAATCACAATTGATCGAAAAATCGCAGTGTAAACAAGATTAGGTGGGTTTGATTTGGAATTTAGTTCACGCAACAACGCATCCTCCCAATTTCAATGATTCTGCAACCACTATTTGATCTCATTCTGTACCTAAGATTGTTGTTTTCAATTTTTTTTTTCTTTGTATAGGAGGAAATAATCGATCGTAGCTTGGATTGTTGGAACAAGTTTTGTCGTTGATTAGTCTGATTTCGTTTTTCAGGTAATTTCTTTCTGTTTTTTTTTTTTTGTTTGTTTTTTTTTTTTTGTGTTCGAACATTGAGAAAACTGTATATAAATAATATACAGTTTGTTTTTAATTAAAATTAATAATATTATTTATTACTATTTTTTAATGTTTGGTGGTTAAAATAATACTGTATATAAATATCAATTAAAATTCAAACAAATCTCAATATGATTAGTTGGGAATCGAAATTGGATCCTCTAAGACAATTAAGGATACAAAAATATGGGGCTTAAAAATTCTCTTACTGTATACTTTTTCTGTACAGTTTTCTAAAAGAGTAATCTTTTTTTGGGACAGAAGAAGTATGTAGTAAGAATTTCCTAAAAGAAACGTTCTTCTTTAAGAGTTAAAAGTTTATTAAAAAAGACATCCAATATTCAAGAGAACACTTGAATATTTTATTAAGAAAATATTATAAAACGATTTGAACACAAAGTTTCACTCAACACGCAGAGCCTTTCAATAATTCTTATGAAAGATGACGCTACCTAACTCCAGTACTACCGAATTAAATCTCCATCAAATGCCATTCTTTTTTTCCCACCTAACTACTCCAGAATTAAAGGATTTGAGCTCAATAAATTGGCAATTTAATCTAACTCTCATTCATTGGAGATGAAGAATTGATGATCATCAAACCTACCACTTTGGCTGTCCCCACTACTAGTCATTTTAGTCTTTATGATCACGTAGATGTATAATTCACGTGCCTTAATGTAGAGAATCAAACTTCATAATCATCTGAATCAACAAAATGTCATTTGAACTTGTGTATTTGTGTTGGAGAGGGGTGGGAAGTGCTAATTAACTTATTATTATTATTATTCTTGACTTGTTTATTTACTTCTCCCTTGGTCCTTCACAAAAAATAAAATATATATATATATAAAATATTTCCAATAGTTTATTGAATATTCTGTCAGGTCAATTCTATTACTACTTCTCGGGGGGTTTTCTTTTATGAAGCCTTTTGTCATTTTTACACGTTTTATATTATATCAAGCTGGAATTTTTTTCATTGATGTACACTTATTTGTTCGTTATCAAAGAAATTATGATGTTGTCCATATATGCCACTATTAACATTTAATATCATATAAATACATAATCAACATCTGAAATGTAGCATTTTCAGAAACACTCTTAGTTTATACCACATTAAAATTTTCTTGCAGAGTACAGTGTTTTTGGATACTCTTTAATCCCGTTGTCCATTTACAAATCCTATTTTCTTTAATACTCACTTAGAGCTTCAAGGAACTGAGCTGTGTTAATTGTTGTGGTTACCCATCCTGCTGCATCAGACCACCTCTTAATTCTGCTAATGGAAAATAGTGTGGTCCTTTCTGCTTTTACACTGTAGTGTACAATCTTTATAATGTGTTACCCATCCCATTTTATATATCATAAAATGACTGATGTTGCTTCGGAGGCTTGCAGGTCCGAGGTGCTCTTGAAACTCTTGTTAGTGCTTTGACTCCAATTAATCATCTAAAAGGGCCAAAGAATGAGGTTCAACCAGCTTTAATGAACACTGATTTGCTTTCTAGGGAAGCAGAAAGCATTTCTCTTCTTCTAAGTCTGTTGGTGAGAATTAGATATCATGATCTTTGAACCTGAATAATGTATCTATTGAATTTTATTTTATTTTGCCTATACCTGCTCATTTTGTTAAGTATGTTTTTGGCAGTCGGAGGAGGATTTCAATGTACGGTATTATACACTTCAACTTTTGACGGCCCTTCTTACAAATTCTCCAAATAGGTACTCTTTCCACGGCCCCTTTCTTTCTTTTTAAAATTTTGGATCTCTGGATCATGGTAGAATAGAATTTGTTGAGTTCCTGTTCAGGTTACAGGAAGCCATCCTGACCATTCCTCGTGGTATCACTCGGCTTATGGATATGCTTATGGATCGTGAGGTATGAATTTTTTGCTGTTTATTTAATTTTATTTTCAAATATTTTATATTTTTACACCATAGTTCGACAAAAGTTTACGAGTGTTCTGGGCATAACCTTGATAATTTCTTGTTCAATGTCCTAAACATTAGCCATTCCCAAATAATTTATATTTTTATACCAATAATAGAAAATTTATCACAAGTTAGTGGACGTATATATTCAGTAGCGTTGTTTATTTCTTTTTCAATATCCTAAATATTAGGCATTTACTTTAATTAATCTAAAAAAATTCCTGAACTGGATTTTGCCTAATGGAACTTTCTGTCAAACAAAAAATGTGAAGTTTACGTCCTTTTGTCTTGTTCTTCTTGTTGTTGGATGCTGAAAAATATGTGGCTACCTTCTAGGTTATACGAAACGAAGCCTTGTTACTCCTAACTTACTTGACACGTGAAGCTGAGGTGAGCTCTTCGTTATTTTTTTTTGTCATTTTTGTTTTCTATTTCTGATCCAATCTCAAACTCTTGGTACCCTTTTTTGGTTCTGCTTCACTAACCGATATTCATAATGTTAGGAAATTCAAAAAATCGTGGTCTTTGAAGGTACTTTTGACAAGATTTTAGGTATTGTAAATGAGGAAGGGGGTTCAGAAGGTGGCGTCGTTGTGCAGGTGATTTACTGAACTACAATTTGTTCATTTATATAATTGTTTGTTTGACGGTTCTGCTATTTTCCTTTCTAGGTTTTTGGCTAATATTTCTGTTGCTATGCAAGTGATCTTATGAGAAGAATTAGTGGTATTGGTTATCTTTCCTTTTATGCCACTTCAATATTTACTAAGGTTTGAGTAGTCCACTTCAAACTGCTCAAAGTGAATGTACTAAGTACTACGAATTACATAAAAATTCCGACTTCCAAAGATTCCACCTTAGTTTCTACTTCTAGTGATTCCTTTAATGCCCTTGTCTACATTTTAACTTGGTTTATGCTTGATGGTTTGCTGTTCTTACGAACCATCTTGCGTGCACCATCTGCACCTTAAAAATCTTCTACCATCATCTAATTCTGATTGTGTTGAATTCTCATTCATATTTTCAAGCATTTGAAGTGCACTGTGAGGAGTTTAAATATATGACTGATAATGTTGCTGATATATTTGTCATTGCACAGGACTGTCTCGAATTGTTGAACAATCTCCTATGTAACAATGCATCCAATCAGGTTTTGGGCTTTCTATTGTTTTCATTATTACTGTGCAGTTCTTTCTGTTGCTAACCGTGGTCGGTATTCTATAGGTACTTTTGAGGGAGACGTTAGGCTTTGATTCCATATTGCGCACAATTTTTAGCATTCCTTTAATTTCTAGCATTTTGTCTGTAAATGAAGTGGGTGTGAATATTTTGAAGCTTTAGATTGTATGAAAGTTCAAAGGTATGTACAACTATATTTTCACATTGTGTAATGCACTGCTGTTTCAGAACACTTTGGCTTTCATCATTACCAATTTATTATCTAATTACTTTTCTGTTCAGCTGTTTCTGGATTCTTGTTCTATTATTCATTTCATTAGATCTGTCCGGATGTTTCATAGTAATACTCATGGTAGTTCAAACTTTTTTTTTTTTTTTTTTGGCAGGAAAACATAAAAGAACTTCAAAAAAGTTACTCTGACTCGCCTATTGGTAGTTCCAATGATTTGTTCTCCATTGTGAGGGGAGAAGAGAGAACTGGTTGTGTGCGGATACTTGGCTTCGGGCCTACACCAAGCGATGTTTGGGGGCCCTCTCCTAGTAAAGTTGAACTAATTAATAATGCGAAAAAATCTGATGAGAGGCACGTGCTGCACGCGTAGAGTTGCAGGAGAGCATTTCAAAAATGCAAGCCGAGTATGACAACAAGTTGGAAAATTTACGAGCCAACTATGATAACATGTTAGAAAATTTACAACAACAGGTGGTTATGCTAATGCAGATGCAACAACAGTGGACAGGTATATTTATTATTAGTTTTACTCTTTATTAAATATATGTTTACTTATGCCAAGATTTCATGTATTTTGTTTTCTTATTTTGAAGGGTTTTGATTCTTTAAATGCTCCTCCTAGAGTATCCCCAAATTCATTTTATAGTCGTGATGTCAATTCAGTTAAGGTTATGAACTTTTAATTTCTCTTATATATATGTTAAATTTTCATTTATTATAATGTGTGCGTAATGAATTTATAAAAAAATGTAGGGTAATTCAAATCTAATGGGCAACAAGACTTGTTGAAGTTGAAGATGGGGTCATGGCTGTGCTTTCTGAATTTCCTTCACCTTGGATGGGTTCTTTTTGAAAAACTTGTACTACATTTGTTAAAAATTCTTAATTCTTTTTGTCTGACATTTAGTAGCTTTATTTAGACAATTTGGATGGTATATTGGCAGGTTAACTTGTGGTTGTATTAGTATACATTTTTGCTTTTTGGTTGACATTTATCAGCTTAACTTGTGGTTGTATTAGTAGCCAATTTTGATGGTAATTTTCATATTGGCATGGTTAACTTTGTGGTTGTATTATGTAAAAACAATTTGGATGGTATTTTTATATTAACTTGTGTTATGTTGGATGACATTTAGTAGTTGGTAGTTGCAATAGTTGTACTGATATTTTTTCCCAAAAATTAAAAATAAAAATATATATATATATATATATAAATTATTTTCCAAAAACTATTAAATATATATATATATATATATATATAAAAATAAAAATAAAAATAAAAAAAAAGAAACCCTTTACCAGCGCTCTTTTAAGAAGCGCTGGCATAGGGGGGGGGAGGAAAAAAAAATTAAAATTACCTTTTACCAGCGCTTTAGCAAAAATCGCTGGTAAATACACTCTACCAGCACTTCTGTAGAAAGCGCTGGTAAAGTCTTTTTACCAACGCTTTTCCAGAAAGCGCTGGTAAATACTCTATGCCAGCGCTTTCTGAAAAAGCACTGGTAAAAGGATTTTACCAGCGCTTCCGAAAAAGCACTGGTAAAGGCCTACAGACACTGGAATTACCAACGCCTTTTCAAAAGCGCTGGTAATTGAATTACCAGCGCTTTTTTAGACTTTTACCAGTGCTTTTGAGCGTTAGTAAAAGCCAGAAATGTTGTAGTGGCTTGAGAATTGATTAGATTGAATAATTTGTGGTGTCTAAAAATTTTGTATTTTCAAATTCTCTTATATTCTTTTGAAATTTTTGGATCTCATGTATGCTTCAAATTAATAGAAATTGCTATCTCATCATTTTTGATCCAATATCAGAAAAATAAAAAATAAAAATTTGAAAAACAATCCAAAAAGATTTTCCTTTTAGGAAATTTTGTTTTTAATTGGTTGGAGATATCATGTGTGTGATTTTGACCATGATTGGTCTTATTTATATTATTCATGAATGATAGTTTTGATCTCTCTTCTTGTTAATTCTCCCACATTATTTTTTTTCCCTTCTTTTTTGGACTTTATTTGTCAATTTGTAACAAAAAGGGAAAGAAGTGTGTATATTTGACGGGGAGAGTTTCTAGAATTGTGGGGGATATATATATATATATCTTGAGAATGCGGTTACAGGAAAAAAAAAAATAAATAAATAAATAAAAAATAAAAAATAAAAAAAAATAAAATAAGCGCAAAGAAGTTGATTACAGGGAAAAATGAGGCTCAGAATGGTGATGCTCTCTCTAACCAGAGTGAAATTAATCTTCGTTCCCCAATTTGCTGTGTTATGGGTCATGTCGATGCTGGCAAAACCAAGCTGCTTGATTGTATGTGAGGCACTAATGTCCAGGAAGGTGAGGCTGGAAGGATTACTCAGCAAATTGGTGCGACATATATTCCTGCAGAGAACATGCGTGAGTGAACTAAGGAATTAAAAGATGATGTAAAGCTGAATGTTCCAGGTCTATTGGTTATTGATACACCTGGACACACAGAGTTCACTAATTTACGGTCTTGGGGTTCAGATTTATGTGATATTGCGATTTTGGTGGTTGACATAATGCAGCATGAGTTAAAACCGCAGACCATTGAATCACTACATCTTCTGAAAATGAGGAACACAGAATTCATTGTTGCGTTGAACAAGGTGAGATTACAATGTAATAATACCTTCTGAACCTCCATTGCTTTTGATTTTGTTCCCTTTTTAGGTTTGATTTTGTTTCTTTGATTTCATAATTTGCAGGTGGATAGACTTAGTGGGTGGAAAACTTGCTGCAATGCACCGATCCGGAACACAATGGAGAAACAATTAAAATATGTTAAAAAAGAATTTAATGAGAAGGTCACTCAGGTCATATAAATCCCTCCTTTTCTTTAAGTATGATATTGAACACAAAGGGAAAAAGAATAAATTCTGATATTCTCTTTTCATATCACGTGTCAGTTTACAGGCCTATATGTATAGAAGTGTCTTACAAATTCTAAAGAAAAGATATATACAGATCATAATTCCTATAATATAATTTAAAAAAATCAACTATTTAACTATAGATAATTCCTAAAAATCTTTACTAACTAATTTCCTAACAATTTAGCCTTGATCTTTCCACACTCCTCAAGTTGGCTCGAAACATATCTTGCATTCCAAGCTTGCATGTAAGATTGTCAAATTTCCCCTTCGATAATCCTTTAGTGAGGATATTTGCTACCTATTCTCCGTTAGGAATATAGGGCATACATATCACTCCTTCCAATTTCTCCTTAATAAAATGTCGATCAACTTCCACATGCTTAGTCCTTCATGTTGGACAGGATTGTGAACTATGTTGATTGCAACTTTATTATCACACTATAGCTTCATAGGCATCAGACTTGAGATTTTAAGATCTTCAAGTAATCTTTTCAGCCACAAAAATTCACAAATTCCATGAGCAACTATTATGAACTCAGCTTCTGCACTACTCCTTGCTACAACAATTTGCTTCTTGCTCCTCCAAGTAACTAAGTTGCCACCAACATAAGTACAGTAACTTGAAGTAGACCTTCTATCCATCACACTACCTGCTCAATCAACATCGGTATAGGCTTCAATCCTTAGATGGCCATGGTTTTCAAACAACAAACCTCTTCCATGTGATCCCTTTAGGTATTTGAGAATCTGGTAAACTGCCTCAAAGTGTTCTTCTCCCGGTGAGTGCAAAAATTGATTCACTGTGCTCACTGCAAAGGCAATATCTGGCCGAGTGTGTGAAAGATAAATGAGTCTTCCAACCAGCCTTTGGAATTGCTCTCGGTTCACCACTTTTTCTGCACTTGCTGCCTGCAACTTTAAATTGTTTCCACCAGTTTGCAGCCAAGTAAACCTATCTCCATAAGTAAATCCAACACATACTTCCTTTGAGAGACAAATATCCCCTTCTTGGATCTGGCAAATTTCATTCCTAGGAAGTATTTCAAAGCTCTAAGATCTTTTATCTCAAATTCCATTGCAAGAAAAGACTTCAAATCCTCCAATTCTCTTTTATTATCTCCTGTCAAAATTATGTCATCCACATAAACAATAAGTATGGCTATCTTACTATCATTTGAATATTTGTAGAATAGAGTGTGATCAGCCTAACTTTGACAATATCTATGACCCTTAATAGCTTTAGTGAATCGATCAAACCATGCTCTGGGTGATTGTTTCAAACCATATAGCGATTTCTTCAATTTACACACCTTTCCAGCTCCATAATCATTTTCAAATCCTGGTGGTAGATTCATAAACACTTCTTTCTCTAGCTCACCATTTAAGAACGCATTCTTTACATCTAACTGTTGTAATGCCAACTCAAGCTTGCAACAAGAGACAACAGCACCCGTATGGAATTTACCTTTGCCACCGAGGGGCAAAGGTTTCCTGGTAATCTATTCTATATGTTTGGGGGAAGCCTTTAGCTACGAGTCTCCCTTATATCTCTCAATATTACCATTAGCCTTATATTTGACCGTGAATACCCATTTGCAGCCTACGGTCTTCTTTTCCTTTGGCAACTCAACAATCTCCTAAGTTTTGTTCTTATCAATAGCCCTCATCTCTTCCATAATTGTTGTCTTTCACTCAGTATGATTCAAGACCTCCTGTATAGTTCTAGGAATTGAAACACTAAAGAGATTAGTGATAAAAGCTTAATAATTTGGAGACAATCAATGGTAGGACACATATTTAGCAATATAATGCATGGTACAAGAGCGAGTACCATTTCTAAGTGCAATAGGAATATCAAGGTCATGAGAAAGGGTTTCTTCATTGCTGGTTTCAGGAATTAAAGATGGATTAAAGACAGAAATACCTGTTTCATTTAAGTTACCTTTATCCAGAGAATTTTCTTGGTAAGTAGTAGGCTGGTGCTCTTTATTTTGATCCTTCTTTCTTTGAGAGTAAACACAGAGCTCAGATTGAGGTTGGATTTGAAGAAGTTCTCCCCCTAAAGTGTAGTCTATAATGTTTGACTCAATAGACTTTGGAGAGGTTCAGTAGGTAAGGTAGAGTTTGGTGAAACACTCGGCAATGGTAAAGAGCCCAACACTTCTCAAAAATGGTCTTCCCTCTCAATACTCTCCCCTTAAAGAGTATTTTTTGTGAAATAGGGTTAAGTCTCAAAAAAGGTCACATCCATACTCACAAAGAATTTTTTAGAGGTGAGGTTAAAACATTTATACCCTTTCAATTTAAGAGAGTACCTAACAAACACACACTTTTCAGCCCTAGTATCGAGTTTTGAACTGTCCCGTGTATGAACATGTACAAAAGTAGTACATCCAGACACTTTAAAAGGTAATGAGGTGAAGATCCTAATATGGGGAAAAACTGACAGAAAGTTGTTTAAGGGCGTCTCAAATTTCAACACCCTAGTTGGCATTCTGTTGATCAAGTATGAAGCTGTAAGAACAGCTCACCCCATAGATATTTAGAAACCCCCATAGTGAACATTATTGCCCTAGCAACCTCGAGTAAATGGCGGTTTTTTTTTCTCAACTATCCCGTTTTGCTATGAGGTATTAAAGCAAGTGGACGGATGGAAAATATCATTTTCTTTCAAAAAATCACCAAGAATAGAGTTAGAGAATTCTTTTCCATTGTCGGTTCTACATACTTGAATTCGGGTTTAAAACTGGATTTCAATTATGGCATAGAACTCTTTAAACACTCTCACAGCCTCATATTTTTTTCTTAAAAGATCACTCTAGTATGGTCATCAATAAAAGTGATTAACCACCTAGTTCTAGTCATATTAGTAGCCCAATAAGGCCCTCACACATCACTATGAATCAAATAAAATGGTTTAAATGCTTGATATAAATGAGAAGGATAAAAAACACGATGATGCTTTGATAATTAACAAGATTCACATTAAAATAATAAAGGATTTAAATTTTTGAACAGGGATGAAACAAATATTTTAAGTAAGAGAAATTGGGATGGCCTAACCTATAGTACCATAACATTATTTGACTTTTAATAGAAATAGAAATATCACTACTACTTGTAGCTTGAACTTGTCCACTCTTGAAGATTTCATTATTAAAATAATAGAGTCCATCAACCATCCTAGCATTGCCAATCATCTTCCCCGAATATAGGTCCTGAAATTCATAGTGAGAATTAAGAAATTTGATAACACAGTTGGAATCCTTGGTGAGTTTACTAACTGATGAAAGATTGCATGAAAGGTTAGGCACATGAAGGACAGATTTTAAAACAAGATTTTATGAGACAATTATAGAACCTTTTTCCTGCAATTGGAGACAAACTACCATCAGTAATACAAATTTTTAAGTGACTAGAACTTGGAAAATACATATTGAACAAATGTGATAAACTAGTCATATGATCAGATGGCCCAGAATCAATGATTTAAGGTGCCGAATTTAAAGAACTAGTGAGAGCACTTAAAGAACTACCTTTTTCAGCAAGAGACCCTAGGGAGAAACTTGAAACTTGAGTTTGGTTCAACAGTTTGGAAAGATGATCAAGTTGCTCCTTACTGAATAGAGATGTCTCGGTTTTAGTAGTAGCCTATATTCCACGCCCATTCTTGTTTCCAAATCCGCCTACCTTCTAATTTGCTGGTTTTCATGTAGTTTCCAGCATATTTCTCGTGCGTGCCTTGGTTTGTTACAGAAATCACACAAGATCTTGGTTTTCTCTTCAATCTTCCGCTGTGGGTGATTTGTTGGTTTTGGATTAACTGCAGGTCCTGCCATTTCAATGGTTGTTACATTGAGTGCAGAGTTCTCACTATGAGTGTTAAAGGATTTCTTTCCCATCATCACCAACCTACGGCTTTCTTCCCTCCTAACTTTTGAGAGGACTTCTCTAGTGGTAGGAAGTGGCTCTTTGCCTAGAATATGTCCTCTCACTTCGTCTAACTCAGCATTGAGTCTAGCCAAATTCAAGTACATGGTCTTTCTCAACTACTTACTATCACCTGCACACTTCCATTCAAAATCATAAAAGAGGTCAAGTTGTTGCCACAAACCTTGTAATATATTGTAATACTTTGTAACAATCTGATCTCCTTGTCTTGTGAATTACTCCATTGTTCTGCCGATTATCCGATAAAATCAACAAATAGTCATCGTTAATTCTGGTCGTTTATACCAGAATTATAGAAGACTTATTATTCTATTTCTCTTCGTTGATTCTAGATGATTTTTGGTTAAATCCAATCCTCCAAATTACCACTCATCGGCTAAATGGACAGAATTTTCTACGGTGGTCTCAATCCGTAAAGTTGTTTATCCAAGGGCGGGGGAAGATTGGTTATTTAACTAGTGCAAAGCAGGCTGTAACGACACAAATCCAAGGATCCAGATCGCTAACCGGATCCTTACACGAACCCGAGGTGACACAAGGGTACTATGGTCATTTCACATTAATTTAATACTTTAATGTCCACTAAGGGTAAAACTGTCATTTTCCATAGTTATCCAATGGTTATTATAAAGTCCAGGGTTAATAAGGTCATTTCTCAACATCATAGTGGGTTTAGAACTTATAAGGGCAAAACGGAAATTTAACATGGTCAAACAGTGCCTTAGAACCCAAAAAGGGAAAAATAGTCCTTTACGATGGTCATTTAAGGATTAAAATCCCAAAGGGGTAAAGTGGACATTTACTACACAAAGTATAGCTTCTAAACCTTCCAGGGGTAAAACTGTCATTTTCTAGGCAAAATATAACATTTGTACCCTTCAAGGGTATTTCTGTCATTTTGGTTGAAGTCTGGGGTAATTATGTAAATATGCCAAAATTTGGAGTCAAATATGTAATTACACAGAAGTTGAGGACAAACAGTGAAAATTGGGTTTATTTAACCGATTAGATGTGTTATCTAATCGATCAGATGATCGTTCCACTGAACGTGAAAAATCCCAAATCCTCATCTGTGTGCACACTCCCCCATCTGTACGCACACTTCAGTGATCTGTGCGCACAGATGATTGGCTAAAATTTTACGACACCACTGTCAATTCCATCTAATCGGTTAGATGGGGAATGTAACCTGTTAGATGTTTCCCAAAACATAATCTAACCGATTAGATGCTGACCAAAAACAACGTGTTGATAAAAACACACCCTTTGCCTCGTTCCACTGTTACTAATGTGTGTGAACGTGAAAATAAAAACTCATGCCATCATCTAGTTCATCAATAATAGATTAAATCATTAGAATAATAAACACGTGAATCAACATTTAAGAATCGAATTATACAAATCTCTTTTTATACATCATCTAAAGAATTAAAATATAACAATAAAGCCACCATGGCTAAAATTACATAGCTTTAACATGAATGAATATCCTAATTACATCAACATCCATGAATGTATATAATTCACCGGTTCATCTCCAAATTTCTTGAAAAATGTTAATAAGAACAGCTCAGTAGAAAAAGTTTAAAGTACATTCCTAAAAATTCCGTGAACCATAACCAAAGAAGAGGAGAATAAGAAAAAGGGATCATGGGAATGTCAACCATAACATTAAACAATAGATCATTTCAAAATATGAGATGCAATTTTCCTCCTCTTTCATTCCAACCAAAATCTCATTGTGACGGCCCTGGTTTTTCAAGTCAGTGCATCCTGTGATGAACCGTAGCTTGACCCGATAACGGATCTGAAATGCGGAAGCAAAAACATAAACAAGATTTCCAGGGATATACAACATCCTTAGGATGACAAGGTGACCTTCCATAAGGTCACGGAACTCGAAAGAATCAATTGCGGAAGCTAAGATTATAAAATGGGAAGGGTACTTGACCAGGGGTAAAATGGTCTTTTAATAAAACTGGATGCAACCAAGCAAACCATTAGATAAACAAGAAAAAATTAATAAATCTAGACTCAGGAATCACTTGATTCGTAGTCCAGATGAAGAAGATATGAAACTCTAAAGTTTCATAAAATTAAACTTTTGGGTTTTAAATCAATGCGGCAAGGGTACTTGACCAGGGGTAAAATGGTCTTTCCAAATAAAACTATATACCTATCATACCATTAGATAGATAAGGAAAAATTAATAATTCTAGACTCAAGAATCACTTGATTCGGAGTCCGGATGAATAAGATATGAAACTCCAAAGTTTCATAAAAATAAATCTTTGGGTTTCAAATCAGTGTGGCAAGGGTACTTGACAAGAGGTAAAATGGTCCTTTTAGATAGAATTGGATGCAACCGTACAAACCATTGGATATACAAGTAAAAATTAATAAACTTAGACTCAAAAATCACTTGATTCGGAGTTCGGATGAAGAAGATATGAATCTTCAAAGTTTCATAAAAATAAACTCAAAATGGTGCTCAAGTGCTGCTGCCAGAAAATCTGCAGATGGAATAAAAAAATTACTGTCCAAAACAGAGAGTTGAAACGGGCTAGAAGATGATGTCTTCTGGAAAAACACGAAGAAGAAACCCCCTCCCCCCCCTCCCTAAAATCGAGTTTTCTACCGGACCACGAGGAAGAAAATGAAAAAAAACTCGCTGTGAAATGCCCAGAATACCCCTAAATCAGAATAAGCCCAAAAACAGCAAAAATGCAACTTTGCACCAAGTATGCATTTGACCCTAAATGCATTTCTAAGCTGAAACGAATATGCACGCAAATGTAATAAGTGATATGAAGTGCGCGGGAATGGTCTGCGGCTCCTAAAAGCCGCTGATGCAAAATATGACCTATCAACGGCCAAAAAAAGCTAAAATAAGGTTAAAAATGGAATTTTGAAACTTTAAAATTCATAATGAGGTCAAATGACCGATTTGCCCCTGGCCACACTTCAAGAAAAATAGAAGGGACCCGATGGAAGTGAAAAAGTGCAATTCCCACACCCGGTGCCAACATGGTGAAGTTATGACTTGCCATTTTTCAATTTTTTTCAATAAAATACCATGAAAGTAAAAGTGCATAGCTTACAAATTAAATGTCATTACCCTATGGCCTCATCTCATATATGTCAAATACATCGTAGAGGGTATACTTATGTACACGTTACATAAATAAAATCAAATTTACACATTTTGACATATAAAGCTATAAATGGCATTTCAAGCCAACATTTACAAGAAATGAGAACTTCAAGTTTACAAATCATCCAAGCATGATGTGAATCCCGAATCTTGATCCCAGTACCTGAAAAATGTCCCCACTACGTGGATGAGTAACATAAAGCTACTCGTAGGAGATGAGCATGCAAAGACCTAATGTTTTACAAACCTATTAAGTTACGATAATTTAACTCAAATGGTCATGCTACCTAGCGTCTATGTCAAAGGTAAGACTCAGGGAGCATCCTAAGCTACCCAGAGTATTCCTAGCATAAACCACATTATTCATGTAGTTTAAACAACATAGGAGCATGCGGTACACACAACAAGACATTCAATATACAAGTATACATACCCAAGTATACAATTAACATTGAAATGCACTTAAGACAAGTATACAAGATACAAGTATACTAGGTTATCTAGAAAATAAATCATCAAAATACAAGTGTTCATACTAAGTACGCTAAGCAATATTGAAATGAAAGAATGACATATACATTGAAGTATACATTTCTAAGTATACTAAGCAATGTTGACATACATGGCATACAAGTATACAAATCCAAGTATACAATGCAAGAAATGAAGTATCATGCATCCTTGCACAAGTTAAAAGCAATCCAAGATTACAACTAGGAATTGAATGTGAAATCAACAATTGGTGGAAAGACAAAGAACATAAGGTCTCAATGACCAAGCAAGTGGTTCCGGGTTATTAGCCCACAAGGTACTACCTAATGCGCAACTAAACCCGGAATAAAACCGTTATATTGGTGATTTTGGGTTACTAGCCCTTAAGGTACCACCCGGTGTGCACTATATGAAATAGAGGGAACTCTCATTCCCTGTACTAGAGCCATGCCATAGCCGTAACAGTTTCCAATGTCTATACAAGCTTTCCAAAAAAAACATTAAGTTGTGTAACAAGTATATTACATATACAAAATGCACCAAAATCAATTGCCACGCACAACCAAGTCATGGAATACTCACAAGTCATGCCCAAGGCATTCAAACTACAATGGCATATTAAATGTGATATAAGTAAAATGTGAATACTTACAAGTTAAATTATAACTTCAACTCATGGAATATTATCATGTAAACATATAACAAGTTCCAAATTATAAATTAAGCAAGAATATGACATCAATACATGATTACCTCCACGTAAGCATACAAATGGAATTTAATTAAATTAAATAATTAAATTCTCAAGGTTATAAATCAACTCAAAAAGGTCCCAAAGTAATATATGCTAGTAAACAAGTCGTAGTCATTCCTAATATCAAGTTAAAACATAACCAAGCCAATGAAACCATTAAATGGATTTTAGTTAATTCTTTTAATTAAAATCCCTAAATTCTAAAACTCAACCAAATGCTCTCAATTTCAAGTATATCAAGGAACATGCCAAGACCTAATTTAATATCATACTACAAGTTAATTCTAAGCTAGATACAACTAGGTGAATTTAACTTTCATACAAGAAAATAATTAAAAAAAAATTTCAAAACTTTTTCAAATATTCTCAATTTAATATATATGGAAGAACATATCATATTTATCAACAATATCAAGTTGAAAATCCATTTAAGTGATTAAAACACTTAAAATAAAATTAATTAATCTAACTAATTAGTTATTACTAGATTTTAAAACAACACCAAATGCTCTCAAATTCACATATGTGGAAGAACATACTAAAGCCTAATTAATATGACATTACATTTGGGTTCCATGCTAGTTACAACCATTTTAATTAAATCTTCATAAAAAAAAATAATTAAATAAAAGTTGCAATGCTTTACCAAATACTCCAATTTTAATATATGTTAATGAACATATCAAGGCCTAATTTAATATCATGCCACAATTCAATTCCAAGCTATATACATCCTTGTAAATTAAATCTCATACAAAGAAATAAATATTACTAATTTTCTAGATTTGATACAAGGCATGCAAACAAGTTGTATAATCATGGCAAACACTCAATACAACATATACATAATCCTAAAACATCCCCTACCATAATTTGAGATGAAATCTCAAATCCCCACCGAAAGAAAAGTGCTCCAAATCCGACGATACTCATAGGTTATGTCGGGGACAACGAGGGAAGCAACTTTAACCTTTGAGGCACCATGAAAATCCAATCCCGAACTCGAAACTTGGACTCAAAAATGGTTGAAATCGGCTTCTAATAAGGGGGAAAGGAGCACCTCGCCAAGGCTTATGATAAAGCCTAAGCATCACGGCATTTTATAAAGGGGAAGAGGGTTAATTTGAGAAAAGAAGGGTGGAAGCACCCTTTGGTCTACCATGGCAGCTGCTGGAACATGGGAGAAGAAGAGGAAATGTTTTAATTTTTTTTTTATAACCCCCTATTTATAATGAAACCCTAAAAGTGCCCCGAAAGGGCCCCATCGGGTCCGGAAAAGTGGAATTTGCGCAGACGCGCTCAAACGAACCGAAATGAAGAAAAATGAACAACGGAAGAAATGACATCAAAAATCGAGTCCCGTGCAGGAAGATATGCCCCGAACAAGTTCGGCGCTAACCAAGCCCGAAAACCCTAAAACTAGGGAAAACATCCGGAATGAAATTCTAAGAGTACACGACTCGACAAAAAGTGAAAATAAATCTCATATGAGGATCCATGCTTAAAATGAGATATTTTGCAATAATCTTCATTAATTGCACAATGCTCCCTCCAAGAAAGGATAACTGCAAAACTGGCCAGAATGAAAATATCTTCTAAAAGATATTTTCTTAAAAACCCCTGATAAAAATATCTCTAAAAGATATTTATGAAAAAAAACCCCAAGAAACATTAATATTTCTGAAGAATCCTTTCATCCACACCCCTGCGGGAGAACGAAACAACCGGCGAGCTTTTCTCAAAAAGTAAAGGTACGCGTTTCGAGGAAATCAATTGGAGTGAAAACTCGTGAAGTCAAGACTCAACTCCGAACACTGAAAGTGAGGTTGTACCAACAAAGTGACAAACGGGAAAAGGACGAAAAGTGAATAGTGTCAAAAAAATGAAAATGTGGAAATGACTCGATCCTTAAAGGAAGTTGTCAATCTAAAGGAAAGAGTCAAATTGTCAAATTATATACATCAAATCCTTCACGAGTGGGTGATTGTAATGTGTCCACCTCTCATCCCTAAACCTTAATTTGATTGGTCTGTTCAGTTTGTGTGACGACCTTGATTTTTAGGCCAGTGCGTCAATGATGAACCGAAAGGATGATCCGGTAACAGATCCGAAATGCGGAAGCAAGAAATAAGACAACGATCTCCCAAGGCACAACACACCTCTGAGACACTTTGATGACCTTCCATGAGGTCGTGGAACTCAATGAAATAAAGTGCGGAAGCAAGAGATCGGAAAAATAACAATTAAGCCCCCAGGGGCAAAATAGTCATTTCTAAAAATATAGAATTGGGTGCTACTGAGCACACCACTAGGAAGACAGCAAAAAATTAACCAAGTTAGACCCAAGAATCACTTGATTAGGGGTCCGGATGAAGAAGATATGAAACTCCAAAGTTTCATAAAATCAAACTTTTGAGTTAAAATCAATGCGGCAAGGGTACTTTACAAGGGGTAAAATGGTCTTTTAAGAAAAAACTAGATGCAACTGAGTATACCATTAGATAGACAAGGAAAATTTAATAAATCTAGACTCAAGAATTACTTGATTCGGAGTCCGGGCAAAGAAGATATGAAGCCTCAAAATTTCAAAAAAATAGACTTATGGGTTCAAATCAATGCGGCAAGGGTACTTCGCAAGGGGTAAAATGGTCTTTTCAAATAGAATTGGATGCAACCGTTTATACCGTTGGGTAGACAAGAAAAAGTTAATAAACTTAGACTCAAAAATCACTTGATTTGGAGTCAGGACGAAGGAGATATGAAGCCTCAAAGTTTCATAAAAACCAACTTTTCCGGGTACGAAAATCTAGGCAGGAATAGTATTTTGACAGAAGGCAACTTTTGATTTTTTTTCCCAGAACTGAGGCTAAAAACAAACCCTTAAACGAACTGTTTTGGAAAAACACGAAGAAGAAACCCCCCTTAAAATCACGTTTTCTACCCGGTTCCACAGAAGAAAGGAAAAAAAAACACGCTGTAAAATCCCTAAAATGCCACTAGAACAGTGTAGGTCAAGAGGGACCCAAAAAGCTGCTACATGCATTTTTTTTTCCAAAATCAGACAGAACAGAGAGTAAAAACGGGCTAGTAGATGAATTTTTCTGGAAAAACACAAAGAAGAAACCCTCCTCAAAATTGAGTTTTCTACATGACAAGAGAAAGAATTCAAAAAAATCTCACTGTAAAATGTCCAAAATGCCCCTAGCTCAGTAAGGGGTCAAAAACTCAAAAAATGAAACTTTGCACCAAGTATGCATTTGGCCCTAAATGCATTTCTCGGAAGAGATAAGAAGGAATCTTTTCTTTTACTGTTTGAAAAAGTGGATGTCGGCAACGTTCACTGTTAGTGAATAGTGTGTCGGCAATTTACTTTCACTGTTGATGAAAAGCAGATGTGACATCTCTTCTTTGTCGTGTGCTGGATGGATTGCAGTCGATCATGGAGAAGAGTGACAGATTATCCTTCCATAGCGTTGATGAGATTATGGAGTTCATATTCATCAAGGGGAGGAGTACTGGCAGGTGATTGAGCATCAGCAATGTCCCAATCAAGGTTGATGTCATTGGTACCGCTGCGGATGACTTCGGGAACATCAATTGTATTAGCCACAATTTCTTTTAAAAAAGGCTTTGGCTGTGATGATATTATTTTCTGAATAATTATCATCATACATTGGAAGTGAAGTGACGAAGAGTCGTCGGCCATTATAACAATAACTGATGCGGTCATTATTATTAAAGGTTCTGTTTAGGATTCTGCGAGCTGTGTTTTGAAGATGCAATAGACTATGCATAGCCAGGTAATAAGGATCGATGTTGTTGGCGATCTCTAGTGATTTGAGAAGTTGGTTATGTTCATATTCATCGGCTTCTGTGAGTTTGAGAAACCAGATCTAATAAGGTTGGAAGAAACGAGTGTTTTCTCTCCATCCAATAGTACTTGAGATCCAAAAGGTGAAGGTTCGACTGTACTGCCAGTGAGAACTGATCTTATAGACCGTGGATTTGATCATAGCAGGGAAATCTTGATAAGAGTCGTGAGAGGAGAAAGTAATTTTGTTTATTACTCCCCAATCGACAGGTTCCATTGACCAGGGGAAACCAGGAAAATGAAAAGAGTCATTTTTGGGACTTGTTTCCCGTTATAAATGGCATCAAAGGTATTGATGTCTTCATGATTGGCATAATAAAAGTTTTTTATCATGGCAGAATGATCCAATGCTTTAGAAATGATGATTCTGAACAAAATTACTTTCTCCTCTCGCGACTCTTATCAAGATAAAATATCCATCAAAAATTAAATGTTCATTAAGCCTTTTATAGTTTATTACCATACGAGCTTCTCTATCTTTTCCAAACGCATACTAGAACCTCAGAAAGGTTTCCAAAGAATTCCTCTGGATGGGATAAATTACTTCCTCCTCGAACATAGGTTGAAACGAATGTGCACGCAAGTGTATTTAGTGTTTTTAAGCTTGCGGGAATGGTCCGCGGCTCCCGAGATGATCCGATGCAAAATTCGACCCCCCCAACGGCCAAAAAGGTGAAAATGCACGAGAATTGGGAAGTTTGAAAACCAAAATTAACAAATGATTTCAAATTACCATTTGGCCCTTGGCTACACTTCATACATGATTAATGAGACCCTACGAAAGAATAAAAATGAAATTCCCACACCCGATGCAAAAGTTATGACACAATGTTTAAGCATTTTTCAGCATTTTCATGTTAAGCCTTGAAAACGAAAGTGCATAGAAAGCAAGATACATGCCATTGGACTCCAGCCTCATCTCAAGCATATTAAATACATTGAAAAGAGTGCACTTATGTACACTTTACATACATGAGGTCAAATATACAAATTTGATACAAAGAGGTTACATAATGGTATTTCATGCTAACATTTGCATGAAATAGAAACACAAAAGCTACAATCCATCCAAGAAACAATGAGCAACACGAACCAAGTCTTCATACCTGAAAAATGTCCCCACTACGTGGGTGAGTAACATAAAGCGTAGGAGATGAGCATGCATCGACCTAGCATTTTACGGTTATATCACCTTATGGTGAAGCATGTCAAATGGCTCATGCCACCTAACTTCTATGTCAAGACGAGACTCAAGGAACATTTAAGCTACCCTAGAGTATAAACAACAAGAATCAAGATACATAAACATGTATGAAACAAATCAAGATCGGGATAATCCAATGAATATAACCAGTAAGTTACATACAACATGATAAGAAAACAATGGAATTCAAGGATCACACTATCAATACAATTTACATGATTGGGATATACCGATTTAACATGAAAAGAAGAATACACGAAGTCAAGGATAATGCACAAAATCTATGCAATGTAGCAAGGTAGAGATATTTCATAAAGCACGACAAGAAAATTACTCAAATATAAATTAACAAGAATTACATTATCGATGTAATTAACATGATTGGAATTAAACCAATTAACACGATGAGAATTATACACGGAATCAAGAACAAGGCATAATACCTATCCAAGTATACAAGGATGGAACATTCCATATAACATAACAATAAGTATGCTTGGACATATGTTAACAAGAATTACATTATTGATGCAATTAACATGATAAGGAGTATACTTGAAATCACGAATAAGGCATAATATCTATGCAATGAAACAAGATTGGAGCATTTCACATAACACGACAAGTTTAAATCTTCAAGGAATAGCAACTTGAAATTTAAAGAGCGAAATCAACCAATGTGGAAACTCGGATATCGCCCGGATTAAAACTGTACTCTTGAGATCACTTTAGGGCTATTAACCCATGGGTACCTTTCCCCTAGTGCACACTATAGTTGTAGGAGGACATTCCCCCGTACAAGAACCAAGTCCTAGCCATGTCAATTCTTGATTGATATCCCAAGTCCCAAAACCAACGAGTTGTGCAAGTCAAGATTGTATCAAACACAATAAATACATTAACCACGTTTCATGCACAACCAAGATTTTGGAACACGTAAATCATGCCCCTAGTTCATCAACTATCATGGCATGTGAGATAACAAGAAATCATAGTATGCAACTATATAGACAACATCCAAGATATATAGCACATGGAGTTCATTGAAGTAAATATACCACAAGTATAAGATACATAATTCAATTACTTTCCAAGCAACATATGAGTAATTAAATCATTCCAAGACAAGTGTGCATGTTCATTAAGTACATTAATGAAACCTAGATACAAGGTGTCATGATTAAACCGATGGAAGCATAAAAAGGAAAATTTAATCAACCTAAGGAATTAAATTATCATGATTACAAGGCAAGTCCAAATGTTCTATGAACAAGGTGTGTCAAGGATAATATCAAGGTCAAGTTCAATGTCAAGTTACAAGTCCATTTCATGCAAGACATAACCATGTGAATTAAGTTCCATACAAAGGAAGTAAATGAATATAAGTTTCAAACTTATCCGATTATTCTCAATTTGAGACATGTGAAGGAATTTGTCACGAAAAGCATGAATTCCAAGTTAGAAACTTAATCAAGACCAATGAGCTATTGAATGGATTTTAATTATTACATTTAATTAAAATCTCTAAGTTTTGAAATTCATCCAAATGATCTCAAATTTAAATATGTTATACAACATACAATGACATGATTTAAAAACACGCCACAAGTGAATTCCATGCAATGAATGGCCAAGAGCATTAAACTTTAATACTAGAAAAATAATAAATGATAGATTTCAAAACCTAACCAAATATTCTAGATTTAATATATGTGAAACCATATAGCATGCATATCAGGAATGTCAAGTCGGAATTCCAATGGGGTGAATAGTACAACCGGAATAAATTAATTAATCAAATTAATTAAATATTACTATATTTCAAAACAACTCCGATTACTCTCAAACTTACCTATGTTGAAGAGTGAATTAAAACCTAAGATAACACGCTAACACACATTGTTTTCAAGCTAGTTAAGACCATGTGAATTAAATATTATTCAAGATAAATATTAAATAAAATCTTTAATTCTTGTTCAAATTCTCTCAATTTAATGTATGTCAATGACCATATTATGGAGTATTATATTACCATGCTATATGTTTAAAACAAGCCATGAGCAACCGGGAAAATCAAATCCAATACAAGAAAAATAAATAATAAAATCTCTAGATTTCATATTTAAGCATGCAAACAAGTTGTATAAGCATCAATAGCATGTTATATAACAATAATTAAACCTATAACACCCCCTACCTTAATTTGAGATGAAAATCCCAAATCCCCACCGGAAGAAAAGTGTTCCGAATCTGCCGAAACCGAAGGGTTTTGTCGGGGACAACACTATCTACATGAATCCGAAGGAAGCCCCATGAAAATCACAACTTGACCTCATACTCAAACTCAAAATTTGGCCAAAAATGGATTCCAATAAGGGTGAAAGAAGCGCGTAGTCAACACGAACACAAAATGAAAAGCACTTCAACTTTTTAACAAAGGAATGATGTTCAAAAGAGGAGAGAGGTGGTGGCAGCCTCCCTTGGGCTGCCATGGGAGCTCTGGTCGTGCAAGGTATGTGGGGAAGATGAAAAATGAAATATCTCCTCCCCCTTTTTTAGAAAAATCCAAAAAGTGCCCCGAAAGGGCCCCGCCGGGTCCGGAAAAGTGCAATTTTAGCAAACGCGCTCAAACAGCAAAACTCCGTGAACAAAAAAGATTCAAAATGAGAAAATATGAACAACAGAAGAAATAACGTCAAAAAATAAGTCCCGACCAGAAAGTTATGCCCCAAACAATTTCGGCGGCAACCGGGTCCAGAAACTCTGAAACTAGATAAATATGACCAGAAGGAAATTCCAAGAGTCCATGACTCGACGAAATGTGAAAATGAATCCCGTACGAGGATCCAGGCTCCAGACGAGACATTTTGCAATAACTTTCGTTAATTGCACAATGGCCCCTACAAAAAGGGTTAACTGCGAAATTACCCCAGAATGAAAATATCTTCCAAAAGATATTTTCTTAGATACCCCTGAAATAAAATATCTTCAAAAGATATTTATGAAAAATACCCCAATAAATGAAAAAGATTCTGAAGAATTGTGCATCCATGCCCTTATGGACACCGGGAGCAACCAGAGTACTTTCTTGCAAAAGTAAAAATACGTATTTCGAGGAAACCACTCAAGATGAAGGCACGTGAAGTCAAAAACCAACTCCGAGCATGAGAAGTGAGGTTGTGCCAACAATGTGACAAACGGGAAAAAGACAAAATAGGGAAAAAGACGAAACAGGGAAAAGGACGAAAGGCGCATAGTGTCTGAAAAATGAAAATGCGAAATGACTCAGTCCTCAAAGGAAGTTGTCAATTCACATGAAAGAGTCTCAGAAACCAATTCCAAGCACTCGAGATGACACTAAGCGACATGAAACAGAGCTCAGAAAAGAAAATTAAACGAAAAAAATTCATTCGTAAAATTTCAGGAAAAAGGAAAGGAAAGTGAATGACTGGGTCATTACAACCTACCCTCCTTAAAGGAATTTCATCCCCGAAATTCAGAACATACCAAAAAAGAATAGAGCAGGGACCAAACAAAAGGTCAAACTAAGGACAGCTCATAAAACGCTGAAGGACAACACCAGAAGTCTCAAGATCAACTGAAGGAACGCGAAACCATGAATCGAGACAACACCTTATACGAATCGGCACGTTAACTCAACGTCAACTACCGAGAGAATCCCAAGGCAATGAAACGTTGAATCATGATAGAAGAAGAGAGTGACAAGGCAAAATGAACAGTAACAAAAACCCGTCCACACTTACTCGTCAGCAAGGTAGCATGACAGTATAAGGCACTAGTTCGTAACATGCTCCAGAAGGGGACTTTTCGATACAAATGACATCAATGTCGAAAATGATCATTACCAAAGGCACTACGGGAACCAGCCATCTGTGAGAGTTGGGGTAGCTAATCCCAAAACTCTCACAACAATGACACTGGCACCATTACGCTTAAGGCCTTAGATCTAGAAGCCACAAGGGAAAAGGAAATGAAATGGTGCCTCCCTGGCCCACGTCTTACTCCACCAGACAAGAACTGCGATTCTATACTCACATGAGCCTTACTCGCATTGATTGACAGAAGAGATAAGAAGGTTCCCTACATGGGTCCTTACGGAATGAATTTCTCCTATCCAAGGAAGAAACTCATGAAACAAGAAGGCATCCAAGGGATACGACAGATCCTAAGAGGCACTGTTAAAACCAGACATAAAAGTAAACAGCTAGCATGCAACATAGCAATGGACTATCTACTCAAGGTGCCACATAAGCAAACAGACATGTTATCAAATCAAAACATGTTATCAAGATCATATATACTATGACACCCCCACATTTTTCACGCATAAGTTGATCAGGCTTATACACGAAAAACGATGGATATCAAAAACAATTGGCAATATACAAGCATGGAATACAAAATGATGATAATAAAAGAATTTAGACAGGAAAGGAACACTAAATAATAAAACATCCATCCATCCTTTATTGAATACAGTACTCCGATATACAACTTGGAAATCCTATGTCAAGGATCCCTAAATATTAACCTGAGAGTTCAATGTCGAAAGTAAATAAAACTGAAACTAAAGTAAAACATAAAACTTCTACCCTGCACAGGATTGTAAGAGTAGATGAGTTCGGATGGTGGTCCCACACTGCTAAGCCTCAACCCTGGAATGGGTACTGACCGTATCCTGAAATATCAACAATGGTGGGTCAACCCCACGAGCAAGTCCTCTCTACTATGACCCAAATCAGAGAATCAAATAAATTAATCATTATGAATCGGATGGGTACTATATTTGTATACATCCTAATGGAACTACCCAATGTGTAATATGACCTCAACCAGAATAGACGGTGATCACTTAGACTCACGCTAGGTGGTTAAGTGTCGCCTTTCCCTACCCGGGAAATCAACTATTATACATGGTGCACGATACTGACAACACAGACTATAACGAACTACACAGTGATAACACCTCTCAATGTACTGATGAATATACTGAGCATATCAATTAGGCAACACATGCCAATAATATTACTAAATATACTGAGTACGTCAATTAGGCAACACATGCCAATAATATTAATAAATATACTGAGTATGTCAATTAGGCAACACATGCCAATAATATTAATAAATATACTGAGTATGTCAATTAGGCAACACATGCCAATAATATTAAACCACATACCCCGACAGCCACACATCTGTCTATCGCAACGAATGCATAAGGTATAAATGAGTCTAAACTTATTAGCCAGCTCACATGGTTCTATATGGCAACACATCCATATAATATAAATGCGACATAATTAAACAGTCCATTTATTTCCTGAAATGCACACAGCATAATAATCATGGTTTATATATCATTTAACAGTATAAACATCATATACTATATAATGAGCATATCAATTAGGCAACACATGCCAATAATATTAAACCACATACCCCGACAGCCACACATCTGTCTATAGCAACGAATGCATAAGGTATAAATGAGTCGAAACTTATTAGCCAGCTCACATGGTTCTATATGGCAACACATCCATATAATATAAATGCGACATAATTAAACAGTCCATTTATTTCCTGAAATGCACACAACATAATAATCATGGTTTATATATCATTTAACAGTATAAACATCCCATAAGGTATCATGGATAATTTATATGACTAAAACCATGGCATTATTTAATTTAACAGTAATGTTTGATACCATTTAATAAAATAATAACACTATTTATATTTAACAATGTCGTTAAATAAATCACATTCATATCCGTAGTGTAAACGAGCCAATAAATGCTTAGAAAAGATTAATCGGCCATAAGAATAATTAACGGGTAATAAAATAATAATTTCGTGGCCCGTCAAACCCGTAAATACCAACACAGGCCCTAAAAATCAAAGTTTAAGGTTCTGAAATTTACAAAAATGGCCCTAGGGGTAGTCTGGTAATTTTTAGCAGCTGAAAGGGCCCTTCACGTGCCCCCACGCGCCGCCCTAAGCTTCCCCACGCGCAGCCCAACCTTCCCCACTCTCCCACACGCTTGCACGCTCTTCCACGCGCGTTTGGAGAGTTCCACGCGCGCGCACGCGCTCCCACACGCACGTTGATGTCTTCTTGCTGACGCGGCGTCCTCCGGTTGGTTGGCTGCATCATCTTTCCTATATGCGCGCCACACCGGATCAATCCACCTATGCTCCTTTCATCCTGCAGCTGATGATTAGCGCGCACCATCATATGGTGTCCCGCGCTACACCGAATCCATCTTTTAATCAATTTCCCATCAACCGGTCATGGATCCATATGTACACAGGTTACCTTGCCCAACACACCGGATTGCTCCGGTCTTCTTCCCCGCTGCCGGCGACCGGAAATCTCGCCAGAGCCTCGCTAGAAAATGCATAAAATTACCGAAAAATTCTAGAAAAATCCCTGAAGCCTTAAATAATTATTTTTAGCTAGATTTAATTGTATAGGATAATAATTAAATATCTACCATCCTAAATAATTAAAATTTTATTAATTAAATAAACTAAAAATAATAATTTATTAACTCCTAACATGCTCTCAAGGCTCCATAATAATTTAAATAATTTAAACAATTAATTTATGGATTCAAAGGGGAAAAATAGATAATAACTTGCCTTTTGGATTTAAAATAAATCCGCCGGTTGCGCGTAGTCGGGTAAATTTCTCCTACACTGGTCCAAGCTCCTTTCTTTCTCTCTCTTCTTTTCCACACTTTTACAATGGCTCACTGAAAGCTATAACTTTTTCTAACTCCCGTCCATTCCTTCTATGGTAGGCTAACTAATTTATATACAATTTATATAATATAAATATTACAAATATCAAATCTCTATTTAAAACCAAAACCTTCCCACCAACATTTCATTAATGGAAATGCCCCATTAGTCATGTTAATTGACCTTACCATTTCATTCTACCCTAATGTCAATAAAAACATCATGACATTGGTTTAATAATATTATTTTTATTATTATCCTTATAACTATTATTATTATTAATAAATTATTATTGTTATTATTAAAAAAAAATTATTATTATTATTAGATTATTATTATTATTCTTATTATTACATAAGAATACAATACAATCACAATAATACTTTACAATACACATATATTACTTTAATTAGCTAATATGGATTAATATACAACATAACCAACAATTTACATTATAAAATAATAATACATGCACACACAAACAATATATATTTACTAATGTAGCCTACAACATAAAAAGTGAATAAATCTACACATTAACTATACGGAATTAATTTAAAATAAACGCTTTTAAAAATACGGGGTATTACATATACACATAAAGTATGCTTAATAAATAATAGATGTCTCAAAACACCTAAGCATGTGAACATGTTATCATACAAGACATGTTATCAAACAAAGCATGTTATCAAGATATAAATGACACATCAAAGCAAAACAACGTGAGCATGATATGCACCCAAAACCCGTCATCCAAGGTATTCAAACCCGAACGCTTTGATACCACCTGTGACGACCCTGATTTTTAGGCTAGTACGCTAGTGATGAACCGAAAGGATGATCTGGTAATGAATCCGAAATGCAAAAGCAAGAAACACGACAACGATCTTCCAGGGCATAATACACCTCTAAGACACTTTGATGACCTTCCATGAGGTCGTGGAACTCAATGAAATAAAGTACGGAAGCAAGAGATCGGAAAAATAATGATTAAGCCCCCAGGGGCAAAATAGTTATTTCTGAAAATATAGAATCGGGTGCTACCGAGCACACCACTGGGAAGACAGTGAAAAATTAACCAAGTTAGAACCAAGAATCACTTGATTCGGGGTCCGGATGAAGAAGATATGAAACTCCAAAGTTTCATAAAATCAAACTTTTGAGTTAAAATCAATGCGGCAAAGGTACTTTACAAGGGGTAAAATGGTCTTTTAAGATAAAACAAAATGCAACTAAGCATACCATTAGATAGACAAGGAAAATTTAATAAATCTAGACTCAAGAATCACTTGATTCGGAGTCCGGGCAAAGAAGATATGAAGCCTCAAAATTTCAAAAAAATAGACCTCTGGGTTCAAATCAATGCGGCAAGGGTACTTTGCAAGGGGTAAAATGGTCTTTTCAAATAGAATTGGATGCAACCGTTCATACCGTTGGGTAGACAAGAAAAAGTTAATAAACTTAGATTCAAAAATCACTTGATTTGGAGTCGGGACGAAGGAGATATAAAGCCTCAAAGTTTCATAAAAACCAACTTTTCCGAGTACGAAAATCTAGGCAGGAATAGTATTTTGACAGAAGGCAACTTTTGATTTTTTTCCCCAGAACTGAGGCTAAAAACGGACCTTTAAACGAACTTTTCTGGAAAAACACGAAGAAGAAAGCACCCTTAAAATCACGTTTTCTACCCAGTTCCGTGAAAAAAAAAAAAAAAAAAAAAAAAAAAAAAAAAAAAAAAAAAAAAAAAACTTTGTAAAATCCCTAAAATGCCCCTAGAATAGTGTAGGTCAAGAGCGACCCAAAAAGCTGCTCCATGCATTTTTTTTCCAAATTCATCCAGAACAGAGAGTAAAAACGGGCTAGTAGATGAATTTTTCTGGAAAAACACAAAGAAGAAACCCCCCTCAAAATTGAGTTTTCTACATGGCTCGTGTGAGAATTCAAAAAAAACTCACTGTAAAATGTCCAAATTGCCCCTAGCTCAGTAAGGGGTCAAAAACTCAAAAAATGCAACTTTGCACCAAGTATGCATTTGGCCCTTAATGCATTTCTAGGTTGAAACGAATGTGCACGCAATTACATTTAGTGTTTTTAAGTGCGCAGGAATGGTCCGCGGCTCCCGAAAAGACCCGATGCAAAATACGACCCCCCAACGTCCAAAAAGGCGAAAATGCACAAGAATTGGGAAATTTGAAAACCAAAATTAACAAATGATTTCAAATTACCATTTGCCCCTTGGCTACACTTCATACATGATTAATGAGACCCCACGAAAGAATAAAAATGAAATTCCCACACCCGATGCAAAAGTTATGGCACAATGTCTAAGCATTTTTCAACATTTTCATATTAAGCCTTAAAAACGAAAGTGCATAGAAAGCTAGATACATGTCATTGGACTCCGGCCTCATCTCATGCATGTTAAATACATTGAAAAGAGTGCACTTATGTACAATTTACATACATGAGGTCAAATATACAAATTTGATACAAAGAGGTTACATAATGGTATTTAATGCTTGGATAAAATAAAAACACGAAAGCTACAATCCATCCAAGAAGCAATGAGCAACACGAACCAAGTCTTTATAACTAAAAAATGTCCCCACTACATGGGTGAGTAACATAAAGCGTAGGAGATGAGCATGCATCGACCTAGCGTTTTACGGTTGTATCACCTTATGGTGAAACATGTCAAAGGGCTCATGGTACCTAACGTCTATGTCAAGACGAGACTCAGGGAGCATCCTAAGCTACCCTAGAGTATAAGCAACAAGAATCATGATACATAAACATGTATGATAAAAATCAAGATCAGGAAAATCCAATGAATATAAACAGTAAGATACATACAACATGATAAGAAAACAATGGAATATAAAAATCACATTATCAATGCAATTTACATTATTGGGACATACCGATTTAACACGAAAAGAAGAATACATGAAGTCAAGGATAATGCACAAAATCTATGCAATGCAGCAAGGTAGAGATATTCCATAAAGCACGACAAGAAAATTACTCAAATATAAATTAACGAGAATTACATTATCGATGCAATTCACATTATTGGAATTAAACCAATTAAAACGATGAGAATTATACACGGAATCAAGAACAAGGCATAATACCTATGCAAGTATACAAGGATGGAACATTCCATATAACATGACAATAAGTATGCTCGGACATATGTTAACAAGAACTACATTATCGATGTAATTAACATGACAAAGAGTATACTTGAAATCACGAATGAGGCATAATATCTATGTAATGAAACAAGATTGGAGCATTTCACATAACATGACAAGTTTAAATCTTCAAGGAATAGCAAGTTTAAATCTTCAAGGAATAGCAACTTGAAATTTAAAGAGCGAAATCAACCAATGTGGAAACTCGGATATCACTCGGATTAAAACCGTACTCTTGAGATCACTTTAGGGCTACTAACCCATGGGTACCTTTTCCCTAGTGCGCACTATAGTTGTAGGAGGACATTCCCCGATACTAGAACCAAGTCCTAGCCATGTCAATTCTTAATTGATATCCCAAGTCCCAAAACCAACGAGTTGTGCAAGTCAAGATTGTATCAAATACAATAAATACATTAACCACGTTTCATGCATAACTAAGATTTTGGAACACGCAAGTCATGCCCCTAGTTCATCAACTATCATGGCATGTGAGATGACAAGAAATCATAGTATGCAACTATATAGACAACATCTAAGATATATAGCACATGGAGTTCATTGAAGTAAATATACCACAAGTATAACATACATAATTCAATTACTTTCTAAGCAACATATGAGTAATTAAATCATTCCAAGACAAGTGTGCATGTTCATTAAGTACATTAATGAAACCTAGATACAAGGGGTCATGATTAAACCGATGGAAGCATAAAAAGGAAAATTTAATCAACCTAAGGAATTAAATTATCATGATTACAAGGCAAGTCCAAATGTTCTATGAACAAGGTGTGTCAAGGATCATATCAAGGTCAAGTTCAATGTCAAGTTACAAGTCCATTTCATGCAAGACATAACCATGTGAATTAAGTTCCATACAAAGGAAGTAAATGAATATAAGTTTCAAACTTATTCGATTATTCTCAATTTGATAAATGTGAAGGAATTTGTCACGAAAAGCATTAATTCCAAGTTAGAAACTTATTCAAGACCAATGAGCTATTGAATGGATTTTAATTATTACACTTAATTAAAATCTCTAAGTTTTGAAATTCATCCAAATGATCTCAAATTTAAATATATTATTCAACATACCATGACATGATTTAAAAACACGACACAAGCGAATTCCATGCAATGAATGGCCAAAAGCATTAAACTTTAATACTAGAAAAATAATAAATGATAGATTTCAAAACCTAACCAAATATTCTAGATTTAATATATGTGAAACCATATAGCATGCATATCAAGAATGTCAAGTCGGAATTCCAATGGGGTGAATAGTACACCAGGAATAAATTAATTAATCAAATTAATTAAATATTACTAGATTTCAAAATAACTCCGATTACTCTCAAACTTACCTATCTTGAAGAGGGAATTAAAGTCTAAGATAATATGCTAACACACATTGTTTTCAAGCTAGTTGAGGTCATGTGAATTAAATATTTATTCAAGATAAATATTAAATAAAATCTTTAATACTTGTTCAAATTCCCCCAATTTAATATATGTCAATGACCATATTATAGAGTATTATATTACCATACTACATGTTTAAAACAAGCCATGAGCAACCGAGAAAATCAAATCCAATACAAGAAAAATAAATAATAAAATCTCTAGATTTCATATTTAAGCATGTAAACAAGTTGTATAAGCATCAATAGCATGTTATATAACAATAATTAAATCTATAACACCCCTTACCTCAATTTGAGATGAAAATCCCAAATCCCCATTGGAAGAAAAGTGTTCCGAATCCGCCGAAACCGAAGGGTTTTGTCGGGGACAACACGATCTACATGAATCCGAAGGAAGCCCTATGAAAATCATAACTTGACCTCATACCCAAACTCCAAATTTGGCCAAAAATGGATTCCAATAAGGGTGAAAGAAGTGCATAGTCAACACGAACACAAAACGTAAAGGCACTTCAACTTTTTAACAAAGGAATGATGTTCAAAAGAGGAGAGAGGTGGTGGCAGCCTCCCTTGGGCTGCCATGGGAGCTCTGGTCATACAAGGTGTGTGGGGAAGATGAAAAATGAAATATCTCCTCCCCCTTTTTTAGAAAAATCCAAAAAGTGCCCCGAAAGGGCCCCGCCGGGTCCGGAAAAGTTCATTTTGAGCAAACACGCTCAAACAGCAAAACTCTATGAATGAAAAAGATTCAAAATGATAAAATATGAACAACAGAAGAAACGGCATCAAAAACCGAGTCCCGAGCAGAAAGTTATGCCCCGAACAAATTCGGCGGCAACCGGGTCCAGAAACTATAAAACTGGAGAAATATGACCAGAAGGAAATTCCAGGAGTCCACGACTAGAAGAAATGTAAAAATGAATCCCGTACGAGGATCTAGGCTCCAGACGAGGCATTTTGTAATAACTTTCGTTAATTGCACAATGGCCCCTACAAAAAGGGTTAACTGCGAAACTACCCCAAAAGATATTTTCTTAGATACCCCTGAAATAAAATATCTTCAAAATATATTTATGAAAAATACTCCAAGAAATGAAAAAGATTCTGAAGAATTGTGCATCCATGCCCCTATGGACACCGAGAGCAACCAGAGTACTTTCTTGCAAAAGTAAGGATATGTATTTCGAGGAAACCACTCAAGATGAATGCACGTGAAGTCAAAAACCAACTCCGAGCATGAGAAGTGAGGTTGTGCCAACAATGTGACAAACGGGGAAAAGACAGAATAGGAAAAAAGACGAAACAGGGAAAATGACGAAATGTGCATAGTGTTCGAAAAGTGAAAATGCGAAAATGACTCGGTCCTCAAAGGAAGTTGTCAATTCACATGAAAGAGTCTCAGAAACCAATTCCGAGCACTCGAGATGACACTAAGTGACACAAAACAGAGCTCAGAAAAGAAAATTAAACGAAAAAAATCTATTCGTAAAATTTCAGGAAAAAGGAAAGGAAGGTAAATGACCGGGCCGTTACAGTTTGAAATTGTCCAAAGTCACAAAAAAAAACACTAATCCATTTTATGTGTCCACTAATTCAGTATATAAAACACTAATCCATTTTATGTGTCCACTTCTCATCCCTAAACCTAAACCGAACTCAGAAAAGAAAATTGAACGAAAAAATTTATCTGTAAAATTTCAGAAAAAGGAAAGGAAGGAAAATGACCGGGTCATTACACTCATCAAATCCTTCACCACCACCATCTCACTTCTCGACCCAACTTACACCGCAACACTAATCACTTCTCATCTTTCATTCCCGCATCATGACTTCAATTTCACAAGCCCAAGCCCCCATGAAAAATACGTAAACTTTATGCAATTAATCATCAAAACACCATACATGAATTTAAATCAATATCATCATACATGATATCTAAAACATAAAACAACCATACAAGTTATACTTCCACATTTCATTATAGAAAATAACATATTATGCACAATTAGCATAAAAACACCTTAGCCACATTTCAATTCACATAGATCAACCATATATAATGCTTGAACACCACAACTCAATACTCTACAAAGATAAGCATGCTACACAACAACAAGATTCCATATAATAATATACATAGAAGCTCACTAAAACCATAGGACTTGTAATTTAAACTTCTCTTACCTCAAGATGGCAACCCAAGCTCCAAGCTCCAAACTCGAATCCCACCAAAAGCTTGCAATACCGGTACCAAAACGTAGCCCTTGCAATTATTTATAACTTTGCTAACTCCGGCTTAAACCAAATCTTTTTCTAGTATGAAGAAATTCTAGAGAGAAGGGAGAGGAAAATATAGAAAGAGAAAGAGAAGTGTGGAGTGAGGGAAAGAGCGGTCCGAAAAATGAGGGGAGAGAATGAGTGGACCAAAAAAATGAAGCCAAGTCTTTGGGTTCTAGCACCTTCCAAAGTCAATGGTCCAAGAAACCTAATGACAACAATGCCCATCAAACTTCTTTATAAACTCTACAATGCCACAAAATATCTCTCTCCACTCAACCACACTAATAACCATATATACACTTATATAACTACACAAGTGCACCACATAAATAAAATCCCCCAAGATAAACAAATGGGTAAATGGAACAATACCAAGGAAAAATACTGGGACCAACACGGTGCACAAATCGCGACATGTCAAAACAAATAAATAATAAATTAAAAAAATATGAGATGTTACACAGGCCCCAAAGGAATATGATCCAGCATATGCCATTTGGGATGTAGAAAATTCCATGAAGATGATCTAGCATATGCCATTTGGGATGCAGAAAATTCCAAGACATGGAATTTTCTGCATCCCAAACGGTATATGATAAATCATCTTCCTTTGGGGCCTACTTTGCACCAGTTAAATAACTAATCTTCCCCCACCTTTGGACGAACAAATTTATGGATTGAGACCACCGTAAAAAATTATGTCCATTCAGCCAATGAGTGGTAATTTAGAGGATTGGATTGTCACTTGAACCGGATGAAGTGATCTGGGATTTTTGAGCATTTGAAGAATCGACCGAAACTTCCTCAATGGAGATTCCAGACATCGCGGATTTAACCAAATAAATCATCCAAAGACAATGAAGAGAAATAGAAGAATAAGTCTTCTATAATTCTGGTATAAATGACCCGAATTAACGATGAATGTTTACTGATTTTATCGGATAATCAACAGAACAATGGAGTAATTTACCGTCCTAATGAGGGTGGCTCTATACCATGAACACATAGGTGAAAAAGAATAAATTCTGACATTCTATTTTCATATCATATATATTTGTTTACAGGCCTATATTTATAGAAGTGTATTACAAATTCTATCTAAGGAAAAGATATATACAGATCATAATTCCTATAATATAATTTTAAAAAGTCAACTATCTAACTATGGATAATTCCCAAAAATACTCCCTAACTAATTTCCAAACAATTCGATCAGCCTATATCTATCCACATATATTTTTCTAGGTTGCGGGACATGGTAGTCTTCTTTCCCCTTAATTCTCTTCGGATCATCTCAGGTTATCACGCAAGTCAAGGAACAAGGATATAAACACTGAATTGTACTATGAAAACAAAGAAATGGGGGAAACTATCAGTATCGTACCTACAAGTGCAAGGTCTGGGCTTGCTATGGCTAGTTCAACATTCTTTTGCACCCACAATTGACAACTTACATTTCGTGGCCTCTGCCATAAAATTTGGGTTTCTTGATGTTACAGTGATGAAGGCATCCCTGATTTGTTGTTATTATTGGTTCAATGGACTCAGAAAACAATGGTTGAACAACTTACATACAACAATGAAGTGTAGGTATGTTTTTTTTTTCTCTTTGGTTGGTTTGGACGCAGAGAGATAACAACATTATTTAATTTTTGATGGTGGATTGGAACCCTTTGCAGTGTACAGTTTTGGACATTAAGGTTGTTGAAGGTCACGTGTTGTGAAACTACCCCAATCATGACACACAAATATAAAATAATGATGACAAGGAAAAACATGATATGCGAGTAACGAGAGCAAGCTGTCCACTAGAGATTGTAAATTTGTACAATATAGAGGATTATAAAAAGATGTCACTCACAAACCCTCAACCCTTTTTTACCCAATCTGTAATGACCCGGTCATTTTTCTTCCTTTCTTTTTTCGGTATTTTCTTTTTTTCATCTTTTCTCTATTTTATTTTTTTTCCTTTAATCGTTTTTCCTTGCATAACCCTACTTTTTGTGCTTAGCTTTGAATCTGGCTTTGCATACATCCATGATATTTAAAATCCTAGGATAATTGTGTTTTTACTTTCGTAGAAATTACATTCTAGTTGCTTACTTTTTCGTAAATGGCATGGATGCATAGTTTCCTTGAAACATTCTTAATTTTTGGGTTTTAGTGTAATTATGTAAAATAATTATATTTTCATCTTAAGAATCATTTTACAATTTCATTTGGAACATATTTTGAAAAAGGACCTTTTTGCAATTTTTGGAAAGTTTGACAAGTGTCACACTCGCATGGAACCACTTGTTGGCATTGGGGTGGAGTCACTTGGAAGCTTAATCTTATGACATGTGGAGGGTGGAGATTCAACCAATTGTTGGCCTAGGATAGGTTCACTTATTGGCTTGGATGGTTGACAAGTATAGGTGTGGGATTAAGTCTTAAAAGGAGCCATGGATCAGTGACAAGTGTAGGTTCCCAATTTAGTCTTGCATTAGTGTGTGTGTGAGAGGTAGTGTAAGAGCACCTAGTGAGTGGAGGAATACTAAATCCTCCACTTACCACATTTATTTCACCTTTTTCATTTCCTTTGTTCTCAAAACCCTAACCTAACCACCATTGAAGAAAAGCTTGGTTTAGAGCTTATTACTTAATTTTGGCTTCCTTCCACTCACCTTAGACCTTAAACCATGGAAAGTAAAAGTTTCCTCTCACTCTCCTCTACAAAACCCTAGTTTAGTTTTCCATTCTATGCTTGGTTGCTTTGGATTATAGAGATTCAATTCTCTATTGAGGTAAGGGTGGTAGTATGCTTATGCTTTAAATGTTTTATGATCCTTTGGGGTTTAATATATATTGTGTACAATCTTTTAATATTGTAGTCTTGCATATTATTGGAAATCCTCACATTTGACTTAGGATTTATTGATTTAATCATGTATGATATATATTTATGTTGTATAGAATTATTGATGTCATATACAATTCTTATTGACTTGAATTGCTATATTATTGTGATGATAATTCTATATTATTATAGATTACTAATTGTAACTATTTTAGAAGCTTATTACTATAATGATAAGATTTAGAATATAAAGCTTATTGTTGAGGCATGAACTAAATTGATAAGTTGGAGGTATTGTATCATGATGAGGACTTACCATTTGGTATGCCATTTTAGACTTGGAACCCTAATACATGGTTTTTGTGGTTTCAAAATACTTGTGCATGGAAGGTGGTTTATATATCTTAATATTGTGTATAAGTTTTAAACTTAATTATGATTTTGGATTCTCTTGGGACATTTTTTCAAATGACATGGCTAGAGTTTAGCTCTAGTGTGGGAGGTATGAGTTCTCCCCATTTTTAGTGCGCACTAGGGTGGTATTCCCAGTGGGTTAGTGCCCGAAATAACCATTTAGGTCGTGGTTTAATCCGGGATTTGATGTCCAAGTTTTCCACTAATTAATTTCGCATTCAATTTCAAGTTGGCAACCAATGTTTAATTGTGACTTGTAATTTTAGTTATTGGCGATTTGAAGTAGTTAAGTACATAGATGTTGATATTGTGTTGTGATAAAATCATTTAAGTTAGCTTAAGATGATCCCTTAGAACACCTTAAACATAGACGTTAAATGGAATGATCCATTGTATTCGTCTATATTGATCTTGCAATGATATTGAAACTTTAGGGTATACGCATATACTTCTTCCTACGAGTAACTTGATTACTCACCCTAGTTGTGTGGGTTATTTTACAGGTAAAGAGACTATATTCTCGGATGCTCATCATCCTTAGAGGCTTATGAGCACTTTGGAATATTTTTGCGTATTGACATGCAAATGTTTAGCATGCTTATTTTTGGATGATATTTTATATACCATGGATGTATGGTATTTAGAAGCTAAGATGGCTTCCTTGATGTGCAATGTGTATCTAAGTACACTTGACGATACTTATTTTGTATATATAACATGAGGCCAAGGGCCATTCACTTTAAAGTTCACATGTATGCTTTAAAACTCAAGTATTGCCATTATAACCTATTTTGTGAAAAATAGAGATTTGGTATGTCAAATTTTGTAAATGGATTGTAATGAGGCCGTAGGCCATTGTAGCGTGTCTACACTATCATTTTATATTTGTGTGCATGTTCACATATCACAAAATTCTTGAGTTTCGACTTTGGAACTATTTTTGGGCAATTTATAAGTTTTTATGTAGAATTCATACGTTTGGGGTATGACTTAAAATTCCCTTTTGATTTAGCATGTTATGAATGTTTGTATGAGGCTAGGGAATGTTTTTAAACTTGTTTCGCGGCATATGGGATGCATAAGTGGCATTAGACTTGGACCGTTCACCTTCCACACACTTGACAATAGCCATTTCTACTGATATCAGGTGCATCGATCAGCTGACTACTGATATCAGGCGGCTGATGAACCCTCGAGACCAATTTTAGTAGCCTTCTTAGTGAAAAAGATCATTTTAGCCGATTGATGATTGAGCTTTGGCCGGATGATGATTGAGGTTCGTCCAGCTGGTCCTTGCCATTGGTCGTCTGATCCTCCTTGAAGCTTTTCCATTCTAGTTTTCATGGACAACTTTCTTATACCAACTTCAGAGGGTCATATCTTCTTCATTTCTAATCCAAGTTATGTCATTCTTGAGTCTAAATTAAGAGCTTGAAATTAGCTTTCCAATGGTACCAACTACACATCAAAAATCTATCCTTAGTGAGAGTTATTCCAGTTTTAGTGAGATAGGGTCTGTTATCTTTTAAACGGAGGATACCATTTTATTCTATTTTTCATATCTTCTCTGTCCAGACTCTGAATCAGGCGATTCTTGAGTCTAACTTCATTCATTTTTCATTGTTTTTCCAATGGTGTGCATGGTGACACCCATTTTAGTTTGAAATGACCATCTTACCCTTGGTTCATTTCTTTTCGGGTTTGAAATTCCTGTTTCATTGCTTGACTCATTTGAGTCCCATGGATTCATGGAGAGTCATTTTGGTACCTTAGGGATGACGTACATCTCTAGAGGTCACCTTTCATCTTTCACTTTCGTATTTCAGATCCGTTATCGGGTCATCTTTGGGTCATCACTGACACACCGGGTTTATAAAACTTGGGCTGTCACAAGTGGTATCAGAGCTCCTAGGTTTAAATACCTTAGGACGATGGGTTTTGGGTGTATATCATGTTTTGGTTAATCTAATTTGATATATTCACATGCCTTTGATAACATGTTTTAGCGTTGTATCATGTTTACGTGTTTCTTGATAGCACGCTTAGTATTATGATATCTCTCTATGTTTATATGCTTATGTGTTTAAAAGCATCCTTATTTGACATGTATGCTTATTTGCTTAAGTGCTTAACTATTTAAAGGGATTTCCTTGATTACTTTAGCATGACCATATGTTGCATACCTTGTCTTGCTTTATGTTTTGTGCATTCATAGTATGAGTTGCATTCGGTCATAATAATTTGTGTTATTGTTGACCTCCTTCCTTTTGTACGTTTAGCATCATGGTTGTCACGCATGGAAAGACTTCACATCAAGGCATTAAGGAGCAGGTGGATGACACTGAGTTTACGAGGGGTCCGAGGAGGCCCAGGATTCTAGTTCGTGGCGTGGATGCTAATCCAGTGCGAGCTCCAACTTAAAAGGAGCGGTTGGCTTAGGGGATCAATCAAGGGATCGCTGAATCCCTATAGGAATTGATACGTAGGCAGGTGGCACGGATACAGATTTCGGCACCGGCACCGATAGTCAATGAGGCAATGGAGTACTTTATGCTACTATAGAGGGTTAAGATTGATCCATTTGCGAGGAGTTCAGATTTGCTAGTTTCAGAAGCTTGGTTGGACCTTATAGTTCATAAGTTGGATAGTATAGTGGTACCCACGGACAGGTTGAGGATTTCTTTGACTGCCTCTATGTTCATAGGAGATGTAGATATCTGGTAGAGGTCTATGACCAATGTCCACAACGTTGAGTTGATGACATGGAATGAGTTTAGAGATTCGTTCTTCGAGCGCTTCTTTCCTAGGGCTATGAGGTAGGAGATAAGGATACAGATCACAGGTCTTTATTAGGGCACTATGAGTGTCATTGAATATGAGACACGATTTACTTCTCTCTCTCATTATGCCAAGGATATGGTGGCGATAAATAAGGCCAGGGCAATGAAGTTTCAGGATAGACTATATCTTGATATCAGGCCACGGGTTCAATACTTGATTTGAGGACTTACAGAGAGGTGGTCTAGAGGGCTATACAAGCTGAGGCAGAGGAATGGGATCAGTTATGGATTAGGGGTTCACATAAGCTGCCTCACGGAGACACTTCGTCATCTTCCGAGAGTCAATGGAAGAAGGCCAAGGCAGGGAACGGTACGCATTCACAGGGGACACCACAACAGATTCGTTCTGCACCCACAGTCCCCATATCTTCGGGATCAGCTCAAGGTATGGTTTGTCACCATTGTTTGCAGCCGAGGCACATCAAGCCTCGCTGCCCACAGTTTCGACCACAGGCCAATCAGACATCAGTTTCTACGAGAGCCGGGCAGGGAGCTTGCTTCTTTTGCAGGCAACCGAGGTATCTTAAGAAGGATTGTCCAAAGTTATTAAATAAGTCACGTAGTGGCACAGATTCACAGGTAGTACCTGCACAGTCTGTAGTGGTTCAATCCGGTTTCAAAGTTCCTCAGGCACCACAGCCAGTGGCGCCAGTTGGCACTTATCTAGCCAGGGGCTCTACACCTACTGCTTCTACACATCAGTCAGGCTATCACTGCAGTTCACAGCAGGGCTCAGGGGCTCAGGGATGAGCCTACATTCTTCCACAGGCGGATGCTTCCGCAGGCACATCTTCAGTTCGAGGTATCTTTTCAGTTTTCAGTTCTTGGGAACGAGTTCTTGTTAACACGGGTGTATCATATTCTTTCATTTCTAGATCATTTACACATTCATTAGGTCTAGAGGTCACACTTCGGGACAGTCTTCTTTGTGTTGATATGCCAGTTGGGGTCCAATATCTTTGGATCGTGTTTGTCAGGGTTGTGCTATTGAGATTGCTAGGCAGACCTAAGAGTTTGATTTCATTGTTCTCGACATGACGGGCTTTGACGTCATTCTTGGGATAGATTGGTTATCATTCTTTTGGGCTACGATCGATTACTTCCGCGGGAGGGTATCCGTTTGCACTCCCAAGGGAGATTGTTTCCATTTTATGGGAGATCAGAGCGATTCCCACCCGGCGATGGTTTTTAGCATTGGTGACTGGAGACACCATAGATCCTACTTGGCTAGTTTGCTAATTGATGAGGATAGCAGTTTGGGCCATGTTATTTCAACAATTGTTAAGGATTTTATTCATGTCTTTTGTAGAGGAACTGACAGAGTTACCTCCTTTAAGGGAAGCTATTTTTACCATTGATGTCATTCTTGTTACAGCACCCATCTCTATGGCACTGTGCCATATGGCACTGGCAGAGCTTGATGAGCTGAAGGGTCAGTTGGATGATTTAAAAGCTAAAGGCTTTATTCGTCCTAGTGCTTCACCATTGGGAGCACCGGTTCTTTTTGCGAAGAAGAAGATGGGTCTTTTAGACTTTGCATCGATTATCGCAAGTTGAATCACGCTACAATCAAGAACATGTATCCTTTGCCTAGGATTGATGACTTGTTTGATCAGTTGAAGGGAGCGACATGTTTTTCAAAGATTAATTTAAGATCGGGTTACTATCAGTTGAGGGTTAAGGATGAGGATATATCCAAGACCATTTTCCGCACACGGTATAGCCATTATGAGTTTCTGGTGATGCTATTTGGTTTGACCAATGTTCTAGTAGCTTTCACAGATTTGATGAACCGTGTATTCAGTGACTATCTTGATAGGTTTGTGGTGGTGTTCGTTGATGACATTCTCGTGTACTTAGCTTAGAGGGAAGAGCATAAGTATCACTTGAGAGCAGTTTTGCAGATCCTTAGGGATAACCGATTGTATGCTAAGTTCGAGAAATGTGAATTTTGGCTACCGGAGGTAAAGTTCCTTAGACATGTCGTGTCAGGGGGCGGTGTTACAATGGATCCGTCGAAGATTGAGTATGTGATGGATTAGGAGCGTCCGAAGATAGTGTTTGAGGTTCAGAGCTTTCTTGGCCTAGCCGGCTACTAAAGAAGATTTGTTCAGGATTTCTCGTCTAATGACACCTATAACTTGACTTACTTACAAGGGAGTCAAGTTCATATGGAATGAGGCTTGTAATTCTATTTTTTAAGACTTGAAGGTCAAATTGACATCAACTCCAGTTTTGATCATACCTGAATGTGGTTTGGGTTATGTAGTCTATTATGATACTTCGCGAGAAGGTTTGGGTTGTGTCTTGATGTAGACAGAGCGGGTGGTTACTAATGGGTCTTGACAGTTGAAGACTCACGAGTTGAACTATCCAACACATGATTTGGAGTTGGCAGCAGTTATCTTTGCGCTAAAAGGGTGGAGACATTATTTGTACGGGGAGAAGTTCAAGATTTTCTCCGATCACAAGAGTCTCAAATATCTTTTCTCTCAGAAGGATTTGAATTTGAGATAGCACAAATGGGTCGAGTTTATGGAGGACTATGACTTTGAGTTGCAGTATCATCCGGGAAAGGCCAATGTGGTGGCCGATGCATTAAGTAGGAAGTCACGGAGTACTCTTGCTAATATTTCCGTCCACAGATGGAAGATGCTAGAAGAGCTTACAGATTTTGGTTTACAATCATATGAGGATGTTTCACAGGATATCTTGTTTAGCCTTGTGGCTCAACCAGCTCTAGTTAGCAACGTTATTGAGGCGCAACAGAAGGATGGGGAGATGAAGTCCATCCACGTTCGGATTTCAGGCAGCAAGAATGTAGAGAGTTGGACCTTGCATTCAGACAGTGGTCTCAGGTACAGAGGGAAGATATTTGTTCCTTTGTCTTGTCGTAACGTTGGTCTTCGGGATTTTCACCATTTTTGACTTGCGGTTCATCCTGGTGGTACGAAGATGTATCACAATTTGCGGAGACAGTTTTGGAGGAAGGGCATGAAACGGGATGTTTCTCAGTTCGTAGCTAAATGCCTTACTTGTCTACAAGTGAAGGCAGAACATTAGAGGCCAGCGGGTTTGTTGTAACCACTACCAGTGGTAGAGTGGAAATAGGAGCATATCACTATGGATTTCGTGGTGGGACTTCTGAGATCCAAGGCAAGGAATGATGCCGTTTGGGTCATTATTAACAAATTAACTAAGACGGCTCACTTTTTGCCTATAGCAATGACAAATGACGCAGAGAGACTTAGTGGACTGTATGTGGGGCAAATTTTCAGGCTCACTGGGTTCCAGTATCCATTGTTTCGGATAAGGATCCCATGTTCACGTCTCACTTTTGGCAGAGTTTTTAGAAGGCTCTTGATACGGGGCTTTATTTCAGCACATCATTCCATCCTCAGACTGATGGTCAGTCGGAGCATACCATTCTGATATTGGATGATATGCTATGGGCTTGCATTTTAGATTTTGGGGGTAGTTGGGAAAACTACTTACCCTTGGTTGAGTTTGCCTACAACAACAGTTACCAAACTAGTATTGTCATGGCACCTCTTGAGGTGTTGTATGGTAGACCTTGCAGATCTCCAGTTTGTTGAACTGAGGTAGGTGATGCAGTCGCCTTGGGTCCTGACATTATCTTTGAGACTATAGAGAAGATTAAGTTGATTCGACAACGGTTAGCTACAGCTCAGAGCAAGCAGAAGAGTTATGCTGACAGAAGGAGGAGATCCTTGTCTTTTGAGGTAGGGGACCACGTCTATCTTAAGATTTCTGCACAGAAGGGACTTTTGAGATTTCGGGAGACGGGCAAGTTGTCTCCAAGATTCATTAGACTATTTCAGATTTTGGAGTGCGTCGATGAAATTGCTTATCATTTGGCGTTGCCACCAGACCTGGATAGGTTTCATGACATCTTTCATGTCTCTATGTTGAGAAAGTACGAGCCGGATCCATCGCATGTTTTATGGTGGACAGTCATTGTTGTTGATGAGGATGTGACCTACGAGGAGGGTCTAGTCCAGATTCGTAATTCACGGGAGCAGGTCTTGTAGACCAAGATTATTCCATTGGTTAAGATCTTGTGGAGACATCACGGCATTGAGGAGGCTACCTGGGAACTTGAACAGGAGGTTAGCTCTTCGTATCCCAATTTGTTCTCTCTTTCAGGTACTACTTGATTTTGGGGACAAAATCCTTTTAAGGAGGGTAGGTTGTAATGACCCGGTCATTTTTCTTCCTTTCTTTTTTCGGTAATTTTTTTTTTTTTTCGTCTTTTCCCTATTTTATCTTTTTCCCGTTTATCGTTTTTCCTTGCAGAAACTCACTTTTTGTGCTCGGATTTGATTCCGGCTTTGCATGCATCCATGATACTTAAATTCCAAGATAATTATATTTTAACTTTCGTAGAAATTACATTCTAGTTACTTACTTTTTTCATAAAGGGCATGGATGCATAGTTTCCTAGAAACATTCTTGATTTTTGGGGTTTTAGTGTAAATATGTAAAATAATTATTTTTTCATCTTAGGGACCATTTTGCAATTTAATTTGGAAGATATTTTGAAAAATGACCTTTTTACAATTTTTGGAAAGTATGACAAGTGTCACACTCTCATGGAGCCATTTGTTGGCATTGGGGGTGGAGTCACTTGGAAGCTTAATCTTGTGACATGTGGAGGGTGGAGATTTAACCACTTGTTGGCCTAGGATAGGTGCACTTGTTGGCTTGGATGGTTGACAAGTGTAAGTATGGGATTAAGTCTTAAAAGGAGCCATGGATTAGTGACAAGTATAGGTTCCCAATTTAGTCTTGCATTAGTGTATGTGTGAGAGGTAGTGTAAGAGCACCAAGTGAGTAGAGGAATACTAAATCCTCCACTCACCACATTCATTTCACCTTTTTCATTTCCTTTGTTCTCAAAACCCTAACCTAACTACCATTGAAGAAAAGCTTGGTTTAGAGCTTATTACTTCATTTTGTCTTCCTTCCACTCACCTTAGACCTTAAACCTTGGAAAGTAAAAGTTTCCTCTCACTCTCATTTACAAAACCCTAGTTTAGTTTTTCATTCTATGCTTGGTTGTTTTGGATTATAGAGATTCAATTCTCTATTGAGGTAGGGGTGGTAGTATGTTTATGCTTTAAGTGTTTTATGATCCTTTGGGGTTTAATATATATTGTGTACATGCTTTTAATATTGTAGTCTTGCATATTATAGGAAATCCTCACGTTTGACTTAGGATTTATTGATTTAAGCATATATGATATATATTTATGTTGTGTAGAATTATTGATGTCATATACAATTCTTATGACTTGAATTGCTATTTATTATGATGATAATTCTATATTCTTGTGGATTATTAATTGTAATTATTTTTGAAGCTTAATACTATAATGTTAAGATTTAATATATAAAGCTTATTGTTGAGGCATGAACTAAATCGATAAGTTGGTGGTATTATATTGTGCATTATATCATGATGAGGACTTGTCTTTTGGTATGCCATTTTAGACTTGGAACCCTAAGACATGGTTTGTGTGGTTTCAAAATACTTATGCATGGAAGGTGGTTTATATACCTTAATTATTGTGTATAAGTTTTGAACTTAATTATGATTTTGGATTCTCTTAGGACATTATTTCAAATGACATGGCTAGAATTTGGCTCTAGTGCGGGAGGTATGAGTTCTACCCATTTTTAGTGCGCGCTAGGGTGGTATTCACAGCGGGTTAGTGCCCGGAATAACCGTTTAGGTCATGGTTTAATCCGGGATTTGATGTCCAAGTTTTCCAGTAATTGATTTCGCATTCAATTCCAAGTTGGCAACTAATGTGACTTGTAATTTTAGTTATTGGCAATTTGATGTTGTTAAGTACATAGATGTTGATATTGTGTTGAGATAAAATAATTTAAGTTAACTTAAGATGATCCCTTAGAACACTCTGAACATAGACGTTAAGTGGAATGATCTCTTGTAATCATCCTTATTGATCTTACAATGATATTGAAACTTTAGGGTATACGCATATGCTTCTTCTTACGAGTAACTTAATTACTCACCCTAGTTGTGTGAGTTATTTTACAAATAAGGAAACTATATTCTCATATGCTCATCATCCTTAGAGGCTTATGAGCACTTTGGAACATTTTTGTGTATTGACATGCAAATGTTTAGCATGCTTATTTTTGGATGATATTTTGTATACCATGGATGTATGGCATTTTAGAAGCTAAGATGGCTTCCTTGATGTGTAATGTGTATCTAAGTACACTTGACGATGCTTATTTTGTATGTATAACATGAGGCCAAGGGCCATTCACTTTAAAGTTCACATGTATGCTTTAAAACTCAAGTATTGCCATTATAACCTATTTTGTGAAAAATGAAGGTTTAGTATGTCAAATTTTGTAAATGGATTGTAATAAGGCCGTAGGCCATTGTAGTGCGTCTACACTATCATTTTATGTTTTCGTGCATGTTCATATCTCATAAAATTCTTGAGTTTCGACTTTGGAACTATTTTTTGGCGATTTATAACTTTTTATGTAAAATTTATGCGTTGGGGTATGATTTAAAATTCCCTTTTCATTTAGCATGTTATGGATGTTTGTATAGGGCTAGGGAATGTTTTTAAACTTGTCTCGGGGTATATGAGATGCATGAGTAGCATTGGACTTGGATTGTGCACCTTCCACACACTTGACAGTAACCATTTCTACTGATATCAGGTGCATTGGTCAGCTGACTACTGATATCAGCGGGTTGATGAAACCTCGAGACCAATTCTAGTATCCTTCTTAGTGAAAAAGGTGATTTTGGTCTGCCGATAATTAAGCTTCATCCGGCTGATGATTACGGTTCAGCTAGCTGGTCCTTGCCATCGGTCGGCTAATCCTCCCTGATGCTTTTCCTTTTTAGTTTTCTTAGATAGCTTTCTTACACCAACTTCAGAGGGTCGTATCTCCTTCATTTCTGATCGAAATCAGGTCATTCTTGAGTTTAAATTCAATAGCTTGAAGTTAGGTTTCCAATGGTACCAATGGCACACCAAAACTCAAACCGTAGTAAGAGTTATTCCAGTTTTAGTGAGATAGGGTCAATTATCTTTTAAACGGAGGACACCATTTTATTATATTTTTCATATCTTCTCCGTCCGGACTCCGAATCAGGAAATTCTTGAGTCTAACTTCATTCATTTTTCATTGTCTTTCCAATGGTATACATGGTGACACCCATTTAAGTTTGAAATGACCATTTTACCCTTAGTTCATTTCTTTTTGGGTTTGAAATTCCTGCTTCATTGCTTGACTCATTTGAGTCCCATGGATTCATGGAGAGTCATTTTGATACCTTAGGGATGACGTACATCTCTAGAGGTCACCTTTCATCTTTCGCTTCCTCATTTCGGATCCGTTATCGGGTTATCTTTGGGTCATCACTGACGCACCAGGTTTATAAAATTTGGGCCGTCACACAATCACTCACACAGAAAATACTAAATTCTAAACAAGAATTCTCTCACACCACAAAAAGTGACCACTTAAATACAATAAGAGTAACCTCTTTATAAAGAGTTATTGTGCTGCTCTGATATCTTGTGTTATTTAACATCTGCAAGAGTGTGCCTATATTTGTAGGATTCTACACTACCTTTGTACCTCCTTCTCCAAGTATCTACAACATTCTAGAACTCTCCATAATGCTCCACACAACTTTGGAAAACTCTAGAAACTTCCACACACTTCTACAATATTATAAACCTTTTTATACATATCTAGAATCTTCTACACAACTCCAGACAATTTCGAATATTTTTTAGCCACAAGTCCAACAAATCTCCCTCTTGGCTAGAATTTCACAAGTTTTCAAATGCACGAGACTCCTACTTGTAAATTCACAGGTAGTCAATTAGCCTTCTGTAACCAGCTACACATAACCCAAACCAAGTAATAACAAACTCCACCTTGATTCCACGGCCAATGCATACATGCAGTTGTACCAAGTTAACATGATCAAGTGACTCTAAAAGAGAACCTCGATGAGACCCATTCAGAAGTAGGAATTTCATTCTCACACTCATTTGTTTGGAAACACGTCTCTTCCATCTCTATTGCGTCCACCAATGAGACATGCCGCAGGATCTTGCTTTCACGTGCCCGTGTCTAATTAATAATAAAAGTTTGAGTACCATTGGTACCCTTCACCAAATGATATAATCCTCCACTCTGTTCTCCTTGCATCAACACCATGCAGCCCTTCGTAACTTTCATGACTCCCCCTGTAATGGAACACTTGCAGTCTTTAGAATCCAATCGGCTCAAGGATATTAAATTACACTGCAGCTGTGGTACGTAGGCAACGTCTCCCAAGGTATGTTCCACTCTATCAAACATCTTGATTTTCACCGTTCCCACAACCTTTACTGTAAAAGTATCACCATTGGGCATAGTCAAAGAACTATTCTCAAGTCCTTGAAAGGAATCAAAATATTATTTCACGAAGCAAATATGATTTGTAGAACCCAAACCTAATATTCAATCATGTCGAGTCAGAGTGTTACCTTTAGAAATTATGAGAACATCTCTAAAGTCTTTTTCTGAAGCACATGAAATAGATGCATCATTCTTGCCGCCATCTTCCTTTCCCCTTTCAAGTGGACAGTCCTTCCTAATGTGGCTCCATTTCCGGCATCTATGGCACCGCTTGCCATTTCTTCCTAGCGATCTAAACCTGCTGTTATTAGATCCACAGTGATCTGCCATCTTTTTTGATTTTTCATCCTTTCCCGGTAAAGATGTCATTCACTCTACTTTGTCAAAGAGTGAAGCTACCTTCGCCATCAAACCTCTTCACCTTATATTGTGAAGCAATATTACCAGCCATGATCGTCACAAGTGCCCAAGACAAACAATACCAGTGTTATGACAAAAAATCTAAATCAAGAATTTTTTTTATCAAACAACTTGTGTAAGCCTTTGGCTCTAATACCAATTACTGTGAAATTACCCCAATCGCGTCACATAAATATAAAACAATGATGACAAGGAAAAACAAGATATGTGAGTAATGAGAACAAGCTTTCCACTAGAGATTTACAAAGAGATGTCACTCACAAACCCTCAACCCTTTTGTACCTAATCACTCACATGGAAAATACTAAATTCTAAATAAGAATTCTCTCACACCACATAAAGTGACCTCTCAAATACAATGAGAGTAACCTCTTCATAAAGAGTTATTGTGCTGCTCTGATATCTTGTATTGTTTACCATCTCTAAAAGTGTGCCTATATTTATAGGATTCTGCACCTTCTTTGTACCTCTTTCTCCAAGTATCTACAACATTCTAGAACTCTCCATAATACTCCACATAACTCTGGAGAACTCTAGAACCTTCCACACACTTCTATAATATTCTATACCTTTCTACACATATCTAGAATCTTCCATACAACTCCAAACAATTCTGGATAATTCTTAGCCACAAGTCCAACATCATAGGATGACCATTAATGTGGTCTTAGTTAATGGGGTGCTTCGTGAAGGAGAACAAATTGTTGTTTATGGCATACAGGCAAGCATTTGATACTTTATTATTGCATGAGATCTAATGAAATTCTGGTTTTTAAAGTCTTACATATCATAATTCCATTTTAGGGACCTACTGTTAGTACAATTCGAGCATTACTCACCTCTTATCCAATAAAAGAACTTCGAGTTACGGTAAGGTTTTCTTAGGACATATTCTTCTTGGTTTTTTTATTTCTTAGTAGTTAAATTTTTCAAGAAGGATGCAATAAACTCTGATCTGAGAGATGTTAATTGCTAAAATGTATGCACGAGGTTGGGGAGTCTATGAAATTGAGTGTAGATTTTAGTGCACCTTTTGGCTTTCCATCTTACTTTATTGTTTTTTTACACATTGGAATTCCCAAGGTACCTACTCCCTTTGTGCCAACCTCCTCTTTGGGAGGCGAAGGTGTTACGTTCCAAATTTAAATATAGAAAGAATCTTATCCCGTACCCAATATGGTGCTTGAACAAATAGATCATCTCTCCAAATTAAATCTTATTAACTAACTTCAACATAATCAAGCAACTCAAAACTCACAGTGAACTATCCAATTCAATATGAAATCACATCTAGTCCTCACTACAAAAGACTCTCAAAGAAGTAAGAAAATTACTCAAAACTCTATATTAATCTGAGTCTTCGCTGCCAACTCTGTGGGCCATCAATTACCTGAAATGTTAGGAAGGGGTGAGCTCACAGCTCAACAAAATCATGGATCAACAAGTGAAATCTTACTCTATTCTAATATTAATTTTGTGGTCGTATGTGTGATGCTATATGATATCACTTTTCGTATAGAAATACATAACATATAAATTCCATATCTTCTCATGACTTATGTTATTTTACTTTATTAACCGATGAGCTTCTAGTGTTAGGCTGTAGCAAATACATTTAACATCATTTCCCTTGCAATTGATTATATAAGGGAATGTAACCCATCATCATGTATGAAACCTAATTCTTCACCATTAATTTGCACTCTCAACTAAAGCGCGAATTAAAGAATTACCTTTCTAACACATTATCCAATTTAGACACACAATTCTCTTCTAAATTTAAGTATTTAAATTTTTTTTTCCTACTTGGTACTCACACCCTCCTCCAAGGAATTGTTTACACCCAGGAGGCGTCGAACCTTAGACCTTATACTTCTTGAGGCACGAGAGCCAAGTGACTTACCCACTTGAGTCAACCTTTGGGATTTAAGTTTTTTAATTCATTTAAGCTTATTTTGATAGATTATAAATTTATGTGTATTTTGGAAATTTTTACATATTTTCTTTAATTTTCCATCATTTTAAATAATTATAAATTAGTTTCAGATGACTTGAGTGTGGTGGGCCCATCATGTTTGGCTCGGCGAGTGGACCCTAGTGGTCTTCTTCAGGGATCGAACCCCCACCTTAGTTTTTAGATGGCGGCATGTGCTACTGCGGCGCATGTGCAAACCTGATTTAGGTGTTCTTCCCCACCTTTTCTTCAACCTGACAACCTGCAACCCTAGTTTTTCTAAGTCTAGAATTAAGTGTTGAGTGTGCGCAGCGGAATGGTTGTGGAATATAATATGGATAGATAACATAGAGGATGGTAAATATATTTAACTTGCACTTTTTCTAATTTTTACTTATTTTAATTTTACCAAAATAAAACTAAAATCAAACCACAAAGCAAAAATAAAGTGCAAGTAAAGTAAATAGAGTTTGAGAGATGACATCAGGATTTTAGCGAGGAAACCCCAATTAGTATAATAGACCAATTGTAACAGGAAAAACCTCGTTGGACTTTGTAGTCCTGAGACAATCCACTATGTTTGAAGTAAAGTATACTGAACTTTGACTCAATCTCATACCTTATCATTCTACCAAAAACTAATTGCTGACAATCCCTGGCTATGCAACTCCCCAGTCCAACAGCTCTCGACCTCAGGCTTACTCTTGATCTCTGTAGAAGAGTTGTAGGTAGATTAGACAACACTCCACGAATGCTCAAACCCCTTCAAAGTGTGATACTTTACCCCTTTTCTCCTATATCTGAATTTGATGAAGAACGAATGAATTCTGCTTTTCTGAAATTTCTGAATCTTCGATTATGCTCCAATTCCGATGAGATAGAGAACAACACTCTTAAATCACTCTTGTGTTTATGTGTGTGTGCTCTCAAAAATAAAATCAGAAAAATCAGATTGATTTTCTGAATGAATAAAAAATATCTCTCAAAAATGGCTTTCAATAAGATCTGAATTTTGTATGCAAAAGTCGTGAATAAACCTAGATGACTATCAAGGTTTATATAGAGTTTAGAATGTCCCTCTGAAAATATAGAAAATTTCGTGCATAGAACTTGGAAGGAAGTTTGGTTCAAAAAGGAATCAAAACGGATAAGGAAACTGAAATTCTAATGCTGTCAAGACTCCTGGTACCGGCTCCCAATTGTGGTACTGGTTCAAGAAGGTCAGAAGGCTTTCTGACATATTTGGCTACCTATTCCAAATGTGGTACCGATTTAAGAAAGGCAGTGAAGAATTCTTCTTCAACCTATAGTTGGCTACCGATTCAAGAATCCTCCTACCTATTCCCAAAAGGCATAGGTGAAATCTCTATTTTCTTCAACCTTCTAAACTCCCTAAAGTGTTCTCACTCACTCACATACCTTCTTAAAGCATTGTTCGTATCATCTCGGAGTGTAGTAAATCATGACCACTTGAACTTCTTCAAATCTGCATCTGATCTTCAACCTTGAAATTCTGAACTAAACTTTTACAACTCAATCAGACTTGTTTTGACAACGAAATTAGCCAATATACAATATATATATTTTTCACAATCTCCCCAAAATATATATTTCACAATCTCCCCCTTTGGCAATTTCGTGACAAAACCCTAAAAACAACATGTAATCTACCCAAGCAGAAAAAGCAAATTACAATTCTAGAAACTACCTATGAATAATATATATCAACACATGTAGCCACCTATAGTCTGTAAATTAGCTCAACAAAACTACCTGTCAAGCTTAATTAAACAATCAACATCTATCAATATGTGAATAATATCAATATATAAATATCTCCCCTTCAATTTTAGAAACTCTCCCCCTCAAATATGCACTCTTCTCCCTCTTTTTGTTACAAATTGACAAATAAAGATCAACAAAGAAGGAAAAGAAATCATTTGGGAGAATTAATAAGAAGAGAAATGAAAACTATCATTTATGCATAAGATATTATAATAAGCACAAAAACATAATGATATATAGTAGTAATGGAACCAAAGACAACTATCCAAGATAACACATGTTCCATCCACTAGATAAATAGAACCAATCAAGTTTAAAATAACACACATTTTATCTCCATCCAATGAAAAACAAAAATTCCTGAAAAAAACTAGAAGGAAAATCTTTTTTGGATTTTTTTTTTTTATTTTTCATTTTTCTGATATTCGAACAAAAATATGAGATAGCAATTTTCATTAATTTCAAGCATATATGAGATCCAAAAAATTTTGAAGAATCCAAGAGAATTTTAAAACACAATTTTTAAACCACTCAAATTATTCAATCAAATTAATTCTCAAGCATGCAATCACAACATGAAATTCAATTTGAAATTTTTATGAAGATTTAGAAATTTGCCTAGCAAGTTCACATGTGTGTGTGTGTGTGTGCGCCATCCAATCTCATCAAATTTCAATCAAATCACATTGACTAACTGTCTAAATTATATTGATCGAAAAGCATCAAGATAAGATTATTTTGAGCCAACTTTTCTAAACAAGGCGGCTTTCACTCTAAAGAGTAGACAACAATTCCCTATTTCGACTTGTCTCCTCCTTTCTTTTTACTCAAATAACTCCTCTTCAAAGTCTAGTAGGAGCTTTCGAACTAGTCTTAATAGGTAGCCTTTTCCTTAGTAAAGATTTTCAGCATTCTTTTGATTTTTCTTTTCTTTTCATGCTGAAATTTTTCATTTTTTTTTGAAACCACATGCTCTTTTTTTTTATAAAAAAAAAAATAATAATAACCTTTATAGCTTTTATGAGCAATATGACCTAGTTAACTTCACAATGATTTTCAATTAGAATTTCTCAGAGTTGGACTAGTGTACATGAAAAATATGAACTCAAGAGACTCATCTCTAAAAAGAAATAAACAAAGCAAATTATCTTTCAACATATAAATTACACATCAAGAACCTTTTCATCAAATAATCATGTGTCCCCAATTTGCATTCAAAAATAATTAATTCAAGAAAAATAATTATCACTCATGCATTGACAAGAAAAATATGACCATTGTTTTCTCATAAAAGAAAAACAACATAAATCCTAAACTACAAGATATAGTCCAATGGAAACAAGATATTCATCAAAGTATTGTCCATGACCATAAAACCTCTTTAGGAATTAGTTAAGGGGGTTTGCACCGATAGATCTACTAGGAACAAGTCCTATAGCATCAACAAGCACATAATTAACCAACTCTTCCTTTTTGATCCACACACAGTCTTTATATTCAACTTTAGAAAAGACTCTCCAATTTTAACCTTTTTCTTGTTTGAGTAATTCTTAGCATGAGAATTTTTGGGTTGATTCACAAAATTTTGCTTTCTAGCATGAACCCTATTCTTAGCATAAGAACCACAAGCATGAAATTCAGAAAAAGATTATCCTCTCTTCCTAAAGCAATAATATTGGCTATGTCCATTCCTACCACAATAAGTGCAATGCAAAATAGTAGGCACACAAGACATAATAGTGTGATACCCCTCGGATCCCAGACATGGGTTGATCAGGCCCAAGCCCAAACCCGAGATAACATCAAACAATTAATATATAAACGAACACGGAATACAAAAGGAAATAAGAAATAAATAAAAGCTGAATGAATTCTAAAAATAATCCTTTAAAATTAAATGCTTAAAATCCAGTATTTCAAAACCCTCCAATAGTTTAACAACTCGGGAATCCATCTCTAGTGGACCCCTAATTAAAACCAAACTGAAATGAAAGTAAACTGAAAGAACATCTAAAGTTAAACCACGGAGAAAAGTCCTATATCGTTGGAAGACTGAGTGATAGTCCCTGCTCAGCAAGATTAAGTCTACGATTGGAACTGTCGAACACCTGAAAAATAGAAGTGGGTCAGGCCCACAAACAAGTTCTATCCTACTACAATCCAAGCAGAGACTCGATACGCATGTACATCCTAACCAACTCAATAATAACTATATAGTTTATAAATATATATATATTCACATTAAAGGACTCTCACTGGACTACAAGCCGGTCTCAATCTGAATAGAGGCAACATGCAAAATGCACCCGAAGTGGGCATGTATACCTAAGCCTAACAGGGTACACCTCCAACCATCATAGCTAGCTATGCATCCCAATGCATATACACGCCCTAACCATCGATCCTGAAACTCAAGCTCATATCGAGGTACTATAACAATATACTTAAAATCCATCTAGAATCCATATTAGTGCCGCTCAACTATTCGTTACCTTGACACTACAAATCAATAGGATTTAACTTTTAGTTAATCCATTCCTTAATTCCAGAGTAGGTAGGACTTAGCATTTTTGAGCTAATCCCCCTAGTATGCCACCGTCCCATACCGGTGCATACAATCCATCCATCCAGCAGTTGATAATATAGACAATGAATGTAAATATTAACTAATCCATAAATCCAACAATTGATAATAAAAAAATTAAATACAAACATCAATTGTTCCATACTAAGCATGATCAAATTTTTATAATTTAATAGGCTTATTTGATACTACTCCGTAAAGTCCAATAATTGATAATACAGATCATACATGTAAACATCAATTAATTCCAAGTAAGCATAATAGAATATATAAATCCACATACTTACCTTATAACACTGAAACATGATTTAACTATAAAAACCATTCATGGAAAATTGTTAAAATAACATTGAACAATTTTAATCCTCCGCATCTAAAAACAGTATACCAATTTGTGTAAGAATTTTATACTGATCAAGCTATAATACAAAGTGGTTTACTATGCATTAACAAGGCCCTTGGGAGTTTTAAATAAGCTTAGGACACCTCTGAGAACCTCCAGTATAGCTTGTAATTAAACTGGAACATCAAAATCCAAGTACATAAGTAAAATCCATCGCTGAAATTAAAAACAAATTGAAAATCCACAAAGGAGTAGGCTCCAAAAAGATGTAGAGCAGGCTCCAATTTAAGGTAAAGGAGGCTCAAATTTTAGGTAGAGGAGGCTCAACTTAGGTAAAGGAGACTCAACTTTTAGGGAGAAGAGGCTCAACTTAGGTAGAGGGGGCTCAACTTTTAGGTAGAGCAGGCTCAACTCCTTGGAGCTACCTCTACATCATGTGGAGCAGGCTCCACTTCAATAGAGCCACCTCTATTGAAGGGTGCAGCAGCCTCCACTCTTCCCAGCCTTCGTCTTCCCCGACACCGGCTATTTTCTGACTTTCTAATTGTCCTTGCTAAGGTTCCTAACCCTCTGTTCTAGGTTCCATACAGTCCCAACAATTTATTAAATTCATTATGCATCAATTAACATCAATTAAAACATGAATTATGTAAGGAAATTTACAAACAAGCAAACACCAATTCATGTAAAGGCATACTGTTATAATTGAAATTAACATGCGAACCAGATTCATCTTTAATGTCTATTTTCTCCTGGAGTTGTGTTAGGCATGTAAAGAACATGAGTCAAAGAGAAAGAGTTAGGAATAGAACTTGCCTTTAAGATTTCGGTTCAAAATCTCAGCGTCGTCTTCCTAAGGTTTCTGGCGAACGCTCTGTCTTCTCTCTCTGTCTTCTCCTTGGTTCAACCCTTGAACACACCCCTTAAAACTTTCCTTGGTTTAGCCTTAGTCCTAGCTAAACCCTAAACAAAGTATTTTGTTCCTCTCTATTTCTCTCCGTCTCTCTGTGTACGTGAACAGGGTTTACAAACCCTTGGCATACAGTTCTATTTATTGGCTTCACTAAAATCCCTAATTCTAGTTTAATTTAGAGATGGGAAAAGAGCCATTCATAGTATATCTAAGTCGGCTAAACGTGAAGAACCTAAAACCCTAAAAAAAATAATAATAATAATAATTCAATAATTAAATCAAATTTGCACGTAAACATATATTTAAGACAGAAAATAATTAAAACAAATACTCAATTAAATAATTCAAATAAATACAACAAATAAATAAAACAAATACTGTAATTAACTCAATTAATTAACCACAATTAAAATAAATAAGCAAATAGCCAAATAAACCCATAAAAATGCAAAAATTACAATAAAACCATAAAATAAACTGTCGAGACTATCCTTTTAAAATTAGGGGTATTACAAATAGCATGTGATGAATTAACAATATTAGATTTATTTTTAGGCACATTCAAGTTATTGGGTTTCACAAAAACAATTTTACCCTCTTTACTACATAAAACCTCATTAAAACCTAAGCCATTTTTGTCATTCACATTCTTACCAACATTAATCATTTCATCAAGTTTAATCTACCCAGAAGTAAATCCAATCAATTTTTCTTGTGACTTTTTCAATTCAATTTCAAGAAATTCCAATTTAGAAATAAGAGATTCATTTGCAGAATTAACTTGACTTACCTCACCTTCTAAGAATCTTACCTTTCCATGAAGATCTTCAATCTCCTTCTTTTTCTATTCACTTTCCTTCTTCAGAGCATCTCTTTGCTTCTTAACTTCTTTCAATTTTCTAGCTTGCTTATTGAAGCCTTTCTTCGTTTGAACATATGTAACATACAATATATTGAAGGCTTTATCATAATTCTCCTTTTTTGTTTCCTTGTAACAATCTTCATCATTAGATTTTGCTATGTCCTCAAAATCTGAGTCATCTGTGTCAAACAAAGACAATCTTTTAGAAGCATCATTATTCATAAAAGCTACAAAAGTAAGAGGATTATCATCATCATTAGAAGAATCATCCGAAAAAGAAGCATCTCTATCTTTAGAAACTGAAACATTCATTGCTTTATCCTTCTTTTTATCTTTGGACTCTTTCCTAGCAACAAAGTTATTTTTAGGACTTAGACAAACTGTTGATGTATGACACCACATGTCCAACATTTAATCTCAGTTCCTTTAGACTCATCTTCTCTCCTTTTATCTTGTCTCTCACTTCCCTTAGATGAAAACTCTCTATTCCCAAACCTTGACTCTCCCCCTTTCTTAAATGCATTCATCTTTTTAAGACTTGATCAAAATTTTGAACTTCCTAGTGATGAGAACAATTTAGTCATCAGACTCACTATCATATCTTAGACTTTGAAGCTTTTAAGGCTAAGTCTTTAGGTTTCTGGGAATTTCCATAGTACTTCATCTCATAGTTCTTAATATGACATACAACCTCATCAACTTGCATGGTAGTGATGTTTTGAGTTGCTTGCAGTGTTTCAACATTGATTATGAACCTTTCAGGCAAAAACCTAAGAATTTTCTTATTAATCTTCTTATCAGTCACTTTCTTTCCTAGGTTTCGAAGGCCAAACACAATATGGTTGAGTTTCATGTAAAACTTAGAAAAGGTTTCATCTTCTTCTATCTTAAGATTTTCAAATTGAAACACAATCATCTCAATCTTTGAAGACTTAACTTCATCTGTACCCTCATGGGTAAGTTGAAGTATATCCCATGCCTCCTTTGCAATTTTACAATGAGCAATACGAGCTAACTCAGATTGGACAATAGATTTGAATAAAGAAAACAAAGCTTTGGTGTTTCCTTCTTGAGCATTATTCTCAGCTTGAGTCCACTCAGACTCTTCCTTTTCAATGGTAACACCATCCTTTGTGACTGTAGGTTTTTTATAACCTTTTTCAATTGCAGCCTAAACATATTTACCTTGAGTTATAAGAAAAGTTATCATATTAGGTTTCCAAAAAGAATAGTTATCACCATCAAACAAAGGAGTACGTTGAATAGATCCATGTTCCTTAAGAACGCTATCCATATCAAATTGTGAAAACAAAGCAGAGATTTTTTTTATAAAAAAAATTCCGCAATGAATAACTCAATGTATAGAGGATGGCTCTGATACCACTTGTTGAGTGTGCATAATGAAATAGTTATGGAATATAATATGGATAGATAACCTAGAGGATGGTAAATATATTTAACTTGTTCTTTTATCCAATTTTTACTTATTTTAATTTTAGCGAAATAAAACTAAAATCAAACCATAAAGCAAAAATAAAGTACAAGTAAAGTAAATAGAGTTTGAGAGATGACACCAGGATTTTAGTAAGGAAACCCTAATTGGTAGAATAGATCAATTGTAACAGGAAAAACCTCGTTGGACTTTGCAGTCCGGAGATAAACGATCCACTATGTTTGAAGCAAAGTATACTGGACTTTGACTCAGTCTCACACCCTATCGTTCTACCAAAAACCAATTGCTGACAATCCATGGCTTTGCGACTCTCCCGTCCAACAACTCTCGACCTCAGGCTTACTCTTGATCTATGTAAAAGAGTTAAAGGTAGATTAGACAACACTCCATGAATGCTCTAACCCCTTCAAAGTGTGATCGCTTCACCCCTTTTCTTCTAGATCTGAATTTGATGACGAATGAATGAATTATGCTTTTCTAGAATTTTTGAATCTTCGATTATGCTCTAATTCCAATGAGATAGAGAACAACACTCCTAAATGACTCTAGTGTTTATGTGTGTGCGCTCTCAAAAATAAAATTAGAAAAATAAGATTGATTTTCTGAATGAATAAAAAATATCTCTCAAAGATGGCTTTCAATAAGATCTATATTTTGTATGCAAAAGCCATGAATAAACCTAGATGACTATCAAGGTTTATATAGAGTTTAGAATGTCCTACTCCCTCTGAAAATATAGAAAATTTCATGCATAGGACTTGGAAGGAAGTTTGGTTCAAAAAGGAATCAAAACGGATAAAGAAGCTGAAATTTTGATGCTGTCAGGACTCCTGGTACCGGTTCCCATCTGTGGTACCTGTTCAAGAAGGCCAGAAGCCTTTTTTACGCATTTTGGCTACGAGTTCCAAAATGTGATACCAGTTTAAGAAAGGCAATGAAGAGTTCTTCTTCAACCTATAGTTGGCTACCGATTCAAGAATCCTCCTACCGATTCCCAAGAGGCACAAGTGAAATCTCTATTTCCTTCAACCTTCTAAACTCTCTAAAGTGTTCTCACTCACTCACATACCTTCCTAAAGCATTGTTCTCATCATCTCGGAGTGTTCAAATATGCATCCAATCTTCAACCTTTAAATTTTGAACCGAACTTTTACAACTCGATCAGACTTATTTTGACAATGAAATTAGCCAATATACAATATATATATATATATATATATATATATATATATATATATTTCACAATCTCCCCAAAATATATATTTCACATTAAGCAACCACTATAGGCTTCAAATCCACACTAAATTATCCTCAAAACAAACTCAAATTAAGATAATCAAGTTATGGTATAAGATTGTTTTTCAATTGCATGTACTACAGCCGGTTGTTTTTCAATCGCATGTACTACCGTCCAACATCATGCTTTGGCCATTGACATATCATCTACACTATTCAACAAGTATGTATGTATATATAGCAAGATAAATTTAACCATAAATAAGGATTTAATCTTGATGTCCATATGTACACACACATAAATGGTCCACGCACATTTATGTATTATATCATACAAAAACATAACTTAGAGCATCAGGATGCATACCCCATTACATATCAAGCCTTAAAGAATTTCTTAACCAGATTTGTAATATGAATTTCTTAAACTATTTCAAATCCATCTTAGTACACTAATTTAAAGGTTCTCAAATTAACACTAATTTCCATGTTCCACTTACACGCCCACATATGTATATATGTATATATATATGTATATATGTATATACACATATAACCAAATCATATGCAAACTGTATCAGTTATCACTTATTAATTATAATACAAGTTTATATTAATGATTTTAAATTTTAATTAATATTAAGAAATTTTAATAGACGTGTTACCATCATATATAAAGTAAAATAAAAAGATAAGTTCATATTGCATATACACATGATAAATAGATATGTAATATAATCGTGAGATACAATTGGAACTGAAAAAAATGAGGGTTTCACTTACCTCATTTGTTTCCTAAATCGTACGCTTTCCTGGCTTTCTTTCTTTGCTTTCACTCCTTAGACATCCCTTCTCTCCCTATCCCCTTCTATAGTAGGTATTCTTCTCAGAGTCAATCATCAGAAGCACGAGAACAATTTGACACTATTTACACCCTTATTTTCGCCCAATGGAAAATACACACGTGGAAGGAATTTTAGCTAAGTCAGTTTGTGACATATGAAAGGAGTTTGGGTCAAGACTAAACTCAAGGAATTTCAATTAGAAGTGGTTGATAGTTTTTGCTTAAAACAACTTCCCCAGTTGAAATAGGACACGTGGGGCATGGGTATGAGATTTATCTGACAGTTGAATTTATATGGAAGTCTATCACAGGAGAAGCCACGTAGGAACAAGATGACTTGGTCAAAGGAACGTGTTAATTGTTGGATTTTTAGACGTGGAATTCTAGTGCCTAAAAACATAGAAGTTGGTTTCTTCAAAAAGCCACGATACAACAGAAGAGTTTTTAACGTGGGCCACTACCACCACCATCAGGAGTAATGGCAATTGTTCAGACAAAAGAATCGTGCGATTTGTTTTTGATGACGGCATGAAAATGCACGATTGCATGATTAATTGCATGTTTCAAATGTTGGAGCTCTAGAGGCATCGAAGGGCACGATTGCATGAGTGATGGCACGTTTGGAACGTGGAAGTTCCAGAAAATCAAAACACGGTTCCAAGATGTTTGGAACGTGAGAGTTCTAGAAGCATCACATGATGGCACGATTACATAGGAGCTCCAAACACGATTACATGATTGGAACGTAGAAGAGGAACGTGGAAGCTCTAGAAGAATTAGGGAGACACGATTGCAAGGCGCAGAGATATCCAGACCACGTGGGAACATTTGAAGGCATCAATGGAACTGCCTAGAACTGCTATGTTAACTGCTTATATTTTCATTCTATAAATAGATCATTATGTTGTAACATAATAGGGCTGCTCAATGCCAAACACAATATTTCAACACAACATTAATTTTCATTGCAATGCACTTTCAATATGATTAGTCTTAGTTTTGCACTTTACTTTTTATTAGATAATTCCTTTACTTTCATAAGTAACGTAGTTCTTCCTAGCCAGTTAACCATCCCGAAGTCCTTTATCAAAGGCAAAAATAACCCAGAGGTGTTCATTCTAGACCTCTTCACAATCGCCTCGTTTCGCAGTCTTCCTTCTGGAATATCTGTGAGCATTATATGCACCCAAAACCCGTCATCCAAGGTATTCGAACCCGGAAGCTCTGATAACACTTGTGATGACCCTTGTTTTTCAAGCTAGTGCGTCCTGTGATGACCCGTAAGATAACCCGAAATGGATCCGAAATGTAGAAGTGAAAACAGAAATAAGACAACAGTCTCCCAAGGCACAACACACCTCTAAGACACTTTGATAACCTTCCATGAGGTCATGGAACTCAATGAGAACTGACGCTGAAGTAAAAGATCGAAAAAATAACAATTAAGCCCCCAGGGCAAAATAGTCATTTTACATAGAAATGACGTCCCTAAAATGTATATCATTCCCGAAACACATCCGTGACTTCCCATAAAGTCACGAAACTCAAAAGAAAGTAGCGGAAGCGGAAAGCAAGAAAAATTGGACAAAAATAGCCCCAAGGATAAAATAGTCATTTCTAAAACTATGGATTCGGGTGCCACCGAGCACACCGCTGGAAAGACAAAGAAAAACTAATCAAGATGGACTCGAGAATCACATGATTAGGAAGTCCGAACGAAGGAGAAACGGCAAGAAGAAGAAAAACGAGCACTTAAGGCTAAAAGGGTAAACTGGTAATTATCTAAGAACATTTGGGTGCAACCAAACACACCGTGGGAAAGATAGCGAAAAATTAGTCAAGTTCAAAAAAAAAATTCACTCGATTTGGAGTCTAGACGAAGGAGAACGAGCGAAAACAAAAATTGATATCACGACGTCGAGACGAGGCACCACGAGCACCCCACGAGCATCCTGACATGCACCATGACATGCTAGGGGAAGAAAAGATTCAGGTAGAATTGAGAGCCGAAACGAGGTCCGAAACGAATTTTTCTGGAAAAATACGAAGAAAAAACCCTCCATAAAATCGAGTTTCTACCCCACGACGCAGAAGGAAACAAAAAAAACACACTTCAAAATACCTAAAATGCCCTTAGATCATAAGAGGTCAAGAGGGCCAAAAGCTGCTACAGTAACTGTCCACATCTGAGAGCAGAAACAAGTTATCAAACGAATTTTTCTAGAAAACCACGAAAAAGAAACACTCCCTAAAATCGAGTTTTCAACCCGGCCACATGGAAGAAAACAAAAAAAACACATTGTGAAAAACCCAGAATGTCCCTAGATCAGAAAAGGGCAAAAACAAAAAACTGATGCCTTATGGAATTTCTGAATCTGTCAACAACTAAGAGCAAAAATGAGGTAGTAGATTAATTTTTCTGAAAAAACACAAAAAAGAAACTCCTCCTGAAATCAAATTTTCTACACGGTTTCACAAGAGGAAAAAAAAAAAAAAAAAAAACCACTGTGAAATGGCCAAAATGCCCTTCGATCAGAAAAGAGTTAAAAACTCAGAAAATATAACTTTGCACCAAGTATGCATTTGACCCTAAATGCATTTCTAGGTTGAAACGAATGTGTATGCAAGTGTAATAAATGATTCTAAGCGCACGGGAATGGTCTGTGGCTCCCGAGAAGGCCCGACTCAAAATTCGACCCCCCCTCCCCACGGCCAAAAATGATAAAAATAAACTTGGAATTGGAATTTTGAAAACCAAAAATGTGGAATGGTATCAAATTACCATTTCTCCCTTGGCCACACTTCATACATGATTAATGAGACCCTGATAAGCGCCGAATATTGTATATTCAAGCGCCCTAAATTGCATTAGTAAAGTCCGTTGTATGTTAATTTATGTAGATTATCTTCATTTCTATGTTTTTATGCATTTTCAGGTTCATTGGCCAAAATGGAACAAGAATAAGGCCTTGTGGAATCTTGAGCAACAAAAGGTGCCAATGCTGAATTCTGGAAGCAGTAGAACCTGGACTTTGCTCACCATTTTGACCTTCCAAACTCGAGAAATGGACTTCCCTCATAACATGAAAGATTTAGAGCTCTGAATCAGCTTTCCAAATCTTCAAACGGTTTGTCATTCAGAGCTCGGAGCAGAGAGTTATGGCCTTGTTACCAGAGGCGCGCAGAACTGCCTGGCAGCAATGAAATTCTGCTTTGATCTTCATTTTCGACCAACCATCCTTGAGAATTGGATCTCTACCAAAACATGAAATATTTAGAGCTCTGAATTAGCTTTTTAAATCTTCAAACGGTTCATCATTCGGAGTTCGGACCGCAAAGTTATGGCTATTTAACCAAAGTAGGTCTGGGCGGAGCAAGTGAAGCATGGGCATTTTTACACTAAATTCGAGTGCTCGAGGCCTTGCTTAGAGTGCTCGAATTTTGGGCAGAATGCCCTTCGGAAATGGCTCATTTCAGCCCACTTGCACCTTGGTTTCTTCATTTTGCTTTCCTCTTTAATGAAGTGGTTGGAGATGTTGGTTGGTGGCATTTTGGGTGGTAGATAAGAGGGATAAGAGCCACACAATGAGGAGAGCTTGATATTCTACAAGATTAGAGGAGAGAGAAGAGAGCAAGAAAGGTGTGTTCTTGGAGCTAGAAGAGGGGAGCTCGAAAATGGAGGTCAAGGCTTTGATTCCTCCTTCCTCTAGTGCATCAATGGGTAACTAAACCTCCATCTAGGGATGTGATGAAGCTCTACCTTGTAAGCATGTCTAGTTTTTGATTTATTTTGGGGAATGAAATGTATATTTGGCTAGTTCCATGGTCTAGAGCATGTTACAAATTGTAATGAAGATTTTGAATGTTTGAATGACTATGTTGATTTACATACTCTTGTCTTAGATTATTTAATCTCATAGTTGTATGGCTTATAGTTTCATAGTGACAATGGAACTAAGATTATGGAACGGTTTTAATGGCATGGTTTTGAGTAGCTTGTTAATCCATAGCTTAAGAATTTCTTTTGATGAGTTAATCTTGTGACTTGATACCATGTGCTTCCACCAATTGATTAATTGTTTGACAATCTCTAGCTTAGTGAGCATGTCTAGGGTTGCATCTTAGTTTAGGTAACTCAACCATGTGAAGCTTTGATAGGTTGTTCTTACTCTTTAATTAATTGAATTTCTTGAAGATATTATAGTAGTCATGTATTATTATATATCAAGGTCATTTCTACATTAATTCCCCAAATTAATCATATAATTAGCTTGTGTAGAGGTTTGGAGTGGACTCACTTCCCTAGACTTCCTTCTCTAAATCTTCTCTTTTAATCCCCTTCAATTTATTGTTTTATGCACTTCAATTACTAGCTTAGTGACAAACCAATCAAACAAACCCTTATTACCCCTTATCATTCTAAGAACAATTCTAGACTCTTAGGTTGCCATAGACTAGCGCAGTCCCAGTGGTTCGACTTACCCGACCAATAGCCCTATTTTACAATGATTCGTGCTATTGCGAAGGTTGATGTTAATTGACCAACCGATCAATTTTTGGCGCCGTTGCCGGGGACTGCAAACGGTTTAGCGACCAAAGTTCTAGGGTTAATTTTAGTTTGATTGTGAATATTGTGTCTTGTGAATACTCCTTGTGTATTTTTGATCATCTTCGTGTTTGTGAGATTCTAGGGACTCGAAACTCGCCGTGGGAACGCTAGCAAATTGTAAGTCTAGAGGCCCCCAGGTAAGTCTCGTGACTTCTAGTTTCGCATTGTGAATATTGTGTATGTGTTTAATTTAGCTTGTGAAGCCCTTGTCGAGGCTATTTTTGTTTTACTATATTGCAAAGCATCGGTCCTTGTCGTGGCCATTTATTTCCTATCTTGTTGATAATTGAGGAGAAAGGGATCATTGTATGTGGAGTTGATGATAAAGAATTGTTGTGTTGATTATGTTGTGTGTTGTTGATATTTAAGTCCTAGATGGAGGGTAGTTATCTTCCAACTCAATTCTACACACCACATGCGTTTTGTGCTTTTTGCTCTAGTAATACACATCATACAAGAGATTGTCTTCCAACGAGACAATTCTCGGACTTCTGTCTAGAGCAACCAAATGAAAATTTCTTTGAACCGGGTAGTAATCCATACTTCAATGGTTACAACTCGGGTTGGGGAGACCAACAAAACTTCTTGTGGCATGACATAGGAAATTCAACCCCACAATCTCATATGCAACCTTTTCAACCCAATGATCATTCTTTCCCGCCCTCTTCTCCTTTTCCACCGTCTCCATTGGATGAGCTAATTGTTGCTAACAAACAAATGATGGAGTCTATGCACACGCAAATGATGGACTCCAACAATCAACTATTGGCTTCCCTTGCTAGCATGCAATCCACAGTAGAGTCTATCAATCAAGTGGTACCATATCACCAGTCCCAAGTTAGTGCAATGATAGATGACCAAATATCTCAAATTCAACAAAGGATTAATGCTAAAAATCATGAAGAGGAGGAAACATTTTCATTTGAATTTATGGCCAATCCAAAAGAAAATTCTATGAATGATGAGATTACTCCTAGTAACTTTCATCATGAGAATGATCAAGTGGTTATTACATGTGAAAATGATGAAATGGTGGTGGAAGATCAAATTGTTGCCCCACATCAAAATGAAGCAATTGTGGCTCAAAATGGGAAAAATAATGATGTAGAGATTGTCTACCCTACTCCAAAACAGCCCCTACATAATCCTTTGCTTGATACACCTCCTTCAATGGAGGATCCTCTAAAAGCTTGTTTGGCTCATTTCAATTGTGAGGATTTTAATGTTGACAATTCCATTTCGGAGGTGAATTCTTTGCTTAATATTCATCCACCTATTCATTCTCTTCCTTGGTCAACATCAAATGTATCTCTTTCTTGGGAGCTTGCATCTCATCCCATTCCCTCACTTGAGTTGTCTCAAACTGTTGAGCCCGAACCACCGGATAAGTGTGGGGAGGATGTTGAAATTCTGAAGGATAACTTGTTGAGCATTCCCGTGCTCAATATGACCCTTCATAAGTCGTTGCTTGGTGCACCCTCACCTAATCCATCTTCCTATAATCCAAATCATCCCCATAGTCCAAAGTTCTTCATTGAGAAAGAAGAGTGGGTTGAGGTCTTTCCGTTACCTCTTTTCTACTTTTGTCTTAAAAGTCTTCCTCCTCCACTTTTAAAAGAATTATCCTATTTGGGGACCTATGACTCTCTAGAGAGACATGGTATAGGGTAAGGAGGACTAACCTGATCTCGGTGCGTCTAGCTATCGACGTTAAATTTAGCACCCATGGGGAGCAATTCTTTCGACTTCAATGCCTCCCTAATGTTCAATTGCCTGAGCCATGAAATTTTCTGGGAAACGGTTTAGAAAAGCCAAAAATTTGATTTTTCTTAGACCTTCTCAACTCTAATTTTCATTCCCGGAAGTCTCCATCGCTTTCTAGCAATTTCATTAGATTTTTCAAATGCGACTCATGTGCATATTTTCTCATTTTTACTAAAAAGTTTGAAAATTTTCTCAAAATTCTTCATGCATTTGAGATGTTTAAAAAGTTGAAAAATTGTAAGGTTTCAAAACAAAACTTTCAAAATTTCCCATGCATTGGAATGGAATGAATTTGCAAGTTTAAAAATTTTCTCCAAAAATTTCATTCATGCATTGTGTGATGTTGCAAAGGTTTGAAAATTTTCTTACATCCACCTATGCTTTGTGTGATGTTCTGAAAGTTGGCAATTTTTCCATGCATTAGAAATTGCAAAGTTTGAAAAAAAAAAAAAAAAAAAACAAAAGAGAGAGAGATTGTTCTTTTTAAATTTTCCATCCATTTGAATGAGAGGATGTTGCACCGTTTAAATTTTTCCTATACATTGGCTTGAATCCATCAACATTGCATGCATAGGAATTTCATGCTTCTCAAAAATTTTATCATGATCCGCAAAGTTCCTTGCTTGCATGCATTTCTATATTTCATGCATTGTTGCATGCATTTCTCTGATGCATGCATTCCTTCCTATCCGAGCCCACTGCTCAAATTCTTTATGCTTCCATATATTAATGATCTCATTCCTTGAACCATCCATGCAAGCTCATGCATGGCCATGCAACAGCATTCAAGCTCCATGCCGAGTGCTTTAGTTTTCAAGCTTCACTTTAATTTGGCTACAATTTGGCTGCCTCAATTTAGAGCAATCCAATTTCCATGTGAAGTGCTCAAAATTCCTTGCAGCTGCATTCAAGGTTCAACACCAAAATCACGAGCCTACTGCCTTCATTTAGAGCACTCTAGCTCCCATTTGGAGTGCTCTAAACTTTTTAGCCCAACTTCCGCAGCTACTGCCTCAGAATCGAGCACTCGTAGGCCAAGCTTCGAGTGCTCGAAGCTTCACCATTTGCTTAGCCTGCTCGCTGCCTAATTGTCGAGCACTCTAGATCCCCTGTGGAGTGCTCGAAAATTTCCATTCCTCTCATCTCCAACCAAAACCACCCTCTCATCAACCCAACTTTCTTTCTCATTTCTCTCAACCCAAGTAACCCCACACATCATGCATGCACACCCCATGCATGCATGCCACCCCAAAACCCACACCAACCCACACCCAACCCTCTCTGCCAAATTTTCGAGCACTCGAACCCAAGCTTCGAGTGCTCGCAGCTGATTGAGTCCTCTCACCCCTCGGCTCCCAACTCTCTGCCCCATTCTAGAGCACTCGAAGTCCAACTTCGAGTGCTCGAACCAAGCCCCCCCTCTTTTAAACACCACCTCTCGCCCCAACCACAAACCAATCCCCACCCCACCACCTTCCCCCTCTCGGCTGCCAGCCAAACCAAGCCCCCACTCTCCTTCCCCACCTCTTCCACCACCCTCGGCCACACAACCCATACCACCTTAACCCACCCTCACCACCACCCCACCCACCTAGGATAGAGTCCTTCTTGCTCTCGGCTACCCTCTCCCTCAAGGTATGCCTCTGCTACCTTTTCTTTTCCCTTTCTTAGTTAAGTTGTTGTGATCATATTGAGGAGTATGGGAAATACTTTTAAGGAGGTTTTGTGGTGCTGTTGATGTTGCTCTATGCTAGAGCCTTGTTGTGTACAAAAATTTTTGGGTTTCCTCCTCCACCCCACTCATTTTCACCTTCTCCTTTTTGTGGTGCACGCCAGGTGTTCGTTGAAATTCCTCAACCATGCCAACCAACCTCAACCCTCCTGCATGCATGCATGCAAGCCCATGCATGCATGCCCCTCACTCTCTCATGCCACCCCCTCGGCATCCACCCTCACCCACCTCACCTTCTCACTCACCACAAACTCATGCATGCCATTCATTCCAAAAAAAAAAAAAAAAAAAAAAACATAATACTATATATATATAATAATAATATTATAACAAAAAAAAAAATATATATATATATATATATATATAAATAAATAAATAAGTCATGTTTTTCTTTTTATTTATGTTTTGATTTTTACCTGTGTACTTTAGTTGTGTTTTGATAGGTCTTCATGTCCAAGTTTGGGGGACGCCGTTGCGCACTCACATGGCTGCACATCTACGTCGTCGTCACTCCACTTGGTATTATTGTTCTTTTCCCCCCTTTTTGCTCTTATTTTGGTATGCTTGTCTTCACACATTGAGGACAATGTGACATTCAAGTTTGGGGGTGCATTTATGCATTTTTGGTTTCATAATTTTTGCTAAGCAATGATAGTATAACTTGACACTTGTCGGAGATGAAGCATATGTTTAATACCTTGTGTATAGAAGCAATTGACATTTTTGAAAATAAAGAAAAATTTGAGTTGAAATGATCATGTAGATTCAAATTAGTCTGTATAAATGTCTCAATTAAATTCTCGCTGGATTTGACACTCTTTTAAGCTTCACAATGCACAGATGCACATTGGAAACTTAACTGTGAGGCATGCAACTTGATCGACCTTGACCTTGGCCTAGTTAATTTGATTTGATGAACCTGATAGATGAATATCTTTGGCATGATTTAAGTTGTCTAAAAAAAAAAAAAAAAAAAAAAAAAAAAAAAAAAAAAACACTGAAAAGGAAAGAAAATAATGACCAGTTGACGTTCGTAGCCTTTCCAACTCGAGCTATTAAGCCCTAGGAGTGTCTCTACACTTAACACCCTAAAGCCATCTGGTTTGGGAGTTGTTGGCCTAACGCTTGCTACAAGGGTTGGTTAGAAAGCTTAAAGGACTTAAACATTGCACGGTCATTCAAAAAAAAATAAACTGGTAATAAACATGGTTCGTTGGAGTTCGTAGCCTTTCCAACTTGAGCTATTAAACCCTTTGGAGTGTCTCTACACTTAACACCCTAAAGCCATCTGGTTTGGGAGTTGTTGGCCTAACGCTTGCTACATAAGTTGGTTAGAAAGCTTAAGGGACTTCAGCATTGCACAACCATTCTATGTTTCGCTTATGAGTTACAATAAATTGTCAACAAGCAACAAAAGTTGTCTTGTAAATAAAATCATGCCTTAGGGACCTCATTTAAAGGGGAATTCAATGATTTGAAAACTTGTGCTTTGGAATTGGAAAAGAAAGTAAAAGCCGCATGTTGAGAATCTAATTCACTTTCACTGAAGCTAGAGTTGATTTCCATTCAAGAGATGATAATTGAGTTATCTATATAGACTTTGATGTTGATGCATGTATGTGGAAATGTATTTAGCCAATTTTTGTATCAATGCTTCATATATGCAAGGTAGTCTTCCCAATGACCCCATCTCCAACTCTTTTTCTATTTTAAGTTATTTTTGAGCAATGTATATATCTTATTTTACCATGGATGATATTTTTGTAGTAGCAAGCCCATGGTTGTCTTTTCATTAAGTTTTTCATTGTAGTTTTGCTAAGGGACTAGCAAAATGTAAGTTTGGGGGTGTGATAAGCGCCGAATATTGTATATTCAAGCGCCCTAAATTGCATTAGTAAAGTCCGTTGTATGTTAATTTATGTAGATTATCTTCATTTCTATGTTTTTATGCATTTTCAGGTTCATTGGCCAAAATGGAACAAGAATAAGGCCTTGTGGAATCTTGAGCAACAAAAGGTGCCAATGCTGAATTCTGGAAGCAGTAGAACCTGGACTTTGCTCACCATTTTGACCTTCCAAACTCGAGAAATGGACTTCCCTCATAACATGAAAGATTTAGAGCTCTGAATCAGCTTTCCAAATCTTCAAACGGTTTGTCATTCAGAGCTCGGAGCAGAGAGTTATGGCCTTGTTACCAGAGGCGCGCAGAACTGCCTGGCAGCAATGAAATTCTGCTTTGATCTTCATTTTCGACCAACCATCCTTGAGAATTGGATCTCTACCAAAACATGAAATATTTAGAGCTCTGAATTAGCTTTTTAAATCTTCAAACGGTTCATCATTCGGAGTTCGGACCGCAAAGTTATGGCTATTTAACCAAAGTAGGTCTGGGCGGAGCAAGTGAAGCATGGGCATTTTTACACTAAATTCGAGTGCTCGAGGCCTTGCTTAGAGTGCTCGAATTTTGGGCAGAATGCCCTTCGGAAATGGCTCATTTCAGCCCACTTGCACCTTGGTTTCTTCATTTTGCTTTCCTCTTTAATGAAGTGGTTGGAGATGTTGGTTGGTGGCATTTTGGGTGGTAGATAAGAGGGATAAGAGCCACACAATGAGGAGAGCTTGATATTCTACAAGATTAGAGGAGAGAGAAGAGAGCAAGAAAGGTGTGTTCTTGGAGCTAGAAGAGGGGAGCTCGAAAATGGAGGTCAAGGCTTTGATTCCTCCTTCCTCTAGTGCATCAATGGGTAACTAAACCTCCATCTAGGGATGTGATGAAGCTCTACCTTGTAAGCATGTCTAGTTTTTGATTTATTTTGGGGAATGAAATGTATATTTGGCTAGTTCCATGGTCTAGAGCATGTTACAAATTGTAATGAAGATTTTGAATGTTTGAATGACTATGTTGATTTACATACTCTTGTCTTAGATTATTTAATCTCATAGTTGTATGGCTTATAGTTTCATAGTGACAATGGAACTAAGATTATGGAACGGTTTTAATGGCATGGTTTTGAGTAGCTTGTTAATCCATAGCTTAAGAATTTCTTTTGATGAGTTAATCTTGTGACTTGATACCATGTGCTTCCACCAATTGATTAATTGTTTGACAATCTCTAGCTTAGTGAGCATGTCTAGGGTTGCATCTTAGTTTAGGTAACTCAACCATGTGAAGCTTTGATAGGTTGTTCTTACTCTTTAATTAATTGAATTTCTTGAAGATATTATAGTAGTCATGTATTATTATATATCAAGGTCATTTCTACATTAATTCCCCAAATTAATCATATAATTAGCTTGTGTAGAGGTTTGGAGTGGACTCACTTCCCTAGACTTCCTTCTCTAAATCTTCTCTTTTAATCCCCTTCAATTTATTGTTTTATGCACTTCAATTACTAGCTTAGTGACAAACCAATCAAACAAACCCTTATTACCCCTTATCATTCTAAGAACAATTCTAGACTCTTAGGTTGCCATAGACTAGCGCAGTCCCAGTGGTTCGACTTACCCGACCAATAGCCCTATTTTACAATGATTCGTGCTATTGCGAAGGTTGATGTTAATTGACCAACCGATCAGACCCTATGAAAAAATAAAAATAGAATTCCCACACTCGATGCAACCATAGTAAGACAATGACTTGTGATTTTTCAATATTTTCATAATATTTCATGAAGTCAAGAATTACATAAGATGCAATATAAATGTCATTGGCCTCCGGCCTCATCTCATACAAGTCAAATACATCGTAAAAGGTGTACTTATGTACACATTACATATATGGAATCAAAGATACAAGTTTTGACATATAAGGTTACAAAATGACATTTAATGCTAACATTTGCATGAAATGGAAACTTAAAAGCTACAAGTCATCCAAGGAATGATGAGTATCACAAACCAACTCTTCGTACTTGAATAATGCCCCGGTAACTTTGGGGTGAGTAACATAAAGCTACTCGTAGGAGATTAGCATGCATAGACCTAACATTTTATAAATTTATCACCTTAAGGTGAAACATATTAAAGGGGCTCATGCCACCTAACTTCTATGTCAAAATGAGACCCAATGAGCATCCTAAGCTACCTTAGAGTATTTCTAGCATAAACCACATCATTCATGCAATTTAAACGACATAGGAGCACGTAGTGTAACGCAACAAGACATAGGTATCCAAAGTTATCAACTTTTAACCTAGAATGCGATAACTACTGAAACGGTTCATGCCACCTAGAATCTAAGTCAAAATACTTATATAAGATCATTCCTAAGTCATATCCACATGAGGCAACATGAATCACAATGTCTATGAAATTAAACAAGGTTGGGATAATCCAAAGAATGCAACAAGTTTATAATTTAACATGAATCACATTATCAATGTAATTGAACAAGGTTTGGAATAATCCATACAACACGACAAGAAGGATACTTGGATACAAGGATCACATTATCAATACAATTAACATGATTGGAACATTCCAATTAACACGACAAGAATAATACATGAAATTAAGGATAAGGCATAATATCTATGCAATTAACAAGATTGGAGCATTTCACATAACACGACAAGTTTTAAATTTTCAAGGAATAGGAACTTGAAATTTAAAGAGTGAAATCAACTAATGTGGATACTCGGATGTCGCCCGGATTAAAATCGTACTCTTGGGATCACTTTAGGGCTACTAACCCATGGATACCTTCTCCTAGTGTGCACTATAGTATAGGGAGCTCTCTATCTCCCGTACTAGAACCAAGTCCTAGCCATGTCAATTCTTGATTGATATCCCAAGTTCCAAAATCAACAAGTTGTATAAATCATGATAGTATCAAGATACAAGTAATGCATTAACCACGTTTCATGCACAACCAAGATTTTGGAAACATACAAGTCATGTCCTAAATTCTCAAATATAATGGCATGTGAAATGTCAAGAGATCATGGTATGCATTTACATAGACTACAAACTAGGATTTAAAACATAAGAAATCCATTGATGTAAATACACCACAAGTATAAGATTAATGATTTAATTATTTACTAACCAATACATGAATAATTAAATCATTCCAAGACAATTGTGCTAGTTCATTAAACACATTAATGGAATCAAGTTACAAGAAGTCTAGGTACATGATAAAAAACTAAAAGTCCCATGAAATATAAGTTACAACCATGTGAATTAAGTTCCATATAAGGAAAATAATTAAATATAAGTTTCAAAACTTAACCGATTATTGTCAATTTGATACACGTAAAGGAACTTGTCAAGGAAATCATTAATACCAAGTTAGAATCTTATCAAGCTCATGGAACCATTGAATATGTTTTAATTAATTCTTTTAATTAAAATCTCTAAATTTTAAAACTCATCCAAATGCTCTCAAATTAAAGTTTGTTATAAAACATGCCAAGACTTGATTTAATAGCCTAATACAAGTGATTTCCATGCAAGCTACAACCATGATAATTAAACCTTCATACAAGAAAAATAATAAATGAACGGTTTCAAAACCTAATCAAATATTCCCGATTTAATATATGTGAAAGTATATGGCATGCACATCAATAATATCAAGTTGGAAATCCAATGGAGTGAATAGTACACTTGGAATAAATTAATTAATCAAATTAATTAATTATCTCTAGATTTTAAAACACCTCTGATTACTCTCAAATTCACATATGTTGAAGAGTATGCTATGGCCTAATATAATATGACATTACATGATGATTTCAAGATAGATAAGGCCACATGAATTAAATTTTCATTCAAAAAAAATATTAAATAAAAACTTCAATACTTGTCCAAATGCTCTCAATTTAATATATGTCAATGAACATATCAAGGGGTAATTTAATTTCATGTCACATGTTTAAACCAAGCTATAACCAACCGGGAAAATCAAACTCACACAAGAAAAATAAATAATAAAATCTCTAGATTTAATACAAAGACATGGAATTGAGTTGTATAAGCATCAATAGTGTGCAATACATCAAGAATATAAACTATAACATCTCCTACCCCAATATGAGATGAAATCTCAAATCCCCACAGAAAGAAAAATGCTTTGAATCCGATGATACTCCTAGGTTATGTCGGGGACAACGAGAGGAACAACTTTAACCTTTGAGGTACCATGAAAATCCAAACCCGAACTCAAAAATGGTCGAAAATGGATTCTAATAAGGGGGAAAGGTAGAGCACGACGAGGCCTACGATAAACGTTAAGGCGGAAGACTTTTTACAAAGGAAATCAAGTGGAGAAGAAGAAAGAGTAGTGGCAGCCCCTTAGGCTTCCATGGCTGCTGGCCAAAAGGAGGAAGAAGGGCTGAAATGTTGTCTTTAAAAATTAGGGGAACCTATTTATAGAAATCCCAAAAAGTGCCCCGAAAGGGCCTCGCCGGGTCCAAAAAAGTGAAATCTGAGCAGACGCGCTCAAACGGCAAAACTCCGTGAAAAAAAAAAAAAAGAACCAAAATGATAAAATATGAACAATGGAATAAACGACATCAAAAATTGAATCCCGATCAGAGAGATATACCCCGAACAAGTTCGGCGACAATCGGAGTCAAAAATCCCTAAAACTGGGGAAAACAACCGGGAGGAAATTCTAAGAGTTCACGAGTCGATGAAAAGAGAAAATGAATCCCGTACGAGAATCCATGATCAAAATGTGGTATTTTGCAATAACTTTCATTAATTGCACAATGGCCCCTACAAAAAGGGTTAACTGCTCTAATGACCCAGAATAAAAATATCTTCCAAAAATATTTTCTTAAAAACCCCTAAAATAAAATATCTTCAAAAGATATTTATGAAAAATACCCCAAGAAAAGAAAATATTTCTAAAGAACTATGCATCCATACCCCTATGGACACCGGGAGCAACCAGAGTATGTTTATACAAAAGTAAATATATGTATTTCGTGGAAACCACTTAGAATGAAGATACATGAAGTCAAAAATCAACTCTGAGCACGACAAGTGAGGTTGTTCCAAAAAGTGACAAACGGGGAAAAGACAAAATAGGGAAAAGGACGAAAAGTGAAAATGTAAAAAAGTGAAAATGTGGAAATGACTCGGTCCTTAAAGGAAATTGTCAATCTAAACGAAAGAGTCTCAGAAACCATTTCCAAGCACTCGAGACGATACCCAGTGACGAGAAACAGAACTTGGAAAAGAAAATTAAACGAAAAAAATTTATCCGTAAAATTTGAGAAAAATGAAAGAAGAGAAAATGACCGGGTCATTACAAAACCCCCTTCAGGATATGACCATTCTTCACACCAAGTCTGTAAACTCTGTCGAGCATTATATGGTCTTAAACATGCTCCAACGACGTGGTTTGAAAAATTCAGTACTACAATTGGAGATTTTGAATTTACTTCAAGCTCATATGATTCCAGTCTTTTCATCCGCAATACTGACTCTGGTATTACTCTTCTTTTACTTTATGTTGATGACATGATAATCACTAGAAATGTTCTTGTAGGTATCTCTGCACTTAAAAAATTTCTTAGTCATCACTTTGATATGAATGATCTTGGGTGCCAAGCCAAGTATTCCTAAGCTTGGAGATTTTCTTTGATTCAGATGGCTATTATCTCTCCCAAGCCAAGTATTCCTTTGACATTCTTGCTTGTGCTGGACTCACGGATTGCAGAACAGCTCCCACTCCACTTAAGACCATTGTTAAGCTCACTCCTATAGATAGTACACTCCTCAGTAATGCTACATTGTATCGACAGTTGGTTGGCAGTTTGGTATATCTTACTGTTACTCAACCTGACATTGGTTATGCCATGCATCTTGTCCGCCAGTTCTTATCTACACCTCGATCTACTTATTATATTGTTGTACTACACATCATTCGATTCATTAAAGGGACTATGTTTCAAGGCTTTCACTTTTCTTCTCATTCTTCACTTGAGTTACGTGCCTACTCTGATGCTGATTGAGTAAATGATTCGACTGACCGAAGTTCCACTACTGGCTACTACTTCTTCCTTGTGAACTCTCTCATTTCTTGACGCAACAAAAAGCAATCTGTCGTCTCCAGGTCCAGTACAGAGGCCGAATACCGTGCCCTTGGTGATTCCACACCAAAACTTATTTGGCTTCGATGGCTCTTAAAAAATATGGGTATTTCTCACTCCACTGACACTATTCTCTATTGTGATAATTGGAGTGCTATTTACATCGCTCATAATGATGTCTTTCATGAACGTACAAATATATTTAAATTGATTGTCATATTGTGCGTCAACATGTTGCTCAAGGCACTGTATGCCTTCATTCTGTAACTTCCACTGATCAAACCGCTGACAATTTTACTAAAGCTCATCCGCCAGGCAAATTTCAAGAATTAGTTTCCAAACTCAAGTTGGTTTCTACTCTACCACCTTGAGTTTGAGGGAGGATGTTAACATAATTAGATTATATTATAGCGGTTGTTTAGATTGCTACCATAATAACATTATATTATACCCGTTATCTAGATTGTTACCGTAATTGTTGTATAACCGTTGGTGATCTCTAACCTATATATATCTCTCATTGTACATGTTTTACATACACTTCAATATACAGAATCTCTACATTTCATGTATCTCTATCTCTCTCCGTCTCTCTATCTCTCTCCGTCTCTCTATCTCTGATAATCAACATAATTGAACCAGGAAGCAGTTATTTATATACTTTTGAATGGGCCTCATTTGCAGTTTTTTTAATGCTTCTGTAGATAGTTGGTAGCAATGCCGAGGAATAGAAAAAGAGTATGGCATGCACTTCGATGATAAAGATGAGCTTGTCAACCACATCTCTCGGAGGTCAATTGATATACTTAAATCTCATTTTCGGGTAAGTGAAATTGAACTTCAGATGCAATTTGGTTTCATCCAAGGATTTATGTTTTCTGTTGTCGCTTAATGCAGTGTAACATTCTCTTTCTCTTACCCAACAGAAAAAGCTACAACCTCATATTTAACATAGGATCATCCAAAAGAATAGTTATCTTGCATGTTTACTGCATCCGCCATAAATTCCTCGGGGGTCCACTTCGGAAAAACTGAAACCCTAAGTTTTGTGAGTCTAGGTCTTTGCAGCCAAGTCTGACCTCCAGAGTTTGCTTAGCTGCCATTCAAAACTGATTTTACAATCCCATTAAAATGATAAAAGATCAAACACCTTCTTCCCCATAAGACCAGTTGAATCCTTTTAGGAATTGCCAACTTTTATCTAAATCTATGTGATGAAGCTGCAACTTTGATCAAACACTTTATCTTGATAGCATTAAAAAGCCCGGATCCTTTGTTGTAACATGTTTTTCAATACACTATATATACCCGACGATTTTTAACATATTATTTATGACAGAAAAAAGTAGCTGTAAAGTACATGTTGAAAATAGATGTAATGGTGTTAAAAGTCACAACACTACTACAGTACCAACGCATTACAATAGAGGATCTGTTCCGGGCTCTTCCTCTTGGAGTTATATATATACATATATATATATGACATAATTTGTACCATATCTATTGCCTTCTCCATTGGTGCCCTTATGGCGATTTTGGGCTAAGAATTGGAGACCGGCTTCTCCACTGGCCTATCGGCTTTGTGGGCCAGACATTTTGGGTCTCCAAACAGGTCGCCGAAAAGGGCGACCCAGAAGGCAATTCTAGGCTCAACTCTGTTGGTCCATTTCTGTTTTCTTTTATTTTTTTAATTCAGGCCCAGAACACTATTTCTAAGGGCATGTTTGGCTGAAATAAAAACTAAAATCTTTGGCTTTTTTTTTCTGTTATTTTTCCCTCAAAATAATTGAACCAAAGAACTGTTAAGACACTGTTTAGTTAACACAAACAGTGCCTTAAAGGCTTTTTTGAGGAAAAAAAAGTTTTAAAAAATTGAAAAAAAAAATGATTTTATATCCTTTTCAAATTTTTCAATGTTCCTATTGACATTATAGCCGTTTTATATACTGTTTGGCTGACCCAAACAGTGCCTTAATGACTATATTGACTAACCAAATAATTTTTTTTATTTGTTTCCCTAATAAATTGAAATTTATTTTAAAATATAATTTTTTTTTATCAATATTTTTGGAGAGCGAAAATGTACCATTGGAGTACATGCTATAGTTAAAATTTAAAGACTGTAAAACAATGACGTGACTATAAAAAATGCTAACGGTACTTATTAAAAAATACTAATATGGCAAATTTGGAGAGCCCATAAAAGCCATTGCATTATTAATTAAAAATACTAACAAAAATGACAGTCCAGGTACTTAATTTGCTTTAAAGTGAAAGTCAATGATATTTACATGATATAATCAAGTATTAAAATCTACTATGATCACGTTTGTTTTGCGGTTCTATGCGGTGGTGAATTTTATTACTATTAATGTTAAATTGCGTTAACGATGACGTTTCACTTGTAACAAATTCAAACAAGTAAAATTTTATTATTATGCAGTAATAAAAAAATTCACCAAACAGATAGAACAACGAACATAATCAAAATATTGTGTCAACTATACCAAATATATATATATATATAAATAAAATTCCGCTTATTTTGTATTTTATGATTTGGTTGGTAGTTGGCATGTGCTATCTACTGGTATGACATTGTATGAATAAAGCAAAAATTTCAAAAAGATTGTCTTCCCAAACAGCCCCTGATCCCCTCACAAGTGCATAATTCTACATTTCAACACACTGCACTAAATCTATGTAAACAAAAGAGATTGAAAATGGAAATAAATAAATCCAAATAGCCACCGGATGTGCCAACATACCAATCAAATTGAGAATTCCGGCGAGGTCATCGCTGTATATACATCGCCGCAGTTCACGAGCTGCCCAGATGTCAGATATATACACATAGACATATATAGAGAGAGAGAGAGAGAGAAAGAGAGAGAGCTTATAAGGTACAACCACAGAAGACGAAGAAGAAACAGAGCATGGCGACTAAAGCTAAAGACTCGAGAACAGTAATAATGGTCCACAAAACGTTGTCTACAATCAAGAAATCGAGCCAGCTGCGAAAGCTCTGCGTGGTCCAACCGGTTGTGAAGTATGAGAAGTCAAATTCTGGCCACCGGAAAATTGTTGATGGTAAAGAGAAGTCAAAGTCCGGCCACCGGAAAGCTAAGTCATACCATCTCCTCCTGCACATCTCTCTCTCTCTCTCTCTATCTCTCTCTCTCTCTATATCTGAGTCAGTCTATTATTTAACTTGTAATGATGTCCTAGCTCTTATTAGAAAAATTATAAACTAGATGTTACTTGTAGATATTTTGGGTACGTCATCATCTTATTAGAAACAATTTACACGTGTTACCAAACAGGTACTTATCCAAACAAATAATTTAACAAGTGCTTTTTGTTTTTTTCTCATCATTTAAATTTAGTAAGTGTTAGGAACATGACTTTATGACAAGTGGGAATAGCCAAATGGGATTTGTCTGCTCTTTAAATACCAATTTTTGTTCAAACCAATGAAATTCTATATTATATAATATGTAATTTGCTACCATTTCGAAATTTTGTATAGTAATTATTTGGAGGGGTTGGATCATATTTCCTTGTAGTCAATATGTGTCTGATTTGTTGGTTCATAATTTTTTTTTAAAAGATATGATATTATTATATATTTTTATAAATTAGTTGATTTAATCAGTGTATACTTATATTTATTGAGTTCGTACAAGTCATAGGTCAGAAATATTAGAAAGAACTGTTACTCATGTTCTCAATTCATAATGATTCTTTCGAATGAAAAAATGCATTCGATTCACAGTTTCTTTATCATTACTTTCTGATTCAATGATAAAATTAAAGTGAATAAATATTATATAATAATTTTAAATTGAATTAATATTTAGATTGTGGATCAAAGTTTTAAGATTTGTATTGGTTTATAATTTTAATATTAATATTGTTTTGATAAGCAATATGCATTTGTTAGAGTTATTATTATTATTATTTTATTATTAACTCTCTTAATTCAAACCGACACTATTTGTGTCTGAGCTGGCCTGGCTTTTTAGACAACAAGAAGGGTCAAATTAAATCTAAATTATAACCTATTGAGGAAAAACAAAAAGAAAAAAAGGAGAATCTAAATTAACATTTCAGTTGATATTAATTTTGTCTGTTTATTTGGTGGCTAAATCAAACATTATAAATAGACAACTATCAAAACGAGCTGGTCTTGACGTGTTGTGATGGCATTGCCTTTATCTGCCTTCGTTGTTAAGCTTTTCATAAAATAAGCACATGCTGCCATTTTCGCATACAAACTGGAGTATTATATATTAGCTTTATCTGCCTTCGTCGTTAAGCTTTTGATAAAATAAGCCCATGCTGTCATTTTCGCGCAGACAAACTGGTGTATTATATATATATATATATATATATATATATATATATACACGCATAGTGTTGAACTGTTTCCGGTGAGTATGAAAAATATATTTACTTTCAATTATAATTTTAAGATCTAATCTTACTAGTAATACAATCCTTACATTATTTTAAAAGACCGATATTATTTAAATTAGTAATTAATTAAAATTAAATTAAAATGACAATAGTAGTCAGTTTCATAATATAAAAAAAAATCAATTTTGTTTGATATAACTTTTTAAGATTTGGTTAATCGACCGTGAATGAAAGAGTATCATTTTCATTGAAATCATATATGAATTTTTTTTTTTTTTTTTTGAAAGATAAAAAGTTAAGGAAGAATATAACAAAGAAAAATTTTATTTATTAATTTATTATTTTTCTTGCTAATCTTATTTTTCCCTATCAATTAAATATGTCATCATATTCTGCCCAAATATATTTATACTATTATTAAATGTGTAAAGTGTTTCAATATTTCAGTATTTCAATATTTCAGTATTTTAGTATTTATTTATTAATAAAAAAAATATTTATTAATTGCTTCATTAGTTCAATATTTATTTATTAATATAAAAAATATATTTATTAATTAATATAAAAAGTGTTTTTATAAAAAGAGTTTCTATAAAACTCTAATATAAAAAGTGTTTTTATAAAAAGAGTTTTTATAAAACTCTAATACAAATTACCTAATAAAATTTCGGTTACCTATTTTATTTTCTATTAAACTCTATCACATATAACCTATATATATATATATATTAGGCCAGGCTTGTGGTGTGCATATTTTTCCTTTTCTCTTTATAATTGGTCTCGTACGTTTTTTCTTTACTTTTTCTTTTTATAAACATTATTATTATGTTATTATTATTTTTTTCTCTTTCTAATTGATATTTATGTTTAGAAGTAATTGATTTGTTTTATTTTTATTTTCTCTTTCTAATTGATGTTTAGAAGTGGTTGATTTTTTTTCTTCATTTTTTTATTTTATTATTTGGTTCATTCTTAATTTATTATTATATTGAGTCATTATTGTTTTTTTTTTTCTTTTTCAGAAGTATCATTCTTCTTTTTTCTTTAGTTTTTATTTTTATTTTACTCTTTGTAATTATACTTTGGATGGTTCAAAATTTGTTATTCTTAATTTGTTGTATTGAGAAGGTTGGATTATTAATTTATTTCTTTACTTTTTCTTTTTAGAAGCATTATTATTATTTTTTTCTTTTGTTTTATTATTATTTTTCTCTTTCTAATTGGTGTTTAGAAGTAGATGAATTGTTTTATTTTATTTTTCTCTTTCTAATTATTATTGTGTTTTTTTTTCTTTTTCAGAAGTATCATTCTTATTTTTTCTTTAGTTTTTATTTTTATTTTACTCTTTGTAATTATACTTTGGATGGTTCAAATTTTGTTATTCTTAAGTTGTTGTATTGAGAAGGTTGGAATCTTAATTTTTTTTCTTTACTTTTTTTTTTTAGAAGCATTATTATTATTATTTTCTATTGTTTTATTTTTATTTTTCTCTTTCTAATTATTTTTTTTTATTTTCCAAAAGTATCATTCTTCTTTTTTCTTTAGTTTTTATTTTTACTTTACTCTTTGTAATTATACTTTGGATGGTTTAAAATTTGTTATTCTTAATTTGTTGTATTGAGAAGTTTGGATTATTAATTTTTTTCTTTACTTTTTCTTTCTAGAAGCATTATTATTATTATTATTTTCTTTTCTTTTATTTTTATTTTTCTCTTTCTAATTGATGTTTAGAAGTGGTTGATTTAGTAAGTTTACTTTGGTTTGTGACGGTGATAACTAATTATTATTTTTTTATTTTTTAATACAAATTTTTATAATGAAAATAAAATAATTTCTATAAAATTTTACCACAAATTAGCAATTATATTTTCTATAAAACTCTATCACATTATCTATTTATAATTAGTTTTATAATAAAAGAAAATCTAATTAGACAAGGATATATTTAAAGAAAATAAAATAATTTATATAAAATTCTATCACAAATTACTTATTTTATTTTTAATAAAACTCTATCACATAATTCACATTAGACAATGATATATTTAAAGAGCTTCTATAAAACTCTAACACAAATTACATATTTATCTATTTATTATTAGTTTTTTAATGAAAGGAAATCTATTTAAACAAAAACTATATAAATAAAAAAAATATTTATTAATTGATATAAAAAGTGATATTAAAAGAGTTTTTATAAAACTCTAACACAAATTACCTATTTATAAATTTATGAGTTCTTAATAAAAATATATATATAATTAGACAAGAATTATAAATATAAAAAATATATATTTATTAATTGATATAGAAAAAGCTTTTAAAAGAGTTTTTATAAAACTCTAACCCATATTACCTATTTATCTATTTATTATGAGTTTTTAATAAAAGAAAATCTAATTAGAAAATAATATATTTTAAAAAATAAAATAGTTTCTACAAAATTTAACACAAATTAGCAATTTTATTTTCTATAAAACTCTATCACATTATCTATTTATTATAAGTTTATTAAGGAAAAAAAAAATTATTATGAGTTATATAATAAAATAAAATCTAATTAGACATAAATAAATTTAAAGAAAATATAATAATTTCTATAAAACTTTACCTCAAATTAATAATTTTATAATCTATAAAACTATATCCAGTCTGACATGTATTTACCTATTTATTATGAATATATTTAAAGAAAATAAGATAATTTATATAAACCTCCATCACAAATTATCTATTTTATTTTCTTTAAAACTTTATAACATATGACCTGTATTTATCTATTTATTATGATTTTTTTAATAAAATAAAATCCAATTAGACAAGGATAAATTTAAAGAAAATAAAATAATTTTTTAAAAGGGTTTCCATAAAATTCTTAAAACAAATTACCTATTTATCTATTTATTATGAGTGTTTTAATAAAAGAAAATCTAATTTGACAAGACTTATTAATATAAAAATTATTTATTAATTGATATTAAAAATAAAATAATTTTTCTAAAACTCTACCAGAAATTATTACCTAATAAAATTCAAAATGTGTTTCAGTATTTATTCAATAATATAAAAAAATATATATATTTATTAATTGAAAAAAAAACTATTACCTAATAAAATTCATATTACCTAAAAAATTATTTCAAATTACCTAATAAAATTCAAAATACAAATTACCTAATACTTTTATAAAAGAGTTTTTAGAAAATTCAAATTCCAAATTACCTAAAAAAAAATTCAAATAACCTAAAAAATTATTTCAAATTACATAATAAAATTCAAATAAAAAATTACCTAATAAAATTCAAATTATCTGCAAATTTATTTCAGAATTCTAATATAAAAAATATTTATTAATTGATATAAAAAATAATATAATTTCTCTAATACTCTACCACAAATTAACTTTTATTATGAATTTTTTAATAAAAGGAAATCTAAATAGACTAGGATATATTTAAAAAAATAAAATAATTTGTATAAAACTGTACCACAAATTAGCTATTTTATTTCCAATAAACTCTATCACATTATACAATAATATATTTAAAGAATTTCTATAAAACTCTAACACAAATTATGTATTTATCTATTTATTATTTGTTTTTTAATGAAAGAAAATCTAATTAGACAAGAAATATTAATATAAAAAATATTTATTTTTTAATATAAAAAATTAAATAATTTTACTAAAACTCTAACACAAATTACCTTTTATTATGAGTTTTTAATAAAAGAAAATCTAATTAGTAAATAATTATTAATATAAAAAATTATATATTAATTGATATAAAAAGAGTTTTTAAAAGAGTTTCTATAAAACTCTATCACATTTTACCTATTTATCTATTTATTATGAGTTTTTTTAGTAAAGAAAATCTAATTAGACAAAAATATATTTGAAGAAAATACAAAAATTTCTTTAAATTCTGCACAAATTATTTTCTATAAAACTCTATGACATTATTAATTTATTACTAGTTTTTTAATAAAATAAAATCTACTTAAACAAGAACATATTTTAAAAAAAATAAAATAATTTATATAAAACTCTACTACAAATTAGCTATGTTATTTTCTATAAAACTTTATCACATATAACCTGTATTTACATATTTATTATGGATATGTTTAAAGAAAATAAAATAATTTTTACAAAAGTTCACCTCAAATTACCTATTTTATTTTCTTTAAAACTCTATCATATGTAACCTGTGTTTATTTAATTATTAAGAGTTTTTTTTAAAAAAAAAATCTAATTAAACAATATATATTTTAAAAAATAAAATAATTTTTAACAAGTTTCCATAAAACTCTAACACAAATTCCCTATTTATCCATTTATTATGATTTTTTTAATAAAAGAAAATCTAATTAGACAAGCATAGTAAATATAAAAAATATTTATGAATTGATATAAAAAATTAAACAATTTCTCTAAAACTCTGCCACAAATTACCTTTTATTATGTGTTTTTTAATAAAAGAAAATCTAATTAGACAAGGATATATTTAAAGAAAATAAAATATTTTTTTTATAAAACTGTACCACAAATTACTTGTTTTAGTTTCAATAAAACTCTAATATATTAGACAATGATATATTTAATGAGTTTCAAAAAACTCTAACACAAATTCCCTATTTATCTATTTATTATGAGTTTTTTAATGAAAGGAAATATAATTAGACGAAAATTATTAATATAAAAAATATTTATTAATTGATATAGAAAGAGATTTTTAAAGAGTTTTTATAAAACTTTAACATAAATTACCTATTTATCAATTTATTATGAGTTTTTTAGTAAAAGAAAATATAATTAGTCAATAATTATTAATATAAAAAATATTTATTAATTAATATAAAGAATCAAATAATTTTTCTAAAACTTTATCACATATAACCTATTTATTACGAACATATATAAAGAAAATAAACTAATTTCTATAAACTCTACTACAAATTACCTATTTTATTTTCTTTAAAACTTTATCACATCTAACCTATATTTATGTACTTATTATGAGTTTTTTAATAAAAGAAAATATAATTTGACAAGGATATATTTAAAAAATAATAATAATAATTTTTTGAAAGAGTTTCTATAAAACTCTAACACAAATTACCTATTTATCTTTTTATTATTAGTTTTTTAATAAAAGAAAATCTAATTAGATAATAATTATTTATATAAAAAATATTTATAAATTAATAAAAAATTAAAATAATTTCTCTAAAACTCTACCTCAAATTACCTTTTATTATGAGTTTTTTAATAAAAGAAAATATAATTAGACAATGATATATTTAAAGAAAATAAAATAATTTTTATAAAACTGTAACACAAATTACGTATTTTATTTTCAATAAAACTTTATCACATTAGACAAAGATGTGTTTAAAGAGTTTTTATAAAACTCTAACACAAATTACCTAGTTATTATGAGTTTTTAATAAAATGAATTCTAATTAGATAATAATTATTAATATAAAAAATATTTATTAATTGATATAAAAAATTAAATAATTTTTCTAAAACTCTCCCATAAATTACCTTTTATTATGACTTTTTTAATAAAGGGAAATCTAATTAGACAAGAATTATTAATATAAAAAATAGTCTATAAAACTCTACCACAAATTAACTATTTTATTTTCTTTTAGTATTTCAGTATTTATTTATTAATATAAAAAATATTTATTAATTGGTATAAAATGATTTAAAATAAAAGAGTTTCTATAAATAAAATGAATTAAAATAAAAGAGTTTCAAATCATTATTAAAACAACTAAAAAATAGGTAAAATAGGTAATTGTTTAGTAAAATAATTTATCAAATAATAAAACAAGTTACAAAACATTAATCACGTGCATCGCATGTGCCTTTTCCTAGTGTGTGTGTGTGTGTGTGTGTGTATATATATATATATATATATATTTATATTTATCGTTATACTCTTTCTTAACTTTTTTTTCTTTCAAAAAAATGTTTTCATGTGGTGCTAATTAGGTAGTAAATTCTTGAAGACGTGTTTAATTGATAGAGAAAAATAAGATTAGCAAAAAAAAAATAAAAATAAAAATAAAAATTCTTGCTATACTCTTCCTTAATTTTTATCTTAAAATAAAAAATAAAAAATAAAAAGATTCATATATGATTTCGATGGAAGAGATATATTCACGGTTAATCAACCAAATCTTAAAAGGTTATGTCAAACAAAACTGATTTTTTTTTTCTTTTTATGAAACTGTATATTATAGTCATTTTACTTCAATTATAATTAATTACTGATTCAAATAATATCACTTCCCTAAAACAGTGAAGGATTATATTAGCCGTACAATTAAATCCTACGACTATAATTGAAAGTGAGTATACTTTTTCTTGCTCACCGGCAAGTAGTTGAATACTGTTGTATTTATATATATATATATAATATTGATTTATGAGAGAGATTTTGAAAGATAAATAAAAAAAATAACCCTACTATATAAGACTAAAAATATATATATATATATATATACAAAAAACACTCTAATATGTACATATAAATTACTAACATTTTTATTGTTACAAAATATTCTTAATCCTCTCTCTCTCTATATATATATATATATATATATTGGTTGTGTATTATAACTATTTACACTCTCAATTTCAACCATGCTACTAAACACGTGGTTGGCAATGGTTAGTTGGTAGAGCGGGAGGGGAATTAAACACTGGACCTATACGATGGAGCACTAAAGAACTAGCTGTAACGACCCGGTCATTTGCCTTCCTTTTCTTTTTCTTAAAATTTTACGAATGAATTTTTTTTCGTTTAATTTTCTTTTCTGAGCTCTATTTCATGTCGCTTAGTGTCATCTCGAGTGCTTAGAATTGGTTCCTGAGACTCTTTTCCGTGAATTGACAACTTCCTTTAAGGACTGAGTCATTTTCACATTTTTCGTTTTTCGACACTATGCGCTATTTCGTCCTTTTCCCTATTCTGTCTTATCTCCGTTTGTCAGTTTTTGGCACAACCTCACTTCTCATGCTCGGAGTTGGTTTTTGACTTCACGTGCCTTCATCTTGAGTGGTGTCGACGAAATACGTATCGTTACTTTTATAAGAAAGTACTTTAGTTGCTCCCGGTATACATAGGGGCATGGATGTAAAGTTGTTTGAAATTATTTTCTTTTCTTGGGGTGTTTTTCGTAAATATCTTTTGAAGATATTTTATTTTAGGGATTTTTAAGAAAATATTTTTTGGAAGATATTTTCATTCTGGGCCATAAGTGCAGTTTTCACTTTTTGGAGGGGTCATTATGCAATTAATGAAAGTTATTGCAAAATGTATTGTTTTGAGCATGGATCCGCGTATGGGATTCATTTTCACATTTCATCGAGTTGTGTACTCTTGGAATTTCCTCCTGGTCAATGTTTTCCAGTTTCAGGGTTTCTGGCCCCGGTTTTCACCAAACTTGTTTTGGGCATAACTTTCTGCTCGGGACTCAGTTTTTGACGCCGTTTCTTCCGTTGTTCATATTTTATCATTTTGAATCTTTTTCATTCACAAAGTTTTTTCATTTGAGCGCGTCTGCTCAAATTTTACTTTTTCAGACCCGACGGGGCCCGTTCGGGGCACTTTTTGAGATTTCTGTAAAAGGGGGGTGAGATATTTCATTTTTGATCTTCTCCCCTCTTCATGCACGACCTGGAGCTCCCATGGCAGCCCAAGGGGTGCTGCCATCTTCTCTCTCCTCTTTTGGTTCACTTTTCCTTGATGGAAAGTCTTCGGCCTTAACGTTTGTTGTTCCCCTCGCCGTGCTCTACATTTCCTCCTTATTAGAATTTAGTTTTGACCATTTTTTGAGTTTGGTTTTGAGGTCAAGTTATGATTTTCATGGGGCTTCTTGCGGATTCTTGTTCACGGTGTTGTCCCCGACAAAACCTCTCGGTATCGTCTAATTCGGAGCACTTTTATTTTGGTGGGCCTTTGGGATTTTTATTTCAAATTGAGGTAGGAGATGTTTTAGGTTTAAATTCTTGTTATATAGCATGCTTGTGATGCTTATACTACTTGTTTGCATGATTAAATATAAAATCTAGATATTTTATTATTTATTTTTCTTGTACGGGATCTAATTTTCCCGGTTGCTCATGACTTGGTTTAAACATGTAGCATGATTTTATATTTCCCCTTGATATGCTCATTGTCTGTGTATTAAAATTGGAACATTTGAATAATTATTAAAGATTTTATTTAATATTTATCTTAGGTGAAAGATTAATTCACATGGCCTTAACTAGCTTGAAATTAATATGTGTTAGCATATTATTTTAGGCCTTAGCATGCTCTTCAACATAGTTGAATTTGAAAGTAATTGGAGGTGTTTTGAAAATTAGTAATTATTAATTAATTTGCCCCGAGTGCACTATTCACTCTATTTAAATTCCGACTTGATATTCTTGATTTACATGCCATATAGCTTCACATATATTTGATTTAGAATATTTGGTTAGGTTTTGAAACCTTTTATTTAATTAAATTTCGTGTTTAAGATTTAATCCTCATGGTGATATACAACTTGGAATTGAATTGTGGCATGCTGGAAAATTTAGCTTAGGTATAGTTGTTCACATATATAAAATTGGGATTAATTGCATGAGAATTGCAACTTTTATTTTATATTTAACTTTAGTGAAAGTTTAATTCACATGGTCGTAAATTGAATGAAATAAACTTGTAATGTGATATTTCACTAGTCCTTGGCATGTTCTCTAAGATATGTTAAATTGAGAGCATTTGGTTAAGTTTGAAAATCTAGGGATTTTAATTAAAAGAATTAATTAAAATCTATTTAATGGTCCCCTTAGCTTAATTAAGCTTTTAACTTGATAATTGTATTGATCATGACTTGTTACTAGCATATATTAATTTGGGACTATTAGAAGTTGTTTTAGAACCTTGGGATTTAAATTAGCATGATTTAATTAAAGTTCTACTTTGTTATTCCAACAATCTAATTGAGTTTTAGAATGGATATAGGTAATGACCATGCCATGTCCTTTAACATGTATTAAATTGAGGTTATTTGGAATTGAATCGGAATCTAGAGAATTTAATTGTGTTTATCTATTTAAATTCTATCAATTTGCTCCATGATCTAGTTATGTTTTAGAAGTGGTTTCTATATTCAAATCATGGACTTGGCTTGTTGTATATTCATTGGTTATGTTTTGAACATTGGATAACATAGTTGCTATGTTTGTATTCATGAGAATATGTTTTCCTTATTAAATATATTGTTGCCTTGTGTAATGATTTGCACACTTCATATTTAACATCATTCATGCATAGCGTGTAACGAATCGCACACTGAAGATTTGACATTCATCGCATTATATTAGTTGTGGATTTAGAGCATGTATTGTATAGGTTTCCAAATTTGGTTGTGCTTAGTAGATAGTTGATTACCTTGCATATTCCTGTTGATATATGCGTTGTTGCACAACTTATTGATTTTGGAAACTTGGGGATGTCGTTATTTGACTATGGGTAGGACGTGGTTCTAGTACGGGGGATAGTCCCTCTATATATAGTCTAGTGTGTACATAGGGAGGTTACCCATGGGCTAGTAACCCTAAAGTAACTATGTTGTCGGTCTGATCTGGCGTGACGTCCGAGTATCCACTTTGTTTGATTTCGCATTTTATTTTCAAGTTGATAACTAGATGATGTTGTAACTTGTTGTTTCTTATTTGTCGTTCCATTTTAAGTTACAGGATGTTAACTTTGCGAAATTGTGCTTTATGCGTTGTATTGGAAGTTCCAATGTTGGTTAAATTGTATTGATATTGAAAATCGTGTTTTAACGTTCTAATAAAGCTTAGGATTGATCCTATTGATTCTTTTATAACATAGACGTTAGGTGACATGAACCACTACTGTTATTTTGTGCTTTAGATTCTAAGTTGATGGCTTTGAGAACTTAAACCTTGTTGTATTGTATAACATGCTCTTTTGTTATTGAATTGCATGGATAATGTGATTCTTGTTAACTTATATTCAAATATGCTTTTATCATGTTGTATGGATTACTCTAGACCTAGTTCAATTGTATTGAAAATACAGTTCATGTTAATCTATGCTCAAGCATTCTTCTTGTCGTGTTCTTTGGATTATCCCAACCATGATTCATTTCATACACGTATGTATATCATGATTCTTGTTGCTTAGACTCTAAGGTAACTTAGGATGCTCCCCGAGTCTCACTTGGACATAGACGTTAGGTGGCATGAGCCCCTTTAACATGTTTCACCTTAAGGTGATAAATTTGTAAAATGCTAGGTCGATGCATGCTCATCTCCTACGAGTAGCTTTATGTTACTCACCCCTACGATACTGAGGCATATTTCAGGTACGAAGACTTGGTTCGTGAAGCCTAGCATTCCTTGGATGTCGTGTAGCCTTTAAGTTTCCATTTCATGCAAATGTTAGCATGAAATGTCATTTTGTAGACTTATATGTCAAAATATGTATATTTGATTCCATGTATGTAATGTGTACTTAAGTACACTCCTTTCAATGTAATTGATATGTATGAGACGAGGCCGGAGGCCAATGACATGTATATTGTGTTCTATGTACTTTTTAACTTCATGAAATATTGTGAAAATCTTGAAAAATCGCAAGTCATTGCTTCACCATGGTTGCATCGGGTGTGGGAATTCCATTTTCATTCTTTTATAGGGTCTTATTAATCTTGTATGAAGTGTGGCCAAGGGCCAAATGGTCATTTGACTCCATTTAACGTTTTTGGATTCCATGTTTTTCATTCCAAGTCCATTTTTGTCTTTTTGCCCGTTAGGGGGTCGGATTTTGTATCGGCTATATTTTTAAGCCATGGATCATTGTAGCGCATCTAAATAGGTAAGTTACGTTTGCGTGCATGGTCGTTTCCGGGCAAAACCTTATCATTTGTGTTTTGAGCCTTTTGTGAATTCATTTCGCATTTTTTTTGCATATTCTGATCTAGGGGCATTATGGACCTTTCACATTAGTTTTATTTTCTTCTTTTGACATGGTTGAATAGAAAACATGATTTTAGGGGGGGTTTTTTCTTCATATTTTTCCAGAAAATGTTGTCTTGGTACCGGAAATCCCTCGTGAAGTTTCAGCTTCCAGTTTTCATTTAGCAGCTTTATGACCATCTTGTTCAGTTCTGATCTAGGGGCATTTTCGGGATTTCACAGTGAATTTTTTTCGATTCCGTCCGCGTGATCAGGTAGAAAACTCAATTTTAGGGGGGGTTTCTTCTTCGTGTTTTTCCAGAAAAACTCGTGTTGACCTCCGTTTCAAGCTTTAGTTCTGGGCAGATCAAAAAAAATGTAGCAGCAGCCAAGGGCTGCCACCAGCCATGTCCTTGGGCATTGGTGGGCTCGAGCATAGGCGCCGTGTGCGCCATGGCCCCTCGTCGGGCCGCCGTGACGTCAATTCTTCTTTTGGGCTTTTCTTCTTCGTCCGGACTCCGATTCAAGTGAATTTTTTTTGAACTTGACTAATTTTTCACTGTCTTTCCAACGGTGTGCTCGGTTGCACCCGGTTCTTCCTGGATAATTACCAGTTTACCCTTTTTGCTTTAAGTGCTCGTTTTTCTTCATCATGCCGTTTCTCCTTCGTTCAGACTCCGAATCATGCGATTCTTGAGTCCATCTTGATTTGTTTTTCGTTGTCTTTCCAGCGGTATGCTCGGTGGCACCCGAATCTATAATTTTTAAGAATGACTATTTTGCCCCTAGGGGCTTATTTGTCATATTTTCGATTTTTTGCTTCTGCATCAGTTCTTGTTGAGTTCCACGACCTCATGGAAGGTCACTTTGACTTCTTAGAGTCTTGTTTTCTGTTTTCGCTTCCGCATTCGGATCCGTTATCGGATCATCCTTACGGTTTATCACAGGACACGCTGGCCCAAAAACCAGGGTCGTCACAGGTGGTATCAGAGCATCCGGGTTCGAATACCTTGGACAACGGGTTTTGGGTGCATATCATGCTCATGTTGTTTTGCTTTGATGTGTCATTTATATCTTGATAACATGCTTTATTTGATAACATGTCTTGTATGATAACATGTTCACATGCTTAGGTGTTTTGAGACATCTATTATTTGTTAAGCATACTTTTTGTGTATATATGCTCTTGATAACATGTTTTGATTTGATAACATGTCTGTTTCCTTAAGTGGCACCTTGAGTAGATAGTCCATTGCTATGATGTATGCTAACTATTTACTTTATGTCAGGTTTTTGCATTATCTCTTGGGATTTGTCATATCCCTTGGATGCGTTCTTGTTTCACGAGTTTCTTCCTTGGATAGGAGAAATTCATTCTGTGAGGACCCATGTAGGGAACCTTCTTGTCTGTTCTGTTGGTTGATGCTAGTGAGGCTCATGTGAGCGTAGACGACTGCAATTCATTTCCTTTTCCTTGTCTGGTGGAGTGAGACGTGGGCCAGGGAGGCACCATTTCATTTCCTTTTCCATGGGGGCTTTTAGATTTAAGGCCTTAAGTATAATGGTGCCAGTGTCATTGTTGTTAGAGTTTTGGGATTAGCTACCCCAACTCTCGCAAATGCCTGGTTCCCGCGGTGTTTTTGGTAATGACCATTTTCGACATTGATGTCATTTGTATCGAAAAGTTCCCTTTTGGAGCATGTTACGAACTAGTGCCTTATACTGTCATGTTACCTTACTGACGAGTAAGTGTAGGCGAGTTCTGGTCACTGTTCGTACTACCTTGTCACTCTCTTCTTCTATCATGTTTCAACGTTTTGTTGTCTTGGGATTCTCTCGGTAGTTGACGTTGAGTTAACGTGCTGATTCGTATGAGGTGTTGCCTTAGTTCTTGGTTTCGCGTTCCTTCAATTGATCTGTAGACTTCGGGATTTGTCCTTCAGTGCATTGTGAGCTGTCCTTTGATTTGACCTTTTGTTCGGTCATTATTCTGTTCTCTCTGGTATGTTCCTAATTTCGGGGACGAAATTCCTTTAAGGAGGGTAGGTTGTAACGACACGGTCATTTGCCTTCCTTTCCTTTTTCTTGAAATTTTACGAATGAATTTTTTTTCGTTTAATTTTCTTTTCTGAGCTCTGTTTCGTGTCGCTTAGTGTCATCTCGAGTGCTCAGAATTGGTTCCTGAGACTCTTTTCCGTGGATTGACAACTTCCTTTAAGGACTGAGTCATTTTCACATTTTTCGTTTTTCGATACTGTGCGCTATTTTGTCCTTTTCCCTATTCTGTCTTATCTCCGTTTGTCAGTTTTTGGCACAACCTCACTTCTCATGCTCGGAGTTGGTTTTTGACTTCACATGCCTTCATCTTGAGTGGTTTTCACGAAATACGTATCGTTACTTTTGCAAGAAAGTACTCTGGTTGCTCCCGGTGTCCATAGGGGCATGGATGTAAAGTTGTTTGAAATTATTTTCTTTTCTTGGGGTGTTTTTCATAAATATCTTTTGAAGATATTTTATTTTAGGGGTTTTTAAGAAAATATTTTTTGGAAGATATTTTCATTCTGGGCCATAAGTGCAGTTTTCACTTTTTGGAGGGGCCATTATGCAATTAATGAAAGTTATTACAAAATGTCTTGTTTTGAGCTTGGATCCTCGTACGGGATTCATTTTCACATTTCATCGAGTTGTGTACTCTTGGAATTTCCTTCTGGTCAATGTTTTCTAGTTTCAGGGTTTCTGGCTCCGGTTTTCACCAAACTTGTTTTGGGCATAACTTTCTGCTCGAGACTTGGTTTTTGACGCTGTTTCTTCCGTTGTTCATATTTTATCATTTTGAATCTTTTTCGTTCACAAAGTTTTTCCATTTGAGCGCGGCTGCTCAAATTTTACTTTTTCAGACCTGGCTGGGCCCGTTCGGGGCACTTTTTGAGATTTCTATAAAAGGGGGGTGAGATATTTCATTTTTGATCTTCTCCCCTCTTCATGCACGACCTGGAGCTCCCATGGCAGCCCAAGGGGTACTGCCATCTTCTCTCTCCTTTTTTGGTTCACTTTTCCTTGATGGAAAGTCTTTGGCCTTAACGTTTGTTGTTCCCCTCGCCGTGCTTTACATTTCCCCCTTATTAGAATTTAGTTTTGATCATTTTTTGAGTTTGGTTTTGATATCAAGTTATGATTTTCATGGGGCTTCTTGCGGATTCTTGTTCACGGTGTTGTCCCCGACAAAACCTCTCGGTATCGTCGAATTCGGAGCACTTTTATTTTGGTGGGCCTTTGGGATTTTTATCTCAAATTAAGGTAGGAGATGTTTTAGGTCTAAATTCTTGTTATATAGCATGCTTGTGATGCTTATACTACTTGTTTGCATGATTAAATATAAAATCTAGAGATTTTATTATTTATTTTTCTTGTACGGGATCTAATTTTTTCGGTTGCTCATGACTTGGTTTAAACATATAGCATGATTTTATATTTCCCCTTGATATGCTCATTGTCGTTTATTAAAATTGGAACATTTGAATAAGTATTAAAGATTTTATTTAATATTTATCTTAGGTGAAAGATTAATTCACATGGCCTTAACTAGCTTGAAATTAATATGTGTTAGCATATTATTTTAGGCCTTAGCATGCTCTTCAACATAGTTGAATTTGAAAGTAATTGGAGGTGTTTTGAAAATTAGTAATTATTAATTAATTTGATTAATTAATTTGCCCCGAGTGCACTATTCACTCTATTTAAATTCCGACTTGATATTCTTGATTTACATGCCATATAGCTTCACATATATTTGATTTAGAATATTCGGTTAGGTTTTGAAACCTTTTATTTAATTAAATTCCATGTTTAAGATTTAATCCTCATGGTGATATATAACTTGGAATTGAATTGTGGCATGCTAGAAAATTTAGCTTAGGTGTAGTTGTTCACATATATAAAATTGGGATTAATTGCATGAAAATTACAACTTTTATTTTATATTTAACTTTAGTGAAAGTCTAATTCACATGGTCATAAATTGAATGAAATAAACTTGTAATGTGATATTTCACTAGTCCTTGGCATGTTCTCTAAGATATGTTAAATTGAGAGCATTTGGTTAAGTTTGAAAATCTAGGGATTTTAATTAAAAGAATTAATTAAAATCTATTTAATGGTCCCCTTAGCTTAATTAAGCTTTTAACTTGATAATTGTATTGATCATGACTTGTTACTAGCATATATTAATTTGGGACTATTAGAAGTTGTTTTAGAACCTTGGGATTTAAATTAGCATGATTTAATTAAAGTTCTACTTTGTTGTTCCAACAACCTAATTGAGTTTTAGAATGGATATAGGTGATGACCATGCCATGTCCTTTAACGTGTATTAAATTGAGGTTATTTGGAATTGAATCGGAATCTAGAGAATTTAATTGTGTTTATCTATTTAAATTCTATCAATTTGCTTCATGATCTAGTTGTGTTTTAGAAGTGGTTTCTATATTCAAATCATGAACTTGGACTTGTTGTATATTCATTTGGTTATGTTTTGAACATTGGATAACATAGTTGCTATGTTTGTATTCATGAGAATATGTTTTCCTTATTGAATATATTGTTGCCTTGTGTAATGATTTGCACACTTCGTATTTAACATCATTCATGCATAGCGTGTAACGAATCGCACACTAAAGATTCGACATTCATCGCATCATATTAGTTGTGGATTTAGAGCATGTATTGTATAGGTTTCCAAATTTGGTTGTGCTTAATAGATAGTTGATTACCTTGCATATTCCTGTCGATATATGCGTTATTACACAACTTATTGATTTTGGAAACTTGGGGATGTCGTTGTTTGACTATGGGTAGGATGTGGTTCTAGTACGGGGGATAGTCCCTCTATATATAGTCTAGTGCGCACATAGGGAGGTTACCCATGGGCTAGTAACCCTAAAGTAACTATGTTGTCGGTCTGATCCGGCGTGACGTCCGAGTATCCACTTTGTTTGATTTCGCATTTTATTTTCAAGTTGATAACTAGATGATGTTGTAACTTGTTGTTTCTTATTTGTCGTTCCATTTTAAGTTACAGGATGTCAACTTTGCGAAATTGTGCTTTATGCGTTGTATTGGAAGTTCCAATGTTGGTTAAATTGCATCGATATTGAAAATCGTGTTTTGACATTCTAATAAAGCTTAGGATTGATCCTATTGATTCTTTTATAACATAGACGTTAGGTGGCATGAACTACTACTGTTATTTTGTGCTTTAGATTCTAAGTTGATGGCTTTGAGAACTTAAACCTTGTTATGTTGTATAACATGCTCTTTTGTTATTGAATTGCATGGATAATGTGATTCTTGTTAACTTGTATTCAAATATGCTTTTGTCATGTTGTATGGATTACTCTAGACCTAGTTCAATTGTATTGAAAATGCAGTTCATGTTAATCTATGCTCAAGTATTCTTCTTGTCATGTTCTTTGGATTATCCCAACCATGATTCGTTTCATACACGTATGTATATCATGATTCTTGTTGCTTAGACTCTAAGGTAGCTTAGGATGCTCCCCGAGTCTTACTTGGACATAGACGTTAGGTGGCATGAGCCCCTTTAACATGTTTCACCTTAAGGTGATAAATTTGTAAAATGCTAGGTCGATGCATGCTCATCTCTTACAAGTAGCTTTATGTTACTCACCCCTACGATACTGGGGCATATTTCAGGTACGAAGACTTGGTTCGTGAAGCCTAGCATTCCTTGGATGTCGTGTAGCCTTCAAGTTTCCATTTCATGCAAATGTTAGCATGAAATGTCATTTTATAGATTTATATGTCAAAATATGTATATTTGATTCCATGTATGTAATGTGTACTTAAGTACACTCCTTTCAATGTAATTGATATATATGAGACGAGGTCGGAGGCCAATGACATGTATATTGTGTTCTATGTACTTTTTAACTACATGAAATATTGTGAAAATCTTGAAAAATCGCAAGTCATTACTTCACCATGGTTGCATCGGGTGTGGGAATTCCATTTTCATTCTTTTATAGGGTCTTATTAATCTTGTATGAAGTGTGGCCAAGGGCCAAATGGTCATTTGACTCCATTTTACGTTTTTGGATTCCATGTTTTTCATTCCAAGTCCATTTTTGCCTTTTTGCCCGTTGGGGGGTCGGATTTTGTATTGGCTATATTTTTAAGCCATGGACCATTGTAGCGCATCTAAATAGGTAAGTTATGTTTGCGTGCATGGTCGTTTCCGGGCAAAACCTTATCGTTTGTGTTTTGAGCCTCTTGTGAATTCATTTCGCATTTTTTTTGCATATTCTAATCTAGGGGCATTATGGACCATTCACATCAGTTTTATTTTCTTCTTTTGACATGGTTGAATAGAAAACATGATTTTAGGGGGGGTTTCTTCTTCGTGTTTTCCCAGAAAATGTCGTCTTGGTACCGGAAATCCATCGTGAAATTTCAGCTTCCAGTTTTCATTTAGCAGCTTTATGACCTTCTTGTTCAATTTTGATTTAGGGGCATTTTCGGGATTTTATAGTGAGTTTTTTTCGATTCCGTCCGCGATATCGGGTAGAAAACTCGATTTTAGGGGGGGTTTCTTCTTCGTATTTTTCCAGAAAAACTCGTCTTGACCTCTATTTCAAGCCTCAGTTCTGGGCAGATCAAAAAAAATGTAGCAGCAGCCAAGGGCTGCCACCAGCCATGTCCTTTGGTGCCGGTGGGCTCGCGCATGGGCGCCGTGTGCACCATGGCCTCTCGTCGTGCCGCCGCGACGTTAATTCTTCTTTTGGGCTTTTCTCCTTTGTCCGGACTCCGATTCAAGTGAATTTTTTTTTTTAACTTGACTAATTTTTCGCTGTCTTTCCAACGGTGTACTCGGTTGCACCCGGTTCTTCCTGGATAATTACCAATTTACCTTTTTTGCTTTAAGTGCTCGTTTTTCTTCGTCATGTCGTTTCTCCTTCGTTCAGACTCCGAATCATGCGATTCTTGAGTCCATCTTGATTAGTTTTTCGTTATCTTTCCAGCGGTATGCTCGGTGGCACCCGAATCTACAATTTTTAGAAATGACTATTTTGCCCCTGGGGGCTTATTTGTCATATTTTCGATCTTTTGCTTCCGCATCAGTTCTTGTTGAGTTCCACGACCTCATAGGAGGTCACTTTGAATTCTTAGAGTCTTGTTTTCTGTTTTCGCTTCCGCATTCGGATCCGTTATCGGATCATCCTTACGGTTTATCACAGGACACGCTGGCCTAAAAACCAGGGTCGTCACACTAGCCCTTTACCATTCGGGCAACACCGCCACACCTTAATATGTATATAAATGACTTACATTTTTACCGTTGTAATATATTCTTAGTCCTTTCTCTGTATATATTCTGGTTATGTATTATAACTGTTTACACTCTCAATTTCAACCATGTTCAACCTATAGGAAAGTGACACGTGGCGAGTTCTATGGGAACTTACCACACTAGATTATGGTGCTTTTAATTAGAAAGGAAAGCCACATTAGGAATGTAATGACCCTGTCATTTTTCTTCCTTTCTTTTTCCTTGTTTTTACTGATATTTTTTTTCGTTGATGTTTTCCTTTCTGAGTCCGAGTTTTGACCCTTTGGATCGTCGTGAGTGCTCGGGAATAGTTCTCAACATTTATTCTTTCAGGAGATTGGTATCGTCTTGGTAAGGACCGTGTCATCTCTTCATTTTTTTTTCGACAATTTTCCTTTTTCATCTTTTTCCCGTTTGTCACTTCAACGTAACCTCACTTTTTGTGCTCGGATTTGATTTCTGACTTCACATACCTTCATTCCATTTTGTTTCCATGAAATACGTATCTTTACTTTTGTAGATGTGACGGCCCAAGTTTTATAAACCCGATGCGTCAGTGACGACCAAAAGATGACTCGATAACGGATCTGAAATGCGGAAGAAAAAGGTGAAATAAGGTCTCTAGAGACATAATGCGTCTCTAAGACACCAATGTAACTCTCAATGAGGTCACGGAACCTAAAGAAAACAAATAGGGAAGTGACGTTTCGAAAATGGATGAAAAAGGAACCTAGGGGAAAAATGGTCATTTCCAAGGTAAAATAGGGTACTATCAAGCACACCATTGGAAAGACAACGAAAAATTAATGAATTTAGACTTAATAATCACTGAATGAGGAAGATATGGCTAATGAAAGAAACTGGGGTAAAAAGTCAAAATAGTCAACCCTAGGTCATCTAACCGTTTACCAAGCCTTCCTAACCGGTTAGAAGGCCAAAAATGAAGACCACAACACTATCCACACTTATCTAACCGGTTATGAGACCCCTTCTAATCGGTTACGAAGCAAAAATAGTAGGTTCAGCAAAGAAAACTGGTAGTATGGGTTTTTTTGGCAAAAATTGGAATTTTGAGGGCGAAGATGACGTTTTCTGAAAAAACACAAAAAAGAAACCTTCCCCTGTGACGACCTTGGTTTTTAGGTTAGCGCGTCCTATGATGAACCGAAGATTTACCCGATAACGGATCCGAATGCGGAAGCGAAAACAGAAATAAAGACTCTAAGAAGTTAAAGTGACCTTCCATGAGGTCGTGGAACTCAATGAGAACTGATGCAGAAGCAGCAGATCAAAAATATGACGAATAAGCCCCCAGGGGCAAAATGGTCTTTTCTAAAAATATGGATTCGGTTACCACCGAGTACACCGCTAGAAAGACAACGAAAAACTAATTAAGATAGATTCAAGAATCGCATGATTCGGAGTCCGGACAGAAGAGAGAAGTCAAAACAAAGTTTTGACGTCGCTGCGGCCATGAATAGTAACCTGGGAAAAATGCTGAAGTCGTGTGCCGTTTTGAGGTATTAAACAATATTTTCTGGAAAAATACGAAGAAGAAACACCTCTTAAAATAATTTTTGACGTGAAATTCCCAAAATACCCTTACAACAGACTTTTTCAAATCGTGCAAGTGCGCACAGGAAATCAGATTTGACGCGTGATTTTCGGGTCCGAAATGACATTTTCTGAAAAAATATTGTGAAGAAACTGCTAAAATCATGTTTTCTATGTGGCCATGTCAAGATCGGAATTTATTTTTTGAAAAAAATTCCCGAAATGCCCCTAAATCAGAACTGGACAAGAGGGCAAAAGTTGCTACAGTGACTGTCCTGATCTGAGAGCGGAAACGAGCTAGAAGATTAATTTTTCTGGAAAAACACGAAAAGAAACCCTTCCCAAAATCGAGTTTTCTACATGACTCGTGAAAGAATTAAAAAAAAAAACTCACTGTAAAATACCCAAAATGCCCCTCTATGAAATCTGGTCATTGAAGGCCAAAAAGCTGCTAAATGTAAAATTGAATGCTGAACTTTTATTTTTGAAAATAATTTTTCAAAGCTGACCATGTCAAAAGAAAATTTTATTTTTGACGTGAAATTCCCAAAATACCCTTACAACAGACTTTTTCAAATCGTGCAAGTGCGCACAGGAAATCAGATTTGACGCGTGATTTTCGGGTCCGAAATGACATTTTCTGAAAAAATATTGTGAAGAAACCCCTGCTAAAATCATGTTTTCTATGTGGCCATGTCAAGATCGGAATTTATTTTTTGAAAAAAATTCCCGAAATGCCCCTAAATCAGAACTGGACAAGAGGGCAAAAGTTGCTACAGTGACTGTCCTGATCTGAGAGCGGAAACGAGCTAGAAGATTAATTTTTCTGGAAAAACACGAAAAGAAACCCTTCCCAAAATCGAGTTTTCTACATGACTCGTGAAAGAATTAAAAAAAAAAACTCACTGTAAAATACCCAAAATGCCCCTCCATGAAATCTGGTCATTGAAGGCCAAAAAGCTGCTAAATGTAAAATTGAATGCTGAACTTTGCGATGGATTTCCGATGCCAAGACGACATTTTATGGAAAAACACGAAAAAGAAACCCCCCCTAAAATCACATTTTCTAAGCGACTATATCAAAAGAAGAAAATAAACTGATGTGAAAGGTCTAGAATGCCCCTAGATCAGATTATGCGACAAAAGTGCAAAATGAATCCCTAGGGGGCTCAATTTGCCAAGGAAGAGGTTTTTCTTGAAAACGATCATGCACGCAAACGTAACTTACCTATTAGGACGCGCTACAATGGTCCATGGCTTAAAAATACCACCGATGCAAAATTTGACCTCTCTAACGGCCAAAAGGGCAAAAATGCACATGAAATGGAAAATTTAAAATTTAAAATTGACAAATGATTTTAAATTACCGTTTGGCCCTTGGCCACACTTCATACAAGTTTAATGAGACCTAGTAAAGGTGCCGGAACATATTTTGCACCACCCGATTTGAAAATGAACCCTTAAACGCTCGGTTTCTATTATTTTAGCCCAAAAATGTAATATGTGAACTAAGATGCAAAAATGAAAACTAAATGGTGTTTGGCCCTTGGCCACACCTCACATATAAAAAATGAATGCTAAAGGATGAATTACATACACAATGCACACACCGGTGCGAAAATGACATATTGAAAATGCAAGTTTTCATGCTTTTCTCATTAAAGGCAAAATTTTACATTTACCACAAGTTATATACATAGAATGAATATCAAAAAGTATGCTTAAGCACGTAATACAAGTTTGGAATCAAATATACACATTTGATAAAATGGCTACAAATGGCATTTCAAGCCAACCTTCACAAGAATGGAAATCTTTAAGTTCACAAATCATTCAAGAATAATGAGAATCTCAACATTGATTCCTATACCTAAAAAATGTCCCCACTATGTGGGTGAGTAACATAAAGCTACTCGTAGGAGATGAGCATGCATCGACCTAGCATTTTATAATTTTATCACCTTATGGTGAAACATGTTAAAAGGGTTCATACTACCTAACGTCTATATCAAAATGAGACTGAGGAAGCATCATAAGCTACCTTGAGGTGTTTCTAGCATAAATCACATCATTCATGCATTTCAACAACATAGAAACACGTTTTACAAAGTAACAAGATATAGATTCTCAAAGTCATCAACTTGAAACCTAAAATACGAAAACAACAAGAGTGGGTCATGCCACCTAACGTCTATATTCAAAATGAATCTATAGGATCATTCCTAAATTACATTTGAACATCAAAACACAAATCATGATATCAATACAATTTAACCAACATTGGAACTTCCAATACAATGCATAAAACATGATTTCTCAAAGTTAACATCTTGCAACTTAAAATGGTAAATCAAACAAAGAACAACAAGTTACGATATCATCTAGTTATCAACTTGAAAAGAAATGTGAAACAAACTAAAGTGGATACTTGGACGCCACGCCGGATCAGACTGACACCATAGTTACTTTAGGGTTACTAGCCCACGTGTAACCTCCCTATGTGCGCACTAGACTATATAGAGGGACAATCCCCCGTACTAGAACCAAGTCCTAGCCGTAGCCAAATAACGACATCCCTAAGTTTCCAAAATCAACAAGTTGTGCAACAACATATATATCAACATGTATATACAAGATATCAACTATCTACCAAGCACAACCAAATTTGAAAATACATACAGTACATGTACTAAGTCCACAACTACTATGGCATGACAGATGTCGAATCTTCAGTGTGCGATTCGTTACATGCTATAACAATATCTTTCAACATTAAAAACATAAGCTCATGAATTTAAATATAACAATAATGTTATCAAATGCTCAAAAGTAATCAAATGAATACACAACAAGTCTAAATCCATGATTTAAACATAGAAACAACTTCCAAGACGCAATTAAATCCATGGAGCAATTAGATAGAATTTAATTAAATAAATACAATTAAATTCTCTAAATCCCAATTCAATTCCAAATAACTTCAAATTAATACATATTAAAGGACATAGCATGGTCATCACCTATATCCATTCTAAAACTCAATTAGGTTGTTGGAGCAATAAAGTGAAATTTTAATTAAATCATGCTAATTTAAATCCCAAGGTTCTAAAGCAACTTCAAATAGTCTCAAATTACTATATGCTAGTAAATAAGTCATGGTCATTACAAATATCAAGTTAAAAACTTAATTAAGCCAAGGGAACCATTAAATAGATTTTAATTAATCTCTTTAATTAAAATCTCTAGATTTTCAAACTCATCTAAATGTTCTTAAATTAACATATGTTAGGGAAAATGCCTAGGCCTATTGTAATATCACATTACAAGCTTATTTCATGCAAGTTACATCTATGTAAATTTAACTTTCACCAAAGATAAATATATAAAAAAAAAGTTGTAATTCTCATTTAAATGATTCCAATTTAATATATGTTAACAAGTATACCAAGGCCTAAATTACTAGCATGCCACACTTTAATCCCAAGTTGTATATCATCACGAGGATTAAATCTCAAACAAATAAATTAATTAAATGAAAGGTTTCAAAAGCTAATCAAATATTCTAGATTTAATATATGTGAAAGTATATGGCATGCACATCAAGAATATCAACTCGGAATTTCAAATAAATGAATAGTGCACTTAGAGCAAATTAATTAATCAAATTAATTAATAATTACTAGATTTCAAAACATCTCCGATTACTTTCAATTTCACATATGTTGAAGAGTGTATTAAAGTGTAACATAATATGCTAACACATATTGATTTCAAGCTAGATAAGGCCACATGAATTAAATATTTACTCAAGAAAAATATTAAATAAAATCTTCGTTACTTGTCCAAAAATTCTCAATTTAATATATGTCAATGACCATACTAAGGGGTAATATAATTCTATGCCACATGTTTAAACAAAGCTATAATCAACCGGGAAAATCAAATCCTTCACAAGAAAAATAAATAATAAAATCACTAGTTTTGTTACCAAAGCATGTAAATAAGTTGCATAAATATCACTAGCATGCAATATAACAAGAATAATAACCTATAACACTCTCTACCTTAATTTGAGATGGAAATCTCAAATCCCCACCGACAGAAAAGTGTTTCGAATCCGACGATACCGAAGGGTTTTGTCGGGGACAACACAATGAACAAGAATCCCAAGGAAGCCCTATGAAAATCACAACTTGACTTCAAACCCGAACTCAAGAAATGGTCAGAAATGGATTCTAATAAGGGGGAAAGATGTATGGCGTCAAGGCGAATAATAAACGTTAATGCCGAAGACTTTTCACCAAGAAAAAGTGGTTCAAAGGAGGAGAGAGAAGGTGGCAGCCCAAGGGGCTGCCATGGCTGCCGGCCAAGGAGTGGGGAAGACGAGAGAAAATCTGATTTTAAAAATTAGGGCAACCTATTTATAGAAATCTCAAAAAGTGCCCCGAAAGGGTCCCTCCGGGTCCGGAAAAGTGAAATTTGAGTAGACGCGCTCAAACAACAAAACTCTGTGAACGAAAAAGATTCAAAATGAGAAAATATGAATAATGAAAGAAACGGCGTCAAAAAATCGAGTCCCGAGCAGAGAGATATGCCTTGAACAAGTTCGGCGGCAACCGGGATCAAAAACTCTGAAACTGGAGAAAAATGACCAGAAAGAAATTCTAAGAGTACACGACTCGATGAAATGTGAAAATGAATCCCGTACGAGGATCCAGGCTCCAGATGAGGCATTTTGCAATAACTTTCGTTAATTGCACAATGGCCCCTACAAAAAGGAAGATATTTTCTTAGATACCCCTAAAATAAAATATCTTCAAAAGATATTTATGAAAAGCACCCTAAGAAAAGAAAAAGATTTTGAAGAATTGTGCATCCATGCCCCTATGGACACCGGGAGCAACCTGAGTACTTTCTTGCAAAAGTAAAGATACGTATTTCATGGAAACCACTTAGGATGAAGGCACGTGAAGTAAAAAACCAACTCCGAGCATGAAAAGTTAGGTTGTGCCAAAAACTGACAAATGGGGAAAAGACAGAATAGGGAAAAGAATGAAATAGGGAAAATGACAAAAAGTGAATAGTGTCCGAAAAGTGAAAATGTGGAAATGACTCGGTCCTCAAATAAAGTTGTCAATCCATATGAAAGAGTCTCAAAAACCAATTCCAAGCACTCGAGATGACATTAAGCGACGAGAAACATAACTTAGAAAAGAAAATTAAACGGAAAAAAATTTATTTGTAAAATTTCAGAAAAAAGGAAAGGGAGGAAATGACCAGGTCATTACATCCCCCAAATTTGAGTTTTCTAGTCAGTCACGCGGACGAAAAAAAAAAAACACATTGTGAAATGCCGAAAATGCCCCTGGAACAGAAGAGGGTAAAAACTCAATATAATGCAACTATAAGTTTTTGTTTCATCAAGAAGGGTATTGTTTGCCAAGGTAAGCATGCAAGTGTATGCAATATGATAAAATAGATGTGCTACAATAACCTATAGCCTCATTACAATACATTTACAAGTTTTGGCATACTAAGCCTCAAATTCTCACAAATATGCTGCAATGACAACACTTGAGTTTTAAAGAAAACATACTTGTAACCTTTCAAGTTAATGGCTCTTGACTTCATATTATACATGCACAATGAACACTTCCAAATGTATTTAAATACACATTACATGAAGGAAACCATCTTAGCTTCTAAAATACCATACATCTATGGTAAATCAAAATATAACATTCAAAAGAAAAGTATGCTAAACAAGTGCATGTCCTTATACAAAAATACTTCAAATGGCTCATGAGCCTCTAAGGATGATGAGCATCCAAAAACATTGTCTTCTTAGCTGCAAAACAATCCAAACCACTAGGGTGAATAATCAAGTTACTCATAGGAAAAATCACATGCGTATACTCTAAAGTTTCAATATCATTGCAAGATTAATATAGACGAATACAAGGGAGCATTCCACTTAACGTTTATGTTCAAGGTGTTCTAAGGGATTATCTTAAGCTAACTTAAATGTTTCTTAGCAACACAATATCAATATGGATGTACTTAACAATATCAAATCGCATGAAACAAAAATTACAAGTTACAATTTAAACATTAATTGTCAACTTGGAATTGAATGCGAAATCAAAAAGTAGAATCCTTAGATATCTAAGCTTGGAATTCTGCCGAGACCTCAACGGTTATTTCTGGGCATTAACCCGCTGGGAAGACCACCCTAGTGCGCACTATCTCAATTGAGGAGAACTCATACCTCCCGCACTAGAGCCAAACTCTAGCCATGCCACTTGTAACAATGTCCCAAGAGAATCCAAAATATATCAAGTTCAAAACTTATATACCATAATTTAAGGCATGTAAACCACCTTCCATGCACAAGTATTTTGAAACCACACAAACCATGTCTTAGGGTTCCAAGTCTAGAATGGGATAACAAATGACAAGTTCTCATTATGATGTAATGCACAAAATAATATCACTATCTTATCAGTTTAAATCATGCCTCTATAATAACCTTTATATACTAGATTACAAGATTATAATATTAAGCTTCTAAAATAATCATAATTGTCATCAACAAGATTATAAAATTATTACCACCATGAATATAACAATTCAAGTCAATAGGAATTGTATATAACACTAATAATTCTACAAGAGTTCTATATCACTACCATATGTGAAAATACTAGAATTTAGCATACTACTAAATTATATAATCCTTCTATACATGGTATATACATATCATACATGCTTAAATCAATAAACCCTAAGTCAAGAAGTGAGGGTTTCCTATAATATGCAAGACTATCATATTAAAAGCATGTACACAATATATATTAAACCCTAAAAGATTATAAAACACTTGAAAGAGAATTGAATCTCTATAATCTAAGCAACCAAGCTCCAAACGAAAAACAAGTTTAGGGTTAATGAAGAGAAGGGCAAAAGGAAACTTTTGTCTCCCAAGGTTTTATGTCTAAGGTGAGTGGAAGGAGGCCAAAATGAAGAAAAAATCTATTAACCAAACTTTTCTTCAATGGTGGCTAGGTTAGGGCTTTTAGAGAACAAGTGTAAATGATAAAGAATAAGTGAAAATGGTGAGTGGAGGATCTAGTATTCCTCTACTCACTAGGTGCTCTTACACAACCTCTCTCACACACACAATGCAAGACTTATTTTGGTGCCTACTGTAATACCCATAATTTTAAAAGGATAGTCTCGGTATTTATTTATTTATTTTTATTGTATTTTTTTTAATTATTTAATTGATTATTTGACTAATTGTTTATGTGTTTAATTGAATTAAGTGTTACTTGATTAATTGGCTACTTATCTATGTGTTACTTATATTTTGTCTAGGTGTTATTTGTATTATTTGTTTAATTAGATTGTGTGCTTAAATGATGTATTTGATTAATTGTAATTAATTGTAAATTAAATGATTAAATGTTTTATTTTATTTTATTTTATAGTTATGGTTAGTGGTAATGGGCTAACTAATTGGGTCTCATGAACTACTTGGATAGGAGGTTGGATGGGTATGGATAATTACCCATGGATAGTTATATATGTATATATATAGATATATATGTATATACATATATATAAAAAGGAAAGTAATTTATTAATATTATAGTAACTTTAGTATTAATAAATAATCTGATGTATATATTTTATATATTTATATAATAAGGATATACATAGATTTTTATACGTAACATGTTTTAAGTTACCTTTTTAATATTATGGTAACTTTAGTATAAATAAATAATCTGATGTATATATTTTATTTATTTAATGAGGATACAGATAGATTATATACGTAACATGTTTTAAGTTACTTTTTAATATTATGGTAACTTTAGTATAAATAAATAATCTGATGTATATATTTTATCTATTTAATAAGGATATAGATAGATTATATACGTAACATATTTTAAGTTACCTTTTAATATTATGGTAACTTTAGTATTAATAAATAATTTAATGTATATATTTTATTTAATTAATAAGGTTATTTAATTAATAAGGATATACATAGATTATATACGTAACATATTTTAAGTTACCTTTTTAATATTTTTATTTTTTTTATTTTTCTTTATTAAGTTGACTTGGATTGGAAAAAGGAATAGGGTTATTATTTAGCCTATAAATACGCAACTATAGGTTGAAAAAGGAGTGAAAATATATCACGTAATATATTCTAGAGAGAGAGAGTTAGAGAGAGAAGGAGAAAGAGGAAGGAATAAGGAGAAAACCCTTTAGAGAGAAGATTAAGGAAGAAGAAGTTTAACTTTTAGTCCGAAAGTTTAAGGCAAGTTCTTCTTCTATCTCTTTCCCTTTGATTCGTATTTCTGTACATGCTTAGGGAATTCCAGAATTTATTAAACACATAAAATTAAATAATTATGCATGTTTAATTGGGTTAGAACATAGGTTTTATGAAATTGGTTCATATCTATTCTTGTGTTATGAATTGATAAAATGCATGATTTTGATTTGATTTCTTATGTGAATTTTTACATGTTTAAATTATGTATTTTTCATATTTATGGAATGATGGAACGTAGAAACATGCCTAGGATTCCTGAACATTAAATAGGGACTAGGTTTGGGTTTTAATAAATTTAAATAGACTCAATCATAATGATGCTTGCTATTTGAATGTTTTAAACAAACGAATGGATTTAATCTTTTAAAATATTTTAGCAATTGAGATTAAATGTATAGGATGAATTGGATATAGAGAATCCTTATTTAACGGTATAATAAAATATCATCATGTATAAGATTCAGTTTGTGTAGGACATATGATATAGGAAGTTTAAAGAAATAATAAGTCATTCCTATTATGTGATAACTTGATATCATATTTATCATAGTTATTTATGGAATGTTTGATGTATTTCCTTAATTGTTACATCAATTGTTGGATTGTGTGGTTTAATGCACCGGTATGGGACGGTGGCATTTTAGGGATGGATTAACTTATCAGTTAAGTCCTACCTATTTTATATAAGGGAATGGATTAACTAAAATGTTAAGTCCTACTTATATTTAAGTCAGGTTAGCTGAATAAGTTGAATGACTTATGGAGGATTAATTTATTATATAAGGGAATGGATTAACTAAAATGTTAAGTCCTACTTATATTCAAGTCAGGTCAGCTGAACGAGTTGAAATGACTTATGGAGGATTAATTTATACTGGATAGGATGGTTACTAGATTTTATATATATAAGTATGGTGCCATGATATGAGCTTGAGTCTCAGGATTAATGGTTAGGGCGCGTATATCGCCAGGGATATGTAGCTAGATATAGTGTAGTTGTGTACCCTGGTAGGTCTAGGTACTCATGCCCACTATATGTGCGTTTTGCATGTTGCCTACTATTCAGGTTGAGACAACCCTATAGTCTAGTGAGGTTCCTTTAGTGTGTGTATATATATATACGGACTACTAGTTACTGTTGGATTGACTAGGATGTATACGTGTATCGGATCTCTGCTTGGACTGTAGTAGAGTTGAACTTGTTTGTGGGCCTGACCCACCATTATTTTTCAAGTGTTCGTCAGGAGTAGAGGTTGTTCGTACTGAGCAGGGATTAGTCTACTTCATTCTTCCGATGCTACATAGGAGTTCCTTTATGATTCAGTTTCCTGATTTAGACAGTTATTGCTGTCATTTGTTTAGTTTGGATTTTCTAGGGGTCCACACAGTATGGATTCCCGAGTTGTATTTTGGAGGATCAATTGTATCAGAAGAGTTTATTAATTAATGGAAATATATTATGAGGTTTATTATTAGATTATCATTTTAGTTTCTTGTCGGCATTTTATTTATTCTTCTTTATTCTTTTGTACTCTGTGTTCGTTTATTATCAATTTGTTTTGATATCCTCGGGTATTCGGGCGTGGGCCTGGCCAACCCGCATTCGAAAATCCGGGGGGTATCACAGTTGGTATCAGAGCACTCCAGGTTTAAGTATCCTTAGGAGTGTCTTTCGTTATGTGACTTCCACGTTGCGTCTCTTAAAACTTAGAGCCTGTATTAGGATTTGTTGTACTCTATTTACGGTTTGTTAGGAGGAGCTGATGTCAATTATATTCTGTAGTCATAGAATGGTTGGCACTAGGAAAATGATGGGTTCAAGGCGAAAGCGATAAAGACCCAAAGGAGTAAAGGAGTACGTCATCAATTTCGTTGCCAGAAGGCAGAGTTAGGGATCGATGGTTTAGGTTCGTTTGACGTTACTTTAAAAGTATAAGCTAATGAATGATTTAGGTGTACGTGATAGGTCACCGCATATCAGGGCCAACACGACTTCAGTTGATCTCAAAAAAGAGACAAGCGAGGAGTAGGAGCCGAAGAGGATCCTAATAGAGGAGATTTATGTGCATCCAATAGAGAGGGTACTAAATCTTGAAGATGGATGATCGCGCGAGGTGATCTGAATTGCTAGTAGTATAGCGAATGTTATTAGTAGAATTGGGGTTGATCAATCTACAAAATAATTAAGCTTTCTTATCATCTCTAAAAGAGGTATATAAGAAGTATTGTTCAAGAGTTTGGGGATCAGATGTGTTCTTATCTAAATGAAATACATAATTTTTAAATCACATACAAGAGGGCATTGGTATTATGTTGTGACGTTCTAATTCGCTTTAAAAAGCCAAGTTAGACAGTTTACATTCCGCATATAAGAAGGATGAGAGTTAAGCCCTTGGTATTTGCTTAGGCAAACATTTGTGTTTTTAAGCTATGTTTTAAAGGATATGTTTCGAAATTGGATGATTATTTATGAAACTATAAAAGGAAATTTTGAAAAAAATCTAATAAGGTTGATTTCAAAGGAGATTTTTTTTATTTTTTTTATTTTTTTAGAAAGAACGATATCCTAAGTAGAAGTATATCTTGTTTTATTGTGTTTATCATACGTGTTATTTTTATTTTTTGTTAATTACTCGGGATTTAGTATGTGGTTTAGTTGGGGACACAAGTGTGTGATCAGCTAACTATTGTTTTAATAACACGGACTAATAGCGTTATTTACGCTAGATTTGTGAGCATACGGTCATAGGATTTGGTAGATACACATAAATCTAGCCAATCTATTGGACCTAGACATGTGTCATTATGGTGTGTTTTGGGATGGGATAATTAAACCATCACTACGGGTCAAACAATCTAGAACGATTAGTTTGATATACTTTACGTTAGGTATGGATTCGTATCATATTAGAACACCATGATATTGGTGGTTGTTAATATTTTGGTATGCATGAGGTAGTGGTAAATAAATATCACTGTAATGCCATGATGATATATCAGAGGTGCTGGATTTGCTGAACATCTTCTTGAAAATTTCAGAAGCTGTTACCAAGTCGGAAGGAGGATTTAGTACTGGATGAAGTACTTATTGGAATAACACCGAATGAGGATAGAAGACTGAATAAATATTCATCAGTAAATTCTTAATCAAGAATTTATTTAAGAGGGTGTGTCATTCGGAGGAATTTGCCGGTGTTGCACACGGAGGAGGAAACTAAGTCTCTTCATTTTCATAAATAATATGGAATTATTTTTAGTCACAATTTGCAACAATTAGCTGTTGCAAGGAAATTGATGACTTATGTAAAGGATGGAAAGATTTCATATTCTTTTGAAATTAGACAAAGAAGTCGGATTGTCATTAACTTGTCTTAAAGAAACAGGGTGTGTCAAAGACAAGATGGTGAGACCAAACACTTATATAAAGATGAGGTGCATGGTATGTATGGAAATGTCATAGTTTATTGACTTTTGTTGAGTTAAAGTCATAGTTGACTATTGATAAATTGAATTACCGATTGACTTTCAATATCGGTAAGTTTATCACAGATCAGTGGTGGATAGATTTAGTTACAGAATTTGCTTTTGAAGATGCTCCAATTTAAACAATGGGTACAGACGAAAGCTGGTGGTACCGGATTAACGGTACTTTCTGCAGACAAATTGGATGGAGGATGCAAGGACTAAGTTTCACAACTCTTAGTTCTTTATTTATCCTAGTGGAAACATGATGCTTCAGGGTATAAAGCAGACGTTTGGAGGATAGGTAGGAGGGGGGACATAGTGATTTTGTCTCCCATTGTAATTTTTATTAGATAGTCGAGATGGACCATCAGAGATCACTAGATTATTTACAGTTATTCCTTATATTGAAGTGGAAATGAGAGAGCATTTTCCACAGATTTAGTTGAGGGATTGCTGACTTCGCACAAGGGTCATGATTCTGGATGGGATATTGGTTGACTGATGAGTTAGGTTAGCTTAGTTCTTCTCTATTTCGAACTGGTAGGACTTTAGTTCATACGAATAGAATGGATCACGAAACGGTTTAGATAGATAGAAGTGGTAATTCATACTTTATATCAAGTTCCGTTTGGTGGAAGTAATTATGGAAGTGGATGCTCTTAACAACAGATAAGATATTTAAATCTTTCGGTTCGTTGATGAGTTATCAGTTAAATGTATAGCAGGTGTAATAACAACACTTGTTATTACCAAGGTAGTTCAGGAGGTCAATTTTAAATATTGGAGCTGACCCTAGAGAAGGAGTTTAAGGTACTGGAGGAGAGTTAGTAGTTTCTGTAAAAAGTGATATGATGGTCGGGCGACTGAGATGAAAATTTATAATTTTTCTTGGTACACCCAAATGGTTAGAAGGTACATCACGACATTAAATGTCAGTTTTGGTGAACAGGTATGGATAGGGACGTGTATATAATTGCCCTAAGTGTAAAACCTACTACAAAGGTGAAAAGTTGATCATCGGATATCATAGGAATCTTTAGCCACTTCCTATAACAAATATGGAAGTTGAACTAAACAGGAGTGACGGTCAGTGGGAAGGATCGACATTGATTTGGAATTTTAATTTTTCATATGGAATCCGAGTGGTGGATTGAGAAAGATCGCTTGAGGACATAAATTTGAGTGATGCTTATTTTAGAACTTCATAGTAGTTCTATAGTACAGTGATAGTGGTGTTATAGCATGTGGATATCCATATTAGTGAATGCAAAGTGTTATTTCGAATGAGCTTTAAGAAGATTTTGGAGCAGTAGCTCTACTTCATATCTATAGACGGAGGAATTAATTGAGAGATTAAATTAGACCATAAAGGATATGTTTGAGGTGTATATCCTAGATTTTCATGGACAGTTGGAAGCGTTTACTTCACTTGTCAGAATTTTATCTATGATATTGTTGGCACAAGGAGGGAAGTGTGACAACTTTGGAGGTTTTGTATCTTTCACAATGCATACCTCTCATTTGTTGGTTGGAAATGGAAGTATGGGTTGTACAATCAGACCTTGACTTCATTTAAAAATATGTCGGAAAGAGATACTTCCCTTTATATTGAACTACGCGCGGTTGGGAGGCAACAGTAGGATGTTGTAAATAGTTGAACTCGTATACTAGAGTTTTTCTATCAGGGAGTAGTTTGCTCGTTCTGTTTTCTATGTAGGAAGAAGGCGATTTTTGGAGAAAGGTAAATTTTACTTATTACATTAACTTTTAGAAGATTGTGTTTCGCAATTAAGGCAGTCGCCTCTGAATTAGCATTACCAAATTATTAGCTCTGGGTGCATAGGAGTTTGTGCATATATTCTATGGCACTTGGAGGTATGTAGATCATTCCCTTGTCGATATGGGAGGATTACGTTGTTATTTGATACAACATATGCATCGTATGATTATTGTGTTTCTTAAAATATAGGAACCCTGTCTACCACTTGGTATATTGGAGTTAAGTGGAACCCTTATAGTGAGGTTGCGTCTATTTGGGAATAAGAGGATGTTTTTCGCTCACAGTTTCCAAGCATAATGGAAGAATAATGAAGGAAGTAAGGGCGAATTTCGAGGACGGAATTCCTTTTGTTAGGGGGGAAGAATGTAATACCCCTAATTTTAAAAGGATAGTCTCGGTATTTATTTATTTATTTTTATTGTATTTTTTTTAATTGTTTAATTGATTATTTGACAAATTGTTTATATGTTTAATTGAATTAAGTGTTATTTGATTAATTGGCTACTTATCTATGTGTTACTTATATTTTGTCTAGGTGTTATTTGTATTATTTGTTTAATTAGATTGTGTGCTTAAATAATGTATTTGATTAATTGTAATTAATTGTAAATTAAATGATTAAATGTTTTATTTTATGGTTATGGTTAGTGGTAATGGGCTAACTAATTGGGTCCCATGAACTACTTGGATAGGAGGTTGGATGGGTATGGATAATTACCCATGGATAGTTATATATATATATATATATATATATATATAGATATATATGTATATACATATATATAAAAAGGAAAGTAATTTATTAATATTATAGTAACTTTAGTATTAATAAATAATCTGATGTATATATTTTATATATTTATATAATAAGGATATACATATATTTTTTATACGTAACATGTTTTAAGTTACCTTTTTAATATTATGGTAACTTTAGTATAAATAAATAATCTGATGTATATATTTTATTTATTTAATGAGGATACAGATAGATTATATACGTAACATGTTTTAAGTTACTTTTTAATATTATGGTAACTTTAGTATAAATAAATAATCTGATGTATATATTTTATTTATTTAATGAGGATATAGATAGATTATATACGTAACATGTTTTAAGTTACCTTTTAATATTATGGTAACTTTAGTATTAATAAATAATCTAATGTATATATTTTATTTAATTAATAAGGTTATTTAATTAATAAGGATATACATAAATTATATACGTAACATATTTTAAGTTACCTTTTTAATATTTTCATTTTTTTAATTTTTCTTTATTAAGTTGACTTGGATTGGAAAAAGGAATAGGGTTATTATTTAGCCTATAAATACGCAACTATAGGTTGAAAAAGGAGTGAAAATATATCACGTAATATATTCTAGAGAAAGAGAATTAGAGAGAGAAGGAGAAAGGGGAAGGAATAAGGAGAAAACCCTTTAGAGAGAAGATCAAGGAAGAAGAAGTTTAACTTTCAGTCCGAAAGTTTAAGGTAAGTTCTTCTTCTATCTCTTTCCCTTTGATTCGTGTTTCTGTACATGCCTAGGAAATTCCAGAATTTATTAATCACATAAAATTAAATAATTATGCATGTTTAATTGGGTTAGAACATAGGTTTTATGAAATTGGTTCATATCTGTTCTTGTGTTATGAAGTGATAAAATGCATGATTTTGATTTGATTTCTTATGTGAATTTTTACATGTTTAAATTATGTATTTTTTATATTTATGGAATGATGGAACGTAGAAACATGCCTAGGATTCCTGAACATTAAATAGGGACTAGGTTTGGGTTTTAATAAATTTAAATAGACTCAATCATAATGATGCTTGCTATTTGAATGTTTTAAACAAACGAATGGATTTAATCTTTTAAAATATTTTAGCAATTGAGATTAAATGTGTAGGATGAATTGGATATAGAGAATCCTTATTTAACGGTATAATAAAATATCATCATGTATAAGATTCAGTTTGTGTAGGACATATGATATAGGAAATTTAAAGAAATAATAAGTCATTCCTATTATGTGATAACTTGATATCATATTTATCATAGTTATTTATGGAATGTTTGATGTATTTCCTTAATTGTTACATCAATTGTTGGATTGTGTGGTTTAATGCACCGGTATGGGACGGTGGCATTTTAGGGATGGATTAACTTATCAGTTAAGTCCTACATATTTTATATAAAGGAATGGATTAACTAAAATGTTAAGTCCTACTTATATTTAAGTCAGGTCAGCTGAATAAGTTGAATGACTTATGGAGGATTAATTTATTATATAAGGGAATGGATTAACTAAAATGTTAAGTCCTACTTATATTCAAGTCTGGTCAGCTGAACAAGTTGAAATGACTTATGGAGGATTAATTTATACTGGATAGGATGGTTACTAGATTATATATATATAAGTATGGTGCCATGATATGAGCTTGAGTCTCAGGATCAATGGTTAGGGCGCGTATATCGCCAGGGATGTGTAGCTAGATATAGTATAGTTGTGTACTCTGGTAGGTCTAGGTACTCATGCCCACTATATATGCATTTTGCATGTTGCCTACTATTCAGGTTAAGACAACCCTATAGTCTAGTGAGGTTCCTTTAGTGTGTGTATATATATATACGGACTACTAGTTACTGTTGGATTGACTAGGATGTATACGTGTATCGGATCTCTGCTTGGACTGTAGTAGAATAGAACTTGTTTGTGGGCCTGACCCACCATTATTTTTCAGGTGTTCGTCAGGAGTAGAGGTTGTTCGTACTGAGCAGGGATCAGTCTACTTCGTTCTTTCGATGCTACATAGGAGTTCCTTTATGATTCAGTTTCCTGATTTAGACAGTTATTGCTGTCATTTGTTTAGTTTGGATTTTCTAGGGGTCCACACAGTATGGATTCCCGAGTTATATTTTGGAGGATCAATTGTATCAGAAGAGTTTATTAATTAATGGAAATATATTATGAGGTTTATTATTAGATTATCATTTTAGTTTCTTGTCAGCATTTTATTTATTCTTCTTTATTCTTTTGTACTCTGTGTTCGTTTATTATTAATTTGTTTTGATATCCTCGGGTATTCGGGCGTGGGCCTGGCCAACCCGCATTCGGAAATCCGGGGGGTATCACACCTACATTTGTCACAAATCAATGGCTCCTTCCTAGGCTTAATCTTAAGCCTACACTTGTCAACCATCGAAGAAAACAAGTGCTCCAATCCTAGGCCAACATATGGGTGAACCTCCACCCTCCATGTGTCAAGAAATTAAGCTTCCAAGTCTCCCCACCTAAATGCCAACAAGTGGCTCCATGAGAATGTAACACTTGTCTACAAAAAGGTCATTTTTCAAAATATCTTACAAATTAAATTGCAACATGGTCCCTAAGACGAAAAATAATTATTTTTCATAATTACACTAAAACCCTAAAAATCAAGAATATTTACAATAAAGTAAGTGTCCATGCCCTTTATGAAAAAGTAAGCATCTAGAATGTATTTTCTACAAAGTAAAAATACAAATGTCATATCATGAATGTATGCAAAACCGGAATCAAATCCGAGCACAATAAGTGAGGTTATGCAAGGAAAAATGATAAACGGGAAAAAGACGAAATAGGGAAAAGACAAAATAGGAAACAGACGAAAAAAAAAAAATCACCTAAAAAGGAAAAGGAGGAAAAAGAAACCGGGTCATTAGTAGAAAAGTACGTTGGTTGTTCACTGTGTCCGTAGGGGCATTGATGTAAAGTTTCTTTGGAAACATTCTTCTTTCTTGGGGTGTTTTTCATAAATATCTAATGAAGATATTTATTTCAGGGGTTTCTAAGAAAGTTTCCTTTGGAAGATATTCTCATTTGGGGTCAATTGTGTAGTTATCCCTTTGAGGAGGAGCCAATGTGCAATTAACGAAAATTATTACAAAATACCTCATTTTACGCCTAGATCCTCATACGGGATTCATTTTCACTTTTTGTCGAATTGCGTACTCTTAGAATTGTCTTCTGGTCATTTTCCCTAGTTTTAGGGTTTTTGACCTCGGTTACCCCTAAACTTGTTCAGGCAAATCTTTCTACTCGGTACTCAATTTTTGATGTCGTTTTTTCCGTTATTTATTTTTTCTCATTTTGGTTCTTTTTCGTTTATGGTATTTTTCCGTTTGAGCTCGTCTGGACAGATTTCATTTTTCGGGGCCGCGCGGGACTTGTTCGGGGCACTTTTTTTAGAATTATCTAAATAGGGGGTAAGAGAGAGAAAACATGAGATATTTTCTTCTCTCTCCCATAGCTGCCGGCCATCTCTTTTCCTTTAGGGCTGCCACTTTCTACAATGATCCGGTCATTTTCCTTTCCTTTCCTTTTTCTCAAATTTTACGAATATTTTTTTTCTGTTGATTTTTCTTTTCAAAGTTCGGTTTCTCGTCACTCTGTGTTATCTCAGTGCTCAAGAATGGTTTCTGAGACTCTTTCTTTTGGATTGACAACTTTCTTAAAGGACCACGTCATTTCCACATTTTTCGTTTTTCGACATTATTTACTTTTCGTCTTTTTCCCCATTTGTTACTTTGTTGGCACAACCTCACTTTTTATGTTCGGAGTTGAGTTTTGACTTCATTAGTTTTCATTCTAGTTAATTTCCTTGAAAGGCGTAACTTTACTTTTAGAAAAAAGCTCGCCGGTTATCTCCTTTTTCTCGCAGGGGCGTGGATTGGATTCTTCAGAAACATTGATGTTTCTTGGGGTGTTTTTCATAATTATCTTTTGAAGATATTTTATTTTAGGGGTTTTTAAGAAATATCTTTTGGAAGATATTTTCATTCTATGCCAGTTTTGCAGTTACCCTTTCTTGGAGGGGCCATTGTGCAATTAATGAAAGTTATTGCAAAATGCCTCATTTCGAGCTTAGATTGTCGTACGGGATCCGTTTTCACATTTCGTCGAGTCGTGGACTCTTAGAAATTCCTTCTGGACATTTTCCCCACTTTTAGGGTTTTCGGCCCCAGTTAGCACTGAACTTGTTCGGGGCATATCTTTCTGGACGAGATTTAGTTTTCGACGCTGTTTCTTCCATTGTTTATTGTTTCTCATTTTGGTTCTCTTTTGTTTATGATGTTTTATCGTTTGAGTGCGTCTGCGCAGATTCCACTTTTTCAGACCCGACGGGACTCATTTGGGGCACTTTTAGGGTTTTACTATAAATAGGGGTTATAAAATTAAAAAGCCAGCTTTCTTTTTTCTCTCCCTCTTGGCCGGCCATCCATGGCAGCCCAAGGGGCTGCCACCCTTCTTCCTTCTTTTCCTGCCACTTCCCCTTTGTAAAATATCGTAGTGCCCTAGTGTTTATCGTAGGCCTTGGCGAGGTGGTCCTTTCCCTCTTATTAGAAACCAGTTTCAACCATTTTTGAGTTCGGATTTTGAGTTCAAGTTGGGATTTTGGTGTTGCCTCGTGAAGGATTGTTGTTCCCCTCATTGTCCTCGTCGTAATCTCGAAGTATTTTTGAATTCGGAGCGCTTCCATCTCAGTGGGGATTTGAGATTTCATCTCAAATGGAGGTAGGGGATGTCTTAGGCTTATATAATTGTTGTATTTATTGTTTTATAAGCTTATACAACTTATATGCATGCCTATGTAATTTAGCTATAATTTAATTGAATTATTTTCTTTGTATAATAATTAATTCTCATGGTTGTATATAGCTATTAAATTAGGTCTTAATATGTTTGTTAACATATATTAAATTGGGAGTATTTGAATAAGTATTGAAACTTTTATTAAATTTTCACTTGTATGAAAGTTAAATTCACATGGTTGTAACTAGCATGAAACCAACTTGTAATGTGATATTAAAATAGGCATTGGTATATACTTTAACCTATGTTAATTTGAGAGCAATTGAAGTTGTTTTAAAATCTAGAGAAAATTAATTATTTCAAGTGTTCTACTCACTTAAGTGAATTTTTAACTTGATATTATTGATGAGCTTGGTATGTTCTATCATATATATTAAATAGAGAATATTTGGATAAGTTTTGAGAACTTTATTTATTTATTTATTTATCTTGGCATTGAGTTAAATTTACCTAGTTATAACTAATGTATAATTAACTTATAATGTGGTTTTAAATTAGGCCTTGATATGTCCATTAACATACTTTAAATTGAGAATAATTAAATTAGTCTTGAATACTTTATTTAATTATTATCTTGCATGAAATTTAATTCTCCTAGTGACGCCTAGTGTAAAATTAACTTGTATCCTAAAATTAAAATAGGCTTTGATATGACCTTTGACATATTTGATTCGTAGAATTTTTGTAGTTACATTGTAATCTTGAGAATTTAATTATTTAAGTTAATTAAATTCACTTTTATGCTTTCATTGAGATAATTAGGCATTGATGTTGTATTCCTGCTTAATTTGTAGTTTGGAACTTGTTTTATGATTACATGAAATTATTCCATGAGTTAAAGTTATGATTTAACTTGTTAGTATACACATTTACTTATATGATATTTAATATGTCATTGTAGCTTGAATGCCTAGAGCATTTTTTGTGTGCTGATGAGTACTCAAATGTGACGCATTTTAGCACCTAAGTTAGGGTATTTTAGTCCTTTCATCTATCTTACTTTCATTTTTTAGTACTTATTTGTATTTTTGCCTATTTCAGGTCAATAAAATTCAAACAGGCTAAGAAGAGCCATTTGGCTCAATTTCGGAGCTAAGAAGCAAATCAGAAAAGAAGTCAAAAAAATTGCATTAGGGGATCTTCGATCGATCAAAAGAAGTCCCGATCGATTGAAGAAGGCTACAATTGATTGAAATTAAGGCGTTGTCAGCTCAGCAATCCAGATAAGGCCAAGAAGATATTTTCATGACACGTCATCTTCGATCGATTGAAATAAGTGTTGGATTGATAAAAAATCCTTCGATCAATCAAAATGACTGTTGGCAGTGTGCTGTCTAATTCCCAAGCGCGCCCGATGTGACGACTTTGGATTTTTCAACCCAGTGTGTCCTGTGATGACCCGAAACAGATCCAAAATGCGGAAGATAGAACAAAAACAGGTCCTTAGAGATGTACATCATCCCTAAGACACAAGAATAGCCCTTCGAGGAATTTTGAGACTCAACGGAAGTAAAACGAAGACAAGGATATCAAAACCCTACTAAAAGAAGGACCAAGGGTAAAATGGTCATTTTACCTGAAGAAGAAGGAATTTGATTTCCAACAAGTCAAATGAGATCAAAAAATCCTTTGGTAACTTCACATGAAGTCCCAAGGCCAAAGGAAGTGAAATCCCAAATGAACCCTATCCTGGTTCGAACCAAAACTGATACCCTCTCACTAAAACAAGTATATCTTGAGCTAGGAGAAGAATCTAAAATTGAGATTGGTACCATTGGAAATCTTACTTCGACGCGATCAATTTAGACTTAAGAACGGACCAAATTAGATTTGAAACAAAAAAGTTACGAGAGTTCAAAGTTGGAAAACCAAAGTTGAACCTGCAAACAGGTTCTGGAAGACTTGAACCGATTCAACATCCTTGAACAGGTTCAACATGGACAGAACATCCATGTTGGACCCAAATCACATCTTGAACCAGTTCAGCCCCTCTGAATTGGTTTAACCCACCCAGAATTGAACCCAAACAGTAAAAATGCAGAAAAACAGAAAAATGAGTTTGAAATGCGGTTTTCGATACAAAGACAAAATTTTTTGAAAAAATGCCGTGAAGAAACTCCCCCCAAAATCACATTTTCTATGTGACAGAGTTGAGATTGGAATTTATTTTCCAAAGGAAAACTCCAAAATGCCTTTAAGTTAGATTTATGCAAGAAAAGTGTGAAATGAGTCCATAGGAGGCTCATTTCACCAACGAAAGAGTTTTTTCTGGAAACGACCATGCACGCAGATGTAACTTACCTATTGGGACATGCTACAATGATCCATGGCTTAAAAATACCACTGATGCAAAATTCGACCCCCTGACGGCTAAAAAGGCGAAAAAGCACACTAAAAGGAAATTTTGAAACTTAAAATTATAAAATGGTTTCAAATTACCGTTTAACCCTTGGCCACACTTCATGCATGATTAATGAGACCCTATGGAAGAATACAAATGGAATTCCCACATCCAATGCAAACATGGTGAAGCAATGACTTGACATTTTTTAATATTTCCACAATAATCATTGAAAGTGAAAATGTATAAATTACAAATTAGATGTCATTGGCCTATGGCCCCATCTCATACATGTCAAATACAATGCAAAGAGTGTACTTATGTACACATTACATGTTTAGAAACAAATATACACATTTTTGACATATAAGGCTATAAAATGACATTTCATGTTAACATTTGCATGAAGTAAAAACTTCAAAGCTACAAGTCATCCAAGAAATAATGAACATCACAAACTAAGTCTTTGTACCTGACAAATGCCCTAGTAACTTTGGGGTGAGTAACATAAAGCTACTCATAGGAGATGAGCATGCATAGACCTAACATTTTACTGTTCATTAAATTGATATAAATTAATATATATAGTCCATGCCTCCTAGCGTCTATGTCAAAAGTGAGACTTAGGGAACATCTTAAGCTACCTTAAATCATTTCTAGCATAAATCAAATCATCCATGCAATTCAAACAATATAGAAGTATGTTATATGAAGCAACTAGACATAGATTCTCAAAGTTATCAACTTGAAATTTAAAGTGCAATAACAACTAAATATAACAATTTAGCATAATTAGGATTTCTAATACAACACATCAAGATATAGATTCTCAAAGTTATCAACTTGAAATCTAAAATACGAAAACAACTAAAGTGGGTCATGCCACCTAGCGTCTATGTTCCAAATGAATCTATAGGATCATTCCTAAGCTACATTTGAACATTTTAGTATAAATGTACTTAACAACATCAAAATTGCAATGATTTATTAAAAATCACAATGCCTAAATGTACTTAAACAACATTAAATCGTTAATAACCACAAGTCACAATTAAACATGATTGTCAACTTGGAATCGAATACGAAATCAAATAGTGGAAGACTTGGACATCACGTCTCGGAATGAACCAAGATCAAAACGGTTATTCCGGGTATTAACCCGCTAGGAAGACTACCCTAGTGCGCACTATCTCAATTGGGGAGAACTCATACCTCCCGCACTAGAGTCAAACTCCAGCCATATCATTTGTAACAATGTCCCAAAAGAATCCAAAATCAACAAATAGGTTCACAACTTGTACGTAATTAAATGATGCACGAAACCACCTTCCATGCACAAGTAGGTTGAAACCACACAATCCATGCCTTAGAGTTTCAATTCTAAAATAGCATATATAATGTCAAGTCTTCACTATGATACAATGTACAATACAATATCATTTACTTAACAATTTAAATCATGCCTCCATGGTAAACTTTAAACACCAATTCAACGACATTGTAGCAATAAGTTTGCAAAGCTAATAATATCCATAAGTCACAAGTCAACAATATATTCAATATTAGAAACATGTTCTCATGAATGCAAACACAACAACCATGTTATTAAATGCTTAAAACATAATCAAGTAAAAACACAACAAGTCTAAATCTAAAACATAATTAAATACATGGAACAATTAGATAGAATTTAATTCAATAAAAATAATTAAATTCTCTAGATTTCAAATCAATTCCAAATAACCTCAAATTAATATATGTTAAAGGACGTAGCATAGTCATCACATATATCAAATCAAAAGTGCAAGATGAGCAAGATATCATCATGTAGAATTTAATTAATTTAAATTAATTAAATCTCTAGATTTCAAAAGTTATTCAAATAATCCCAAATTAATATATAACAAGCACTAAGTCATGGTCATACCATATATCAAGTCTAAAATGGAATACAAGCAAAATATAATTAAATAGAATTTGAATCAAATTAAATTCATTAAATCTCTAGATTTGAAAACTCATTTAAATCATCACAATTTAATATATAACAAAGATCAAGTCATGGTCATGCCATATACCAAGTCTAAAATGAGTTATATGCAAGTTATGATAAATCATTAATTTCTCAAATTAACAAAAGATATGCATTCAACTTATATTTCATACAAAAGCAAGTAAAATCCTTAGATAATAAATTATAACACCCTCTACCTCACTAGAGAAGTATCTCTCTAGAATGCAAGGCAAATTGACACAAAATGGCAAACCCTTTAAGGGTTATGTAGAGGAGGACGAGGGGAACAAAAAGTATTCCAAAGGTTAAGTTTGGAAATCAATGGAAGGCTTTCAAAAATCAAAGTCAAAGCTTAAGGCTTTTAAGTTTCATCCATGGAGGCTAGGGCTCTTTCAAGAGAGGGATAAGATAAAGTGGTGAAAATGAAATGTAAGTGGAGTATATAGAGATCCTCCACTCACTATGTGAACTAGCACCATGGTCAATGTGACGGCCCTGATTTTTAGGCCAGTGTGTCAGTGATGAACCGAAAGGATGATCCGATAACGGATCCGAAATGCGGAAGCGAAAACAGAAAACAAGACTCTGTAAAGTCAAAGTGACCTTCCATGAGGTCATGGAACTCAATGAGAACTGATGCGGAAGCAAAAGGTCAAAAATATGACAAATAAGCCCCTAGGGGCAAAATAGTCATTTTACATAGAAATGACGTCCCTAGAATGTAAATTATTCTCGAGACATATCCATGACTTCCCATGAAGTCACGGGACTCAAAAGAAAGTAGCGGAAGCGAATTACATGAAAATCGGACAAAAATAGCCTCAAGGGCAAAATGGTCATTTCTAAAAAAATATAAAATCGGGTACTACTGAGCACACCGCTAGAAGATAGCGAAAAATTAATTAAGTTAGACTCAAGAATCACTTGATTCGGAGTCCGGATGGAAGAGAAAAGTCAAAACAAAGTTTTGACGTCGCCGCAGCCGTGAATAGTAACCTGGGGAAAATGTTCAAGTTTGTGTGCCGTGTTGAGGTACTAACCGATATTTTCTGGAAAAACACGAAGAAAAAACCCTACTTAAAATAATTTTTTCAAGCTGACCATGTCAAAAGAAAAATTTATTTTTGAAGTGAAATCCCCAAAATGCCCCTACAACAGACTTGTTCAAATAGTGCAAATGCGCACAAGAAATCAGATTTTGGCGCGGGGTTTTCGGGTCCGAGATGACATTTTTTGGAAAAATGTTGTGAAGAAACCCCCCCTAAAATCATGTTTTCTATGTGACCATGTCAAGAATGGAATTTATTTTTCAAAAAAAATTCCTGAAATGCCCCTAGATCAGTCCAGACCAAGAGGGTAAAAAACTGCTACAGGATCTGAGATTGAAAACGGGTTACGAAACGAATTTTTCTGGAAAAACACAAAGAAGAAACTCCCCCTAAAATCGAGTTTTCTACCCGAAAACATGAACAGAAAAGAAAAAAACTCACTAAAAAATGCCCAAAATGCCCCTCCAAGAAATCTGATCATGAGGGTCCAAAAGGCTGCTAAATGAAAAACAGAAAGCTGAACTTTATGATGGATTTCTGGCTCCAAGACGACATTTTATGGAAAAACACAAAAAAGAAACCCCCTCTAAAATCACGTATTCTAAGTGATCATGAGGAGATCGGAATTTATTTCCCAAAGGAAAACCCCAAAGTGCCCCTAAACCAGATTATGCAACAAAATGTCAAAATGAATCCCTAGGAGGCTCAATTCACAAAGGAAGAGGTTTTTCTTGAAAATGATCATGCACGCAAACGTAACTTACCTATTGGGACGTGCTACAATGGTCCATGACTTAAAAATACCACCGATGCAAAATTCGACCCCCCAGCGGCTAAAAAGGCAAAAATGGACTTGAAATGGGAAAAATGAAAACCAAAATTAGGAAATGGTTTCAAATGACCATTTGGCCCTTGGCTACACTTCATACAAGATAAATGAGACCTAGTGGAGATACCGGAACACACTTTAAACCACCCGATTTGAAAATGAACCCTTAAAGGCTCGGTTTTTACTATTTAGCCCAAAAATGCAATATGTGAACTAATATGTAAAAATGAACACTAAATGGTGTTTGGCCCTTGGCCACACCTCACATATGGCAAATGAATAATAAAGGATGAATTACAAACATAATGCACACACCGGTGCGAAAATGACATATCAAAACCCTAATTTTCATACTTTTCTCATTAAAGGCAAAATTCAACATTCATGAATATTCATGGATTTCAAATAAAGTTTGGCCATTGGCCACAAATTATATACATAGAATGAATATCAAAAAGTGTGCTTAAACACATAATACAAGTTTTATACAAAAGGTTATAAAATGATATTCCATGCTAACATTTGCATGAAATAGAAACTAAAAAGCTAGAAACCATCCCAACGAACAGCAAGCATCACGAACCATGTCTTCATACCTGATCAAATCCCCCAGTAACTTCAGGGTGAGTAAACAAGTTTACTCGTAATGAATGAGCATGTATCGACTCGATTTCTTTAGAGATTTTTAGGACTAACATGATATTATTCAAAAGGAATCATGCCACCTAACGTCTATGTTAAAGATTAGACTCAGCGATCATCCTAAGCTACTCATGCAATTGAAATGAATTACACGACATACAAGCATACCGGTTACAAGTGTACTAAGCGAAGATGAAAGCATGTGAGGTAAGTATACAAAACACAGGCATACTAACAAGATGGGAAACACACAAGGCAAGTATACAAGACAAGAGTACACTAAACGGAATCTAGGTACAAGAAGCAAGTGTGCAGTTCCAAGTATGCTAATTAAGATCTAAACACACAAGTAAGCATAACATCTATGCAGTTAAACAAGGTGGGAAGATACTCCATAAAACACGACAAGGTTCTTAGGTCTTTAAGAGATAACTCTAGAAATCTAAGAGTTTGGAGATTTGCATGTTGATATAAATCATTACTCGCAGTCTATGCCACCTAGAATCTAAGTCAAGTTACACGTAGAGGATCATTCCTAAGTCATGGTAGCATCAAGTAACATGAAACAGGGTAACTAAGAAGTTTAACAAGTTTGAAACAATTCAATTAGTACGACAAGGACAAAGCATGAAATCAAGGATAAGGCATAGTATCAATGTAATCAAACAAGGTTGGAACATTTCATATAACAAGAAAAGAGCTTCAAATCTTCAAGGAATAGCAACTTGAAATTTAAAGAGTGAAATCAACCAATGTGGAAACTTGGATATCGCCCGGATTAAAACCGTTCTCATGGGATCACTTTAGGGCTACTAACCTATGGGTACCTTCCCCGAGTGCGTACCATAGAAAACCAGAATCTTGGGATCACTTTATGGCTACTAACCCATGGGTACCTTCCCCAAGTACGCACTATAGTGCAGAGGGACTTTCCCCCATATTAGAACCAAGTCCTAGCCATGTCAATTTTGATTGATATCACCAAGTTTCCAAAATCAACATGTTGTGCAAGTCAAGATAGCATTAAAACACAAGTAATGCATTGGACACGTTTTATGTACAACTATGATTTTGGAAATATACAAGTCATGCCCTAAGTTCTTAATTAACATGGCATGTGAAATGTTAAGAAATCATAGTATGCATCCTCATAGACTACAAACTAGGATATATGTCACATAGAATCCATCGATGTAAAAATACCACAAGTATAAGATTAATGATTTAATTATTTACTAAGCAATACATGGATAATTAAAATCATTCAAAGACAATTGTACTAGTTCATTAAGTACATTAATGAAACTAAGATACATGGGGTCTAGTTACATGATGAAAACCTAAAACTTCCATGGAATACAAGTTATAACTAAGTGAACTAAGTTCTATACGAGTAAAACAAGTAAGTGTAAGTCTCTAACTTATCCGATTGTTCTCAATTTAATACACGTGAAGGAATATGTCAAGGAAATCATGTATGCAAGGTTGGAAACCTAATCAAGTGCATAGAACCATTGAATGAATTTTAATTATTTCATTTAATTAAAATCTCTAGATTTTGAAACTCGTCCAAATGATCTCAAATTAATATATGTTATTAAACATGTCAAGACTTGATTTAAGAGCATGATACAAGTACATTCTATACAAGTTAGGGCCATGTGTATTAAACTTTAATACAAGAAAAATAATAAATGAAAGGCTTCAAAACCAAATCAAATATTCTAGATTTAATATATGTGAAACTATATTGCATTCACATTAAGAATTTCAAGTCGGAAATCCAATGGAATGAATAGTACACTTGGAGCAAATTAATTAATCTAATAAATTAAATATTACTAGATTTTAAAACTTCTCCGATTACTCTCAATTTAATCTATGTTAAAGAGCATGCTAGGGCCTAATATAATATGCTATCACATGTTGATTTAAAGTTAGATAAGGCCACATGATTTAATATTTTATTCAAGATAAATATTAAATAAAATCTTCATTTATTCTCCAAATAATCTAGATTTAATATATGTCAATCTACATATCAAGGGGTAATATTCTATCATGCCACATGATTAAACAAAGTTATGGATAACAGGGAAAATTAAATCCTTTACAAGAAAAATAAATAATAAAATATCTAGATTTTGAATTCAAGCATGTAATCAAGTTGTATAAGCATCACAAGCATGTAGTATAGCAAGAATTTAAATTATAACACCCCCTACCTCAATTTGGGATGAAAATCCCAAATCTCCACCGTGAGAAAAGTGTTCCGAATCTGCCGAAACCGAAGGGTTTTGTCGGGGACAACACGATCTACATGAATCCGAAGGAAGCCCCATGAAAATCACAACTTGACCTCAAATTCAAACTCAAAATTTGGCCAAAAATGGATTCCAATAAGGGTGAAAGAAGCGTATAATCAATACGAACACAAAACGTAAAGGCACTTCAACTTTTTAACAAAGGAATGATGTTCAAAAGAGGAGAGAGGTGGTGGCAGCCTCCCTTGGGCTGCCATGGGAGCTCTGGTTGTGCAAGGTGAGTGGGGAAGATGAAAATGAAATATCTCCTCCCCCTTTTATAGAAAAATCCAAAAAGTGCCCCGAAAGGGCCCCGCCGGGTCCGGAAAAGTGCATTTTGAGCAAACGCGCTCAAATGGCAAAACTCCATGAACAAAAAAGATTTAAAATGAGAAAATATGAACAACGGAAGAAACAGCGTCAAAAACTGAGTCCCGAGCAGAAAGATATGCCCCGAACAAGTTCGGCGGCAACCGGGTCCAGAAACTCTTAAACTGGAGAAAAATGACCAGAAGGAAATTCTAAGGGTCCATGACTCGACAAAATGTGAGAATGAATCTCATACGAGGATCCAGGCTCCAGACGAGACATTTTGTAATAACTTTCGTTAATTGTAGAATGGCCCCTACAAAAAGGGTTAACTGCGAAACTGCCCCAGAATGAAAATATCTTCCAAAAGATATTTTCTTAGATACCCCTGAAATAAAATATCTTCAAAAGATATTTACGAAAAACACCCCAAGAAATGAAAAAGATTCTAAAGAATTATGCATTCATGCCCCTATGGACACCGGGAGCAACCAGAGTACTTTCTTGCAAAAGTGAAGATACGTATTTCGAGGAAACTACTCAAGATGAAGACACGTGAAGTCAAAAACCAACTTCGAGCATGAAAAATGAGGTTTTGCCAAACAATTGACAAATGGGGAAAAGACATAATAGGGAAAAAGACGAAAGACGCATAGTGTCGAAAAACGAAAAATGCGAAAATGACTCGGTCCTCAGAGGAAGTTGTCAATCCACGGAAAAAAAGTCTCAGAAACCATTTCCGAGCACTCGAGATGACACTAAGTGACACGAAACAGAGCTCAGAAAAGAAAATTAAACAAAAAAAATTCATTCGTAAAATTTCAGGAAAAAGGAAAGGAAGGCAAATGACCGGGTCATTACAGTCAACACACACAACTTTGGTCAATTGCACAAAAACCTTTCTTTAATAACATAATCCCAAAGTAGCCCAAAAATAATTGCAAATAGGTCCCCCTTCTAAATATCTTGCAAACTTAATTGCAAAATGGTCCTTTTTGAAAATATCTTCTAAATTAAATTGCGAAATGATCCCCAAGACAAAAAATAATTATTTATTGTAATTACACAAAAACCCCAAAAATCAAGAATGTTTCCGAATTACTATGCATTCATGCCCTTTACGTAAAAGTCAGTAACTAACATGCTTTTCCACAAAAGTAAAAATACATATTGCATGGAATTTAAATATCGTGGATGTATGCAAAGCCAGAATCAAATCCAAACACAAAAAGTGAGGTTATGCCAACAAAGTGACAAACGGGAAAAGGACGAAAAATGAAAAGTGTCACAAAAGTGAAAATGTGAAAATGACTTGGTCCTTAAAGTAAGTTATTAATCCAAGGGAAAGAGTCTCAGAAACCATTCCCGAGCATTCGAGACGACACTAAGTGACAAGAAATCAAACTCAAAAAGGAAAAGATCAGCAGAAAAAAAATATCCATAAAAATCTGAGAAAAATGAAAGGAAAAAAAATGACCGGGTCATTACAACGACTCTACCTACTTTTTGTAGTTGCGAATTTCCACCAATTAGATGCAATATTTCTAACTTGTTGCATACTCAAAGAGGCTTGTAATAGATTAATTGAACCAATTTTTGTAAAGGTTCAAGAAGGAGATATTTTACCAATTATAGAAATTGTTTTTCTCTAGAACTAGGCTTTTGGGAAAAAAGTAAGGATGAAGATGATGATGCCAACCTCTAAGTTAACCCTTGAGGGTTCCATGGCCACTACAATTAGTGGCTAAATCCTTTTTTGGGGCTAGAGATAGCCCCTAGGCTTGCTTCCTAAACCTAACTTTTGTATATTTTTGGGGATATTAGTTATAATTGATGTTTTAACCATAAATAAATATAGATCTTGTGATTTTACATGATTTGTATAGATTAATGCTTTCAATTGATCATTTAATTCTATCCATATGTCTATGTATGCTAGAATGAATGTTCATGTATTTTTCTCTAGATTTAATGAAATTGATGCATATCTGTGTGTGTTGATGTTGTTAATCTAGTGATGGTGAAGGCATGGTGCTTAATTGATTACTCTTGTAGTTTATTTGATGGTTCATACTTATTTCGTGATGAATTGTGCCACATCCTTAGTTTAATTAGCTTAATTTTCATATCATTAGCTTAGTTGCAGTGTAATTGTTTCAATTTCTTAAATAGGTGGACAATCCATTCTTGTTGTTTGATGTTCTATACTTATGAATGTAAGAAGTACATTTCTCTAGATTTTTGTGTGTGCACTAATTGTGATTTAATTGAATGGTAATTAATGGTCTCATTTGATAGTTTGTGTTATACCCCTAGTTTTCAAAAGGATACAATGGGAATTTAAATTTGATTTATGTGCTCATTTGCGTAATTGTTTAATTGTTTCTTTATTTTAAATTAATTGTGTATTTGTTTTTGATTCTAATTTACTTGTTTATTTGTTTTAAAGTAATTGTTTAATTTTAATTGTGTATTTGTTTTAAAGTAATTGTTTAATTTTAATTGTTTAGTTGTCTAAATTAATTGTTTTATTTGGGCTTGTATATGATATAGGATTAGGGTTTTATTTTAGTATGGATGCAGACTTCTATTAGGTTTTAAATTAAACCCGGTAGATATAGAGTTACGCAAATTAGGGTTTGGGATTTTTATATATATTTTCTTTTAAGTCTGCTAGGGTTGGGAACAATCCTACTCACGTAATATTTGTGAGAAAGAAAACAGAGGCTCTGGATTGGTCTTGAGAGAAACAGAGAGGGTCTCGGGTGATTTTCTGTGTGGCTAAAAGAGGAAGACTGGAGGAAGAACAGGGGGGTTGCTTCTGGATGGAACTAAGAAGCAATAGAGGAAGGGAACTGTGAGCAGGGTAGAGGGGAAACAGACTTGGAGAATTCTGAAACTTAGAGACGACGCTTAAGGTTTCAAACCGGAATCGTGAGGCAAGTTTTAGTCTATTCCTTTCCTATAAACTTGTGTTCTGTGCATTCTATACAGTCTCCAGGAATTAATTCAATTTTTAAAACTGAAGTTTGATGCATGTTTGCCGGACTGTAAACTGATTAACGTATAAATACCTGAAGTTTGCTTTCCTTGCATAAACTGTTGGGCTATGTATTAAACTCTTGTAAATTAATTCATAAAGGAATGTGAGGAGTCTCTGGGATGGTTTGGATGTAAATTAAACTTTATAATGGAATATTGATGCATGTTATCTAACCCTAAATTGTTCGTTTGTTTTGTTAACTGAAACTATGGTTCTTGTATAAACTATTTTGTTATGTCGAAAGTTTTGGGTCAATTAAATCACAAAGGTTTATGAAGGGTTTCTAGGAATTTAGGAACATAAATAGAACTCTAAGAATGCTACAAGGTTTGGGATAGAACACTGGACTTCGCCGGAAGCACAGACGACAACCGGATGAAGCAGAGACGAAGCAATGGAGCAGAGACGGCTCTCAGGGGAAGAGAGCCAGCTCCCTAAGTGAGGGAGCCGGCTCCCAAGAAGGTAGAGCCGGCTCTCCATGAGGGAGAGCCGGCTCTGGAAGATGAAGAGTCGGCTCCCATGGGGGGGAGCCGGCTTCTTTGAACAGAAACCCCTCCGGGGGTATTTCTGGTAATTTTTTTGATACTTCAGGGGCAAAAAGGGTAATTATGGAGTTTCATGGGGGTTCTTAAATGGTGTACAGAGCCTGTTTAAGACCTAGGATGTATTGATTCAGGTCATGGGAATGGATAACATAAATTTTAAAATATGAATGTTCAATACTGTCAAGAAGGAAGGAGAACTGGAATCGTTGGTTGGCTAACAAATTAAATGAACTGCTATAAAGGTAAGTGTTAGGATTTTATACCAATGATATAAATGACATGTTTCAGTTCCAAGAAGGTTGTTTATTCTATGGTTAGGGTCGTTATGTATGTAATGACCCGGTTATTTCCTTCTTTTCCTTTTTCCTTAGAATTTTACGGATGAATTTTTTTCATTGAAATTCCTTTTTTAAGTTCGGTTTCTCATCGCTTAGTGTCATCTCGAGTGCTCGGAAATGTTTATGAGACTCTTTCCTTTGGATTGACAACTTCCTTTGAGGACCGAGTCATTTCCATAATTTTCGTTTTTTGACACTATTCACTTTTTTGTCCTTATTCCTATTTCGTCCTTTTCCCTATTTTGTCTTTTCCCCATTTGTCACTTTGTTGGAAAAACCTCACTTGTTGTGCTCGGAGTTGGTTTTTGACTTCACGTATCTTTATCGTGAGTGGTTTCCACGAAATACATATCTTTACTTTTACAGGAAAGTACTCTGGTTGCTCCCGGTGTCCATAGGGGTATGGATGCAGAATTCTTTGAAATTAATTTCTTTTCTTGGGGTGTTTTTCATAAATATATTTTGAAGATATTTTATTTCAGGGGTATCTAAGAAGATATTTTCATTTTGGGGCAGTTTTGCAGTTAACCCTTTTTGTGGGGGCCATTGTGCAATTAATGAAAGTTATTGCAAATTATCTTGTTTTGAGCCTGGATCCTTGTACGGGATTCAATTTCACTTTTCGTTGAGTCATAAACTCTTAGAAGTCCCTTCTGGTTGATGTTTTCCAGTTTTAGGGTTTCTGGTCCCAATTTGTGCCAAACTTGTTTGGGGCATAACTTTCTGTTCGGTACTCAATTTTTGACGCCATTTTTTTCGTTATTCTTATTTTATCATTTTGAATCTTTTTCATTCACAGAGTTTCATCATTTGAGCGCGTCTGCTCAAATTTCACTTTTCCAGACCTGGCAGGGCCCGTTCGGGGCACTTTTTGAGATTTCTATAAAAGGGGGATGAGATATTTAATTTTTTCATCTTCCCCACTCTCTTGCATGACCTGAAGCTTCCATGGCAGCCAAAGGGATGCTTCCACCTTCTCTCTCCTCATTTGAACTTCATTTCTTTGTCAGAACATAGTAGGGCCTTTGCATTTTGTGTTCGTGTTGATTACGCGGTTCTTTCACCCCTATTAGAACCCATTTTTGGCCAAATTTTGAGTTCGGGTTTGAAGTCAAGTTGTGATTTTGATGGGGGTTCTTGTGAGTTCATGTAGATCGTGTTGTCCCTGATAAAACCCTTCGTATCGTCGGATTCGGAGCACTTTTTTTTCGGTGGGCTTTTGAGATTTTCATCTCAAATTGAGGTAGGGGATGTCTTAGGTTTATATTATTGTTGTATTGATTATTTTATAAACATATACAACTTGTGAGCATGCCTTGGTCAAGTTTTTAAAATTTAATTTATTTACTTTCTTTGTTTAGGATTTAATTCTAATGATGATATATAGTTTAGAATTAAATTGTGGCATGCTAGTAAATTAGGCCTTGGTGAGTTGTGTAACATATATTAAATTTGGAGCATTTGAGTAAGAATTGCAAAACTTATTTAATATTTATCTTTTGTGAAAGATTAATTCACATAGTTGTATCAAGTATGAAACTAACTTGTAATGTGATATTAAAGTAGTCCTTGGTGAGTTCTTTAACATATATTAAATTGAGGGCATTTGGATATGTTTGAAAATCTAGAGAAAAATTAATTAATGAGCTTAATTAATTTTATTTTAAGTGTGTTAGTCACTTAAATTGATATTGGAGGTAATAGGTTGATAATCACTTGAAATGTAGTCTATTTAATCACCTTGTGAGCATGTTACTAATTTGATGTAGAATTAGTACTTGAGACCTCTTGAAATGATAATTGGACTTAGCATGATATAGAATATCATTGACTTGCATAGCTTGTTTAGATATATCTTGTGTAGGTGTATAGGTTGTTAGAATATTACAATTGTTTACCTTAGAAGCTAGTTACTAAATTGGGACTTATTTAGTACTTGTGGCTGAGTGTGGTAATGTGGTTCAATTGTTGTAAAATATTCTTGTTTTGGTGTATAAATTGCATATTAAAAGCTTAACATGTCATATGCTATCTAGACTTGAATTATAGGACATGGTTTATGTGGATTCAACCTTATTTGTGCATGGAAGATGGTTTTATGTATTAGTGGATTTGGTATAAGTTTGGTCCAACTTATTGATTTTTGTATAAGTTTTGGACTTATTGATTTTGGAAAGCTTGTAAGGACATATTTCACGTGATAACTAGGGTTTGGCTCTAGTGCAGAGACAAGAGTCTTCTAAGTCATAAGTGCACACTAGGTAGTACCTTGTGGGTCGTAATTGCGCGGAATAACTTATGCATGTGCAGACTAGGTATTGCCTTGTGGGTCGTAATTACCTGGAAACACTTGCTTGGTCTAGCAACCACATGTCCTAGTCTTTCTACTTTGATTTCGCATTCAATTTCAAGTTGTTAATCATGGATTACTTGTAACTTGAGAATTGGTGCTTGCCTATGTATTTTGATTTCATTTAGTATACTTGAAACTGTATACTTGAACTTGTATCCTTGTTGGTGTATCTAAACTCTATCTAGTGTATTTACGCTTAGTATGCTTGTCTTGTGTGTGCGGATTTCATTTTTGTATACTTGTGCCATATATACTTGTCTTGTGCGTATGTGTTTAGCTTAGTATACTTGTGTTTGTATACTTGATTTATGAGTACTCTATACATATATCTTATACTTGTGTATGCATGCTAGATATTGCTTATCCCGTTTAACATGATTTCGTATACTTGTGAGCATGTGTACTTGAATGTCGTGTATCATATTTTAATACGGTTTAGTGTACTTGAGCATGTATACTTATATGCCGTAGTTCATTTCAATTGCATGAGTAGCTTAGGATGATCCCTGAGTCTCACTTTGATATAGACGTTAGGTGGCATGAGCCCCTCTAACATGTTTCACCTTAAGGTGATAGAATTGTAAAATGCTAGGTCGATGCATGTTTATCTCCTACGAGTAGCTTTATGTTACTCACCCACGTAGTGGGGACATTTTTCAGGTACTGGGATTAAGATTCGGGATTCACATCATGCTTGGATGATTTGTAGACTTGAAGTTCTCATTTCTTGTAAATGTTGGCTTGAAATGCCATTTATAACTTTATATGTCAAAATGTGTAAATTTGATTCTATTTTTGTAATGTATACATAAGTACACTCTTTACAATTTATTTGACATGTATGAGATGAGGCTGGAAGCCAATGACATGTATCTTGCTTTCTATGCACTTTCTTTTTCAAGGCTTAATATGAAAATGTTGAAAAATGCTTAGACATTGTGTCATAACTTTTGCATCGGGTGTGGGAATTTCATTTTTATTCTTTTGTAGGGTCTCATTAATCATGTTTGAAGTGTGGCTAAGGGCCAAACGGTAATTTAAAATCATTTGTCAATTTTGGTTTCCATATTTTCAATTTCAAGTTCATTTTCGCCTTTTTGGCCGTTGGGGGGTTGGATTTTGACTCGGCCATTTCCGGGAGCCGTGGACCATTCTCGCGTGCTCAAAATCACCATTTACATCTATGTGCATGATCGTTTCCGGGAAAAACCCTTTCCTTTGTGATTTGAGCTTCCTATGGAACTATTTTTCAATTTTGTTGCATAATCTGTTCTAGGGACATTATAGACTTTTTACATCAGTTTTATTTTCTTCTTTTGATATGGTTGCTTAGAAAACATGATTTTAGGGGGGGTTTCTTCTTTGTGTTTTTCCATAAAACATCGTCTTGGTACCAGAAATCCCTCGTGAAGTTTCAGCTTCCAGTTTCATTTTAGTAGTTTTTTTGCTCTTTTGACCAGATTTCTTGGGAGGGCATTTTGGCCATTTTACAGTGAGTTTTTTTTTTGAATTCTCAAGAGTCACGTAGAAAACTCAATTTTGAGGGGGGTTTCTTCTTTGTGTTTTTGAAAAAAATTCATCTAGGCCTCCAAATTCAGCCTCTGTTCTAGAATTTTCTAAAAAAAAACCACACAGCAGCTTTATGGGCTACTGCCAGCCATGGTGCATCCAGCGCACACGCGGCGTGCATGGGCGCGCGCATGGGCATGTGCATGGGGCTGTCATGGCCCCTCGTCGGGCCGCCGTGATGTCAATTCTTCTTTTGGGCTTTTCTCCTTCGTTCGGACTCCGATTCAAGTGAATTTTTTTTTTGAACTTGATTAAGTTTTCGTCATCTATCCAACGGTGTGCTCAGTTACACCCAGATATTTTTGGATAATTACTAGTTTTCCCTTAAAGCTTTAAGTGTCCGTTTTTCGTTGTCATGCCGTTTCTCCTTCGTCCGGACTTCTAATTATGCGATTCTTGAGTCCATCTTGATTAGTTTTTCGTTATCCTTCCAGCGGTATGCTCGGTCGCACCCGAATCTACAGTTTTCAAAAATGATTATTTTGCCCCTAGGGGCTTATTTGTCATATTTTCGATCTTTTGCTTCCGCATCAGTTCTTGTTGAGTTCCATGACCTCATGGAAGGTCACTTTGACTTCTTAGAGTCTTGTTTTCTATTTTTGCTTTCGCATTCGGATCTGTTATCGAGTCAATCTTCGGTTCATCACAGGACGCACTGGCTTGAAAAACCAGGGCCGTCACAATGTAATTCTAACTGATAGGTTGCATGCCGACAAAAGTTATAGGAGTTTTAGTTGCTAGCTTTATTTTAGCGAACTAAATATACTTGTATGGTAATACTTTTGGGGTTTCATAGGATGTACTCCGTGTAGATGTCTGAGTGTCATTATATCAGACACATAATCTATAGTGAGGATTAAAGGGATGTCATGTAATTTAAGCATTACTTGGCATGTTGTCAAGGATAGTGTAGGTTGTGATTACTAGTTTTATTTTAGTAAACGAACTGGACTAGTATGGAGGTATTTTTGGCAGTCTAGTATAATGTGCACAGTTATAACTCTATTTGTCATTATATTGTGCTATGGATGTTAATTGATGAACTGTTAAAATTTATGTTCGATCAATTGTATGGAATTGGATAATTTAAATTGTTTATCATTACTTTAACAATTTAAAGGAAGGATTTATGATTATAATCATATACTGGATGCATGATAGGATCTTAATAATATCTGATTTCTATTATGTTGGTTTCTGGATATGTTTGATGTTCTAATGAATGTGCATCATTTGTGGATCATTTGCATTATATGTACCGGCATGGGACGGTGACATATCAGGGATGGATTAGATCAAAAAGCTAAGTCCTACCCCTTCATACATACGGAATGGATTAACTAAAATAGTTAACTCCTACATGGATACATGTCCTGTCAACTAAAACAGTTGAACAACATAACGGATGTTTGTTTTATCTTTCTGCATTAGGAAGGAATTTATATATATATATTTATGGTACCGTGATACGAGCTTGAAACTCCTGATCACGGTTAGGGTGCGTATATTGCAAAGGTTGAGTAGCTAGATATAGTTAATGTTCCCTGGTAGGTCTAGGTACTTGGCCGCTAAAAAGCGTGTTTTATATGTCACCTTCTACTCAGGCTGAACTATGTTATAGGCTAGTGAGCATCCTATAGTGTGTGTATATATATATATATGAACTATTGTAGATATTGCCAAGCTATCTAGGATGTATCTGCGTATCGGGTTTATGTACGGATTGTAGTAGATTAGAACTTGCATGTGGGCCTGACCCACTCCTATTTTTTAGGTATTTGCCAGTACCAGGCTTAGAGTTTGATCGTGTTGATGTAGATACAGACATTCACTCTTCCGGTTATATAGGATTTCCTTTCGATTTTGGTTTAGAATTTTAATTCTGTAAATTTATTTAAAGATTTGGAATTAGGGATCCACTAGGTGGATTCCCTAGTTGTACGGATTTAAATTATATTAATTTATTATTTAAGGTTCGAGGATTTTCATTTTAGTTTTCTTTCAGCGCATTATTATTTTATTCTTAATTCAGTTTTTATTCTTGCTTGTTTACATATTGACAGTTGATATCCCTCAGATCTGTGCTCGGACTTGATCACCCGTGGCTCTAGAATCGAGGGGTATCACAGTTTATGTTGCTCACTGGATTAATTAGACAATTTATGCTTATTTGCCATCCATGCTTAGTTTTAAATTGGTGACACACACACACACACACACATATTTTACAACATGAATTTCCCCATTAATTTATAATTGCTAGTGTTTGATGAAGTGAAGCTTAGTGGTGCACTCTAAGCTCCAAGACCTTTCTCTCATATTACTTTCTCTAATTTCTAGATTGTCACTTAATTGCATTATTTTCATTGAACCATTAGTTTAATTAATCAAATCAAACCCCTCTTTTGATCATTCAACGTACTAATCTAACATTGATTCCGAGATACCTGTATTTTCCTTGGGACAATCCCTACTCACTCTTGCTACATTAGTAGTTAATAGTTGTAGTGGCATTCTAAAAATTTAAACTTGGCCACACTTCATCACACTTTGAGCTTTGGTGCACCCGACGACATACACCAAGTTTTAGCGCCGTTGTAGGGGATTTGGCAACGCCGTGTTTTGGGATCAATTAGTAATTAGTACTCTTTTGATCTTGTCTTTACTTTATTTTATTTTGGTTACTTATTGTGTTTTTTCTTAATTAACTAGGCACGTGGAGCCAAGGAAGCAAAGCAAAGGAACTTCAAAGTAAAGAAGTAAGCTAAGCTAAGCAAAAAGCATAAAAAGCTAAAAAAATAAAAAATTATTGCAAAGCAAGGCAAAAAGTTAAAAATAATTTGAAGTTGCTTAAGGACCTTTTGTGAGCTTTCCTAACTTTCTTTACTTAGTTAAATCGTCGGTCCGCGTAGAGGCAATTATTATTTGATTAGGTAGATCGTCAGCCCGCGTTGAGGCAATTTATTTCTTGTATTTGTTGAAAGCATGGGAGTATGGGATCAATGTATGTGGAGGATTGTTGTTGATTGACTTGTTGCGAAAGAGAAGTGTTTGCTACTTGCTTGTTGTTGAGTTGTTGTTGCTTGTTTTGATTGTGCATGCATGGTCATAGGTCTTTGAATCCTACTTTTGTCCGATTGAATTTTTATCTTGAATCGGTTATTTGTAATTGTAGGGGAATAGGTAATTCAAGCGACTCCATTTCATCAATGGATGACCAAAATGAGGACCATGTTAAAGACCTTAGTCATATCGACCAACAAGGCATTATTCACCCTAATGTGTATCATCAACATGATAACATTCAAGTACCATTAGGCATGCCTAGACCGTTCATTCCACAACAACAATAAGGCCAAGTTCCAATAGGAATGCCTAGGCCATTCTTTGTACCACCACCTCCACTTCCCGTTATTCAGGCAAATTATGGGGCTTATGTAGAGCCATCAGTTGTGAATCCTCCCCTTGCTTTGAGAGATCATTATGTGTCAAATGAGTATAATGCACCAATATGCATTCAACTTCCTCCATTTAGAGCACACAATTATGAGACCAAATCATAAACAATTCAAATGTTTCCCATTATCATGGGCTACCTAATGAAGAACCCTACAAGCATTTAGATGAATTTCTTGAAGTGTGTTCCACCGTGAAATACACGGACATGTCGGAAGAGGTTTTGAGGTTAAAACTCTTCCCTTTCACCCTAAAGGACAAAGTAAATTACTGGTTTAATAATTTGAGGCCTTTTTCTATAACTACTTGGGCAGAGATGCAACAAAAGTTTTTGAGAAAGTACTATCCGATGTCTAAGACCAATGTAATGAGGACTTTAATTCGTGAATTCTCATTAGGGGATGGGGAAATGTTTTATGAGGCATGGGAACAATTAAATGACTTGCTTAGGAAGTGTTTACACCATGACATTCATAAATGGAAATTAGTTCAATACTTCTTTGAAAATTTGTCGGACAATCATAAAGGTATGGTTGATGCTTTTATGGGTGGTTCTTATCTTGATAAGCATGAAGATGATGTATGTCACTTATATGAGAGCATGAGTGAAAACTCAATGCATCAATCTTTATCATCTAAAAATGGTAGAAATTTTGGTGGAAGGAAGAATGTAGGCTTGTATCAAGTTAATAATTCCAAGGATATAGTTGCCGAAGTGAAGTCTCTATCTCAAAGGTTTGATTAATTTTATACTTATCATCCTTCCAATGAATCTTGCATGACTTGTTCTAGTGTTTTGCATTCTACTTCCAATTGTTCCCATGGACATGCGCAAAGTGAACACCATGAACAAGTGCATGCCGTTTTTGTTAACCAAGGGAATAACCTTAGGAACCATCCAAACTCCTCTTGGAAAAGCCAAGGGGAAGGCTCAAACCCTCCCTAAAGTGGTTTCCAAAACAAGTATGTTCCGCCCCTTATGCAAGGCCAAGGTTCCTAAGGTTATCGTTCATCTTACCAAGCATCACATGGAAACCAATTTTCAAACTCTCATTTTCTAAACCAATCTTTATATTCTTTAGGAAATTCAAGAAGTCTCGTATTTGAAGAGAAAGTTTTATCCGCTTTGGGTAATTTGGAGGCAAATACTCAATTATTTCATTCTCACTCCCAATTGATTGCAAAGCTAGAAATCCAAGTCGGGCAAATAGCTAGCACATTGAATGCAAAAGAGAAAGGGAAAATTCCTTTAAATCTACCATCGAAGTAATAATTTGTAGTGGAGACCAATTCCTCTTCAGAAGGTCATACATTTGAACATGTGAATGCGGTGACTACTTTGAGAAGTGGAAGAGTTGTTGACAACCAAGTTAGTAAATCCAATGAAGAGAGTGAACCGGTGCAACCTAAAGTTGACACCCGTACCATTTCACATCCCATTCCTCTTTCATTGATTGTGAAAGACCCCATTATTGAAAATATTTCAAAGAATGATTTTGAAAATACTTTTGAGCCTAAGGCTCCATTTTCGGATGCCTTAAAAGCATCCGTCTCTCTTGAAAAACAATAAAGTAAGGCAAATGAAATCATTGATGTGTTTAGGCAAGTTAAAATCAATCTTCCTCTCTTAGATGCAATTCGACAAATTTTGGCTTGTGCCAAAATTTTGAAAGATCTTTGCACCCTTAAGAGGAAAAACAAAAGCCAAGCACCGAAAAAATTTGTTTTAACCGAACAAGTAAGCCCCATTTTGCAACACAACACCCTCCCAAAATTTAAAGACCCCGGTTCACCGACTACTTCATGCACTACTGGTAATCATGTTATCAATCAGGCTCTTCTTGATTTAGGAGCAAGTGTGAATCTTCTCCCTTATTCGGTTTATGTTCAATTAGGCTTAGGTGATTTGAAACTTACGTCGGTAGTTTTGCAACTAGCCAACCAATCAATTAAGAAGCCCTGGGGTATCATTGAAGATGTTTTGATTAAAATTGATAAGTCCTTTTTCCCAGTCGATTTCGTTGTCATTAATATGAAGCCGGTCCCAAATCCTAGTAGCCAAATTCCCATTATTCTTAGACGTCCTTTCTTGGCTACCGCTATACCAACATTAATTATAGGACAGGGATAATGAAGATTTCATTTGGTCACATGAAAGTGAAGTTAAACATTTTTAATCCAACCCCAAATTCTATGGACAAACATGAAGATATATGTGTTGTTGAAAAATGTTTTGTAAATGAATTTGACAAAAATGAGTCTATACTTGGTGTTGATACATTAAATGTTGTGCCTTCCAAAAAGATTTCAAAATAAATTGCTTTCAAATCTAGTGTTGAACGGGCATGGAAGCCCAAAAGTTTTGTTGACCAAAGGCTGTCAATTTCACTTGAATCAAATCCAACAAGTTCCTTAGGGAATAGTTTGTTGGGTGGGGTTTGAAGTTCTACTCACCCCACCAAGAAGGGAATGTCTACTAAGATCTTTGATCCGAACTAAAAAAGCCCAACGTCTTGCTAAAGACGTTAAAGACTAGTGCTTCGTAGGGTTTGCAAACCCTATTCCTCCCTCATTTCTTGTTTTGATATTTTCTGCATCGTCTAGGAATAAGTTGAATTGAAAAATCCAGTTTCCGGGCAGTTTCTTGCATTTTCTGCACTTCTAGTAAAGTTTCGATTGATTGAACCCCAGTTCAATTATTTTGGTAAAATGAACCCTGAATGTTTAAAATGCTTTGTGATCACACCTGTTGGTTTAAATGATTAAAATGGAAGGTTTTGGAACTTTGTTTTGAAAATGAGAAGTCCAGTTACTTGATTCCTTCTTCTATTGTTCATTTATTGCATAATTCTTGTCATGAAGCTTTTATACAATGCAATTGAATGTGTTGACTCCAAAGTTTCCAAAAATTCTAATTTTTCCCCAAAAGTGTTGAGTAATTCCAAAGTTGACCAAAATGCCCTTGTTTGGTTTGAAATTTGTTCAATTTGACTCATTTCTATCCATTTGTATATGCTAAGTGCCTTTGAACTTGTTTGTGATCCAATTCTTGATTCTTGCCATGCTAGGGCACAAGTTTGACCTTCCTTATCATGATTTTGACCTTCTTTTGCAAAATGTGTTGAATTGCCATTATATACCAAACTGTTTGAAGTCAAATGTCCAATGTTGCTTAATGACCTTAAAACTTGTCAAATGTGATCTCCTTTGAATAATTGTGTGCATTTTGGAATAATTGCAACTTGTTGCTTGTATATACACCATTTTGCACACACTTATGTCACATTGATGGTTTTGCAAGTTTATATGCATCCTTTGAACATATCTTCTTGGAATTAATCTTTGACTAAGTTTGGGGGTGTGTAATGGATGTTTGAAGTTTAAAATGCATGATTTGGATGTGATTTCTGTTCTTTACCCTTCGTATCAATTTGTGAGCATATCTTGAGTTTTTAAAATGCAATTTGAACTAAGTTTTGGGATATGTTTGCTTTATCTTGATACTTGTTTGTTACATGCCATTTACTTAATCTTATACACTTGTGATCCATTCTTGAGAGCCAATTAAGGGCTGATGATCGAGATTTTTTCCAGTCCTGATTTTGATTCCATAGTGGTAAGCTTCTTGTATTCTCAGTTTTTGACCATTCTTTGCTTCAATTAAGCTTTAAAGGGGGTCGCGAGCCATAAACGATCATTTTTTCTGCTTATCTATTGCTTAGAGGGGGTCACAAGCCATGAGTGATCATAGGATGTTGATTTTGTTGCATTAGAGTACGGGATATTTCTTTGTCTGGAGTTTGTTGATATATGTACATCATTCAGATATATGCCATCTAGTTGCATACCATGTTTAGGATTCATTCTCGAACTTGTTTGTTGCCTTGTGCAACCGTGCATTCCACTTAGTCTTTATTACATGATATGCATGCTTCTTGAGTCCTAGGCTGACATTTGCTATGATTATATGCTCCATGTTATCCTGCCTACTCCATTTGATTTTAACTGTTGAACTTGTAGACATTCTTGCTTAGGAATTAATACGATGTCATCCTAGGGTCTACTTGTCATATCATTGCAGAATCTGCTTAAGTTTTAGGTTTGTGAATGCATGTTGCATCATTTATGCAAATCACAACTTATGCTTACCCTGTTGATCAGATTGTTGCTAAAAATGTTCCAAATGTGACTTTTTTACCCTCTATGCCATCACTGCATTGTCTTGAGATTACTATTGTGCTTTGACCTATTTTGTTAGCTGAGGCACGTGAATGATAATTGTGAAGTTTTCTTAATCATTTTTGCACAAGCATGATCCTATTTGTCTATTCTCTGTTTCTACTTGATTCAGGCATCCTTTGTGCTTTCTTATCAGTTGCTTACCTTATTCTCTACCTGTGTACTGATTTATTCTTATTTCCTTTACAGATATAGTGCAGATAAAAGACTCTTGCTAGAAAGCGAGTACACAGAGCTCCACAGCCTCCTCTATCTCCAGAGGCAGAGTCTTCTTCGTCTTCATCTTCAGCATCTACAGTAGTCCATTCATAGCCATCTTCTATGTAGGGCCAGCATTATATTATCTGAGAGGTACCTTCTGTTTTTTACTCTCATTGGAAGCTGGAGCCTGAGTACAGATCTATTTTCCCGGTTGGACTAAACCAAGTGGTCCAATGACGAGCTTATTCGTAGGGGCATTGATGCCATCATGACACCAGCAGACACTATCGTCTATCCCAGGGTGGTTACATTATTCTACCAGCACCTCCGGATAGATGAGGATAACAGACTACTATTGCATACCACTATAGACGGCCAGGAGATCGATATTTCTCTCCCGGCCACAACTGTTCCTTGTCGATGCCCCCATTGATTGCTGATTCTCAGGATCCATTATATCCTAGTGCTCCACCTTATCCTTCCAAGATGACCATGGTAGCGACTCTATCTCCACATGTTGTCTATGAGGGCAACACATTTATAGACCAGGTTGACATTGATCCCCGATATTGGTTTAATGATTCTGTGCTGCACCTTAATGCCTTTCCATTAGGCCATTGTACACAGCGAAGAGAAGGGATTTTTCCAGCTCTACACTATTTGAGCAAAGGTTATTGGATTTCTGTTCCTGCATTCATCTGGGAGCTCATTCATAAGTTTTGGAAGAATCTGATTCATACACATAATTCTAGAGCTGCGACTTGGCCTTTGCCTTATGGCCACCTAATTACTCAACTACTGCTTGACCAGGGTTATCAGTTTGACCCAGATGAGATTCCTGAGAAGGATGTGTCGAGACCCTGGATTTTTTAACCCAATGTCCTATGATAAACCAAAGATTGACCCAATAACGGATCCAGATACGGAAGCAAAAGAAACAAGACAATGATTTCTCAAGGCATATCACACCTCTAAGACCCTAAGATGACCTTCCATGAGGTCATGGAACCCAAGGGAATAACCGGAAGCGAAAGCAAGAATGAAAAGGTCATTTGGTACCCTATGGCACCAATAACAACCAAATGAGCAAAATCTAGTTCAAACTAGACCATGCCATTAAATGGCTCAAGTAAGATCAACAAGGTCAAGTGGGAACGAACGAAACAAGGTTAACCTATCTAGGCAACAAACCAAACAAAACCCACGAGGCAGCCCCATTTCGGTCAACCGAAATAGAGCTTCGGTCTGCCGAAATGAATCAAGAAAAAGAGAAAAGTTGAGCCTTCATTTCGGTTAACCGAAATGATAAACCGGTTGACCGGTTTGTGGCTCGAGATGAAAAAGGCTATTGGAATTGACAACACATTGTTTACATCAAATTGAACAAAGAATCTGTGACGGCTGAAGTTTTTCAACCCGGTGCGTCAGTGATGAACCGAAAGTTGACCCGATAACGGGTCCAAAATGCAGAAGCGAAAGATAAAACCGAAGTCTATAGAGATATAAACCATCCCTAAGACACCAATGTGACCTTTCATGAAGTCACGGAGCTCAAAGAAATAACTGGAAGTGAAAAGTAACATGAAAAGGGTCAAATGGTACCCTATGACACCAATGACAACCAAAGGAACAAAATCTAGTTCAAACTAGACCACGTGCACCAAAATTGAAAAAGCTAGAATCCCCCATTGCATGATTAAACTTAATTATATGCAAATGTGTAATGATGTGAACACACATGCAAGTGTAAAACAACATTTTAAACACGCTGAAATGGCTTATGGCTTTATTACAATTCATTTACAACATTTAACATGTCAAACCTCTAAGTTGGAAAAATTACATTTCATAGGCAAAACTTAAACATGCTAACACTTGCATGTGAACAAGAATGCTTCTAAAGAAACTTCAATTCTGCAATTCACCAAAGCAAGTGCAAATCTTTAATCTTATATCCTGTACCTAAAATATGCCCCAGTAACTTTGGGGTGAGCAACATAAAGTTACTCGTAGGAAATGAGCATACATCGACCTAACGTTTTACAATTTCATCACCCTAAGGTGAAACATGTTAAAGGGGCTCATGCCACCTAACGTCTATGCCAAAATGGCACTCAGGGAGTATCCTAAGCTACCCTAGATTATTTCTAGCGTCAATCACATCATCCATGCAATTTAAAACAACATGATATAGATTCTCAAAGTTACCAACTTGAAATCTAAAGTGCGAAAACAACCAAAGTGGGTCATGCCACCTAACATCAATGTTCTAAATGAATCTATAGGATCACTTCTAAACTACATTTGAACAACAAAAATCACAATATCTATACAATTTAACCAACATAGAAGCATGCTATACCAAGCAATAAGATATAGATTCTCAAAGTTATCAACTTGAAATCTAGAAGTGCGAAATCAACTAAATATGACAATTTAGTATAATTAGAATATCTAATGCCACACATCAAGATATAGATTCTCTAGGTTATCAACTAGAAATCTAAAAGTGCGAAATCAACTAAATATAGCAATTTAGTATAATTAGAATATTTAATACCACACATCAAGACATAGATTCTCTAGGTTATCAACTAGAAATCAATTAGTGGAAAACTTGGACATCTAAGCTCGGAATTTTGCCGAGACCTCAATGACTATTACGAGGACTAACCCGCTGGTAATACCACCCCTAGTGAGCACTATCTCGACGGGGAGAACTCATACCTCCCGCACTAGAGCCAAACTCTAGCCATGTTATAGTAACCATGTCCCAAGTGACTCCAAAATAAATAAGTTAACAACTTATATACGAAATATATATATACAGCACGAAACTACATTCCATGCACAAATTGGTTGAAACCACACAATACATGCTCTAAATCCACAACTACTATAGGATGACAATGTCGAATCTTTAGAGCGCGATTCGTTAGGCGCTATAATAACATCACATGTCGAATCTTCAGTGTGCGATTCGTTACACGTTATAACAATATAATTCAATATTGAAAGCATAACTTATAAATCCATTACAAGTCTAAAATCATGCTTCAAACATACTACCAATGTTATATACATGATTAAATCTTCAACGCAATAGAGACGGAAATTAATTACATAACCTAATTAATTTCTGCAAGTTTCAAGTCTCGATTTAATGATCCCTAATTAACACATTTTATACAACATAGCATGGTCATTACATATACCACATAAAAAACTTAATTAGGTCATTAAAACAATATGATGAAATTTAATTAAAACATGATAATTAAATTCCTAGATTCTAAAACAACATCGAATGGTCCCAATTTAACATATGCTAGTGTACAAATCCTAGTCATCACAAATATTAAGTTAAAAACTTAATTAAGCCAACGGGACCTTTAAATAGATTCTAATTAAACATTTTAATTAAAATCTCTAGATTTTTATACTTAACCAAATGCTCTCAAATTAAAGTATGTTAAATAACATGCCAAGACTTAATTTAAAAGTATACTACAAGTTAATTTCATGCAAGGTACGTCCATGATAATTAAACTTTCACAAAAGACAATTATTAAATAAAATGTGTAATTCTTATTCAAATAATTTTAATTTAATATATGTTAACAAACATATCAAAACTTAATTTTCTAGCATGCCACAATTTAATTCTAAGTCATATAATATCATGAGAATTAAATCTTAACCATAGAAATTAATTAAATTAAATTCTAGATTTTAAACAAAAGCATGCATAAAAAGTTGTATAATCATGGGAATCACTTAATACAACTCATAAACAGTCCTAAAACATCCCCTACCTCAATTTGAGATGAAAATCTCAAAAGCCCACTGAAAAAAAAGTGCTCCGAATCCGACGATACCGAAGGGTTTTGTCGGGGACAACACGATCTACATGAACCCCTAAGACGCCCCATCAAAATCACAACTCGACTTCAAACCCAAACTCAAAAAATGGTCAGAAATGAGTTCTAATAAGGGTGAAAGATAGAGCACGACGAGGGGAACAACAAACGTTAAGGCCAACGACTTTTCACTTAGGAAATCAAATGGAGGAGAAGAAGAAAAGGTGGCAGCCTAAGGTGCTCCCATGGCTGCCGGCCAAGAGGGGGAGGAAGATGATCAAAATCCGAATTTTCTTTTTTAAATCCCCTATTTATAGAAAATCTCAAAAAGTGCCTCGAAAGGGCCTCGCCGGGTCTAGAAAAGTTGAATTTGAGCAGACGTGCTCAAACGGCCAAAATACATGAACAAAAAAGTTCTAAAATGAGAAAATATGAATAACGGAAGAAACAGCATCAAAAACTGAGTCCCGAGCAGAAAGTTATGCCCCAAACAAGTTCGGCGGCAACTGGGGCCAGAAACCGAAATTGGAAAACAATGACCAGGAGGAAATTCTAAGAGTGCACGACTCGATGAAATGTGAAAATGAATCCCGTACGAGGATCCAGGCTCTAGACGAGGTATTTTTGCAATAACTTTCGTTAATTGCACAATAGCCCTTCCAAAAGGTGAAAACTACACTAATGCCCCAGAAAGAAAATATCTTCCGAAAATATTTTTTTAAAAACCCCTGAAATAAAATATCTTCAAAAGATATTTACGAAAAATACCCCAAGAAAAGAAAATAATTTCAAAGAACTATGCATCCATGCTCCTATGGACATCAAGAGCAACCAGAGTACTTTCTTACAAAAGTAAAGATACGTATTTCATGGAAACCACTTAGAATGAAAATACGTGAAGTCAAAAACCAACTCCGAACACAAGAAGTGTGGTTTTACAAATAAAGTGACAAAAGGGGAAAAGACAAAATAGGGAAAAAGACGAAATAGGGAAAAGGACGAAACGTGAATAGTGTCGAAAAACGAAAAATGTGGATATGACTCGGTCCTCAAAAGAAGTTGTCAATCCAAAGAAAAGAGTCTCGGAAATCACCCTAGAGCACTCGAGATAACACTAAGTGATGAAGAACTGAACTCAGAAAGGAAAAGATCAACGGAAAAAAAATATCCGTGAAAATCTAAGAAAGGGAAAAGAATGAAAATGACCGAGTCATTACAACCTTCCCACCTTAGAGGGATTTCGTCCCCGAAATCCAGCCCCAAACAAAACAGAAGGCAAAACTAGGAAAACTAGGATAATTACGTAGTACATCTCCGAGTATCCCACAAAACATGCTACAAAAGCAATCCCCAAAACTGAAAGACAACGTACAAGCAAATGTCATTCGCACTCACGTGCTTATGATAGGATAACCTCTCAAAAGAAAAGTGACCACACGGCCACACAACAAGTCAAGACTCACACACAGAATCCAAGGTCAGACGAGGGAATGGAAGACAATCACCATAAGCATCCCTTCTGAAGAACCATCATACCGATCCAAAAACAACCACCAAAGGAACTCCAAAATATCCACGTATCAAATCAAGGTACCGAACAAAGACAACATGGCAGTACGAATAGCGACCAGGACCCACCCATGAAGTACTCAAATGTGTGGTAGCAATGACAGTACCTAGTGCCCACCTACACTTACTCGTCAGTAAGGTAGCATCGACGACAACTAGCACTCACCCACAATACAACGTTATACGGTAGCATGACAGTATAAGGCACTAGTTCATAACCTGCCCCCGACTAGGTCTACCCATGAAACCTCTCGATACAAATGACATCAATGTCAAAAATGATCCATTACCAAAATCACCACGGAGGCCAGACATTTTGTGAGAGTTGAGATATGGTCCAAGGACGTTCGGCCGGACCATCCTGGCCAATCCCAAATTCTGACAACAATGCCATAGGTACCACTACGCTTAAGGCCTTAAATCCTCAATACAAGAAAATCAACAACTCTAATGTCTCAAAATAATCTTATTAATAACATCAATCAAGAATTCAAAGCCTGATAAGCTAATCAAAACCTCCAAAAACCAAAATGAACCCCATCACAAGACATTTCATCGAAAGTCCTACACATCTCCTTGAAACATATCAACCACAAGACTACACTGGAATCAAACATCGGATCCACATCCCTATCATAGATAACTAAATCCTCGAAACGCAAGTCTACCAAGTGGCACACATATCAAAATTCTGACAACTATCAAAATCACAAAATGAGTCTCTAAAATGAGTCTCTCAAAACTGTACTTAGCAACACCAAGTAAAGTCAAAATTCCTCAATTCCATCCATAAACAATCACTGGAACTACGATTCCTCAAAATAATACCTAGTCATAATTAAGAAGAGAAAACTCCACAAACAAGCCAAATCCAATAACGATCCTCCAAAACTTCTCCTAAGAGTCAACCACATCTAGATCTCCAAAACCAAAGCAAGTCTCCAAAAGACATCCTCAAAAGAGCATCGAGCTCACCTCACGAATCAAACAATTCCTCAATGATTTGGACACAAGTCCCCGTAAAATGATCTCACACCAACCCACTCACTCTGAGCACCACAACCCGTTAACAACCACGGCAAAAACTCCCCAAGGGAAGATACGAAGGAAAAGAAACCACCAGTCCTAAGAAGGACAACACCAAGACTTCATCTTTGAAGTAAAAGACAGCAATGTCAAAGACTTCACCCCCTACATGGAAGTAAGTAAGCCAAAATCCACCAAATCTTCACTAAGGACTCAAGACAACGATAGTGGTCCTTACGGACCAGCCAACCCTAAAGCTGTGCACAACGCAACGAAGAGAAGAGACTTACTCCTTGTAAAGCCCCTTACTCAAACCAAGAAAAGAGGAGAAACCTTATTCCCTCCCACAAGTGTCAACACGACAAACGAGAAAAAGGGAGCACTCTTCCCACCTTAAAGAAGTGGGTAGCTCAAGACAAAACAAATGTGACAACTCCTCTACAAGAAATCTCACAACGAAACCCTTACGAAAACCCACATACACACTACGTGCAACCGAGGGGGAAACAAAAGGGAAAAGCTGAACATGGAAGTCATGCAAATTAAAAGGAAATGCAACTACCAAGAAAGTAAATCTACTCATATAGATAAAATCAAGGGTACATGCGGCACGTCTCCACGTAAGCACAAAATCATATCACTAAAATAAAGTAACAATATGGCATCTCTAAGCATATAAAGAAGGCATACTAATGCCACGCAACGAGAAAGCAAATGTGGACATACCTCCACCTACTCATGCATCGCAATATCATATATCAAACTACTAACATGGTAGTAAATGAAACTGCAGAAAATAAAAATGATGCAACAATGAACCCTATGAACATCGTGTCCTAGAGTGTCTAGGTGAAAGGAAGGACCAGTCCTAGCCATAAACTGATTCCAAAAACCAATGTGACTATAACTTGTCTCAAAACAAATGTGAGCCCTTACCACAATGGTAAGACTCTAACAATCCAACTCCGAATCTAGAGGTGACACTACAAATGACACTAACAGTGCAATACTCTCTCTACCTGAAACATCAATCAATCGACTTGATCCCAAAAGCGTCATCACGCAAGGAGAACTCAAATGAAATGGCAACTATAGCAATACCAACAACAACCAAATCAATCACCACGACTGATCCCCATAACAACCATCATCGTCATCGATCAAAAGGACAATGCCTATCAAAACAAAACCAACATTGATTCCATCCGAACTGCACTCGTAGCTCGCCAGTACGGTAGCATGACAGTGCCATGCACCCGCCCACAAACGTACCCGCCCACGAAAATTGCAATCCTAGAGGAATCATCCCGATTAATCAAGGATCCTAATAGGTCCATAACCTTATCATGGCCCAAAACCACCAAATCCAGTACTACGGCAATGCTAAATGACTCACCTCACGAGAGCCTAAACAAAAGGTGACTCACCACCTACCTCAAAACCAATGCTAGGTCGACAACAACCTACACTACCACGAAATTGTGACTATAATCACCATCAACCCAAACTCATGCCTTAATGACCAATCCCGTGTCATGCCAAATATATAACACAGTCATGCATATACCATTCTAATCTAGCATACATCATATGTCATGCTCTATACATTAGAATAAAATTATGCCAAACAAACAACATGTCACATATAGCACATAAGTACATAAACATGTTTTCAGTCTAAAGCATGTTATCATGAAACATATAAAACACATAGAGTGTGGCAACAAAAGCATGATATGCACCCAAAACCCGTTGTCTAAGGTATTCAAACCATAGAGCTCTGATACCACTTGTGACGGCCCAAGTTTTTCAACCCGGTGCGTCAGTGATGAACCAAAAGTTGACCCGATAACGGGTCCAAAATACGGAAGCGAAAGATAAAACCAAAGTCTACAGAGATAAACCATCCTCAAGACACCAATGTGACTTCCATGAAGTCACGGAGCTCAAAGAAATAACCGAAAGCAAAAACTAACACGAAAAGGGTCAAATGGTACCCTATGGCACCAATGACAACCAAAGGGACAAAATCTAGTTCAAACTAGACCACGTACACCAAAACTTAAAATGCTTGAATCCCCCATTGCATGATCAAACTTAATTATATGCAAGTGTGTAATGATGTGAACATACACGCAAGTATAAAACAACATTTTAAACATGCTGAAATAGCCTATGGCTTTATTATAATTCATTTACAACATTCAACATGTCAAACCTCTAAGTTGGAAAAATTACATTTCATAGGCAAAACTTAAACATGCTAACACTTGCATGTGAACAAGAATGCTTCTAAAGAAACTTCAATTCTGCAATTCACCAAAGTAAGTGCAAATCTCCAATCTTATATCCTGTACTTAAAATATGCCCCAGTAACTTTGGGGTGAGCAACATAAAGCTACTCATAGGAAATGAGCATACAATGACCTAACGTTTTACAATTTCATCACCTTAAGGTGAAACATGTTAAAGGGGCTCATGCCACCTAATGTCTATGTCAAAATGAGACTCAGGGAGTATCCTAAGCTACCCTAGATCATTTCTAGCGTCAATCACATCATCCATGCAATTCAAACCATATAGGAGCATGCTATACAAAGCAACATGATATAGATTCTCAAAGTTACCAACTTGAAATCTAAAGTGCGAAAACAACCAAAGTGGGTCATGCCACCTAACATGTATGTTCCAAATGAATCTATAGGATCACTCATAAGCTACATTTGAACAACAAAACACAATCACAATATCTATACAATTTAACCAACATAGAAGCATGCTATACCATGCAATAAGATATAGATTCTCAAAGTTATTAACTTGAAATCAAAAAGTGTGAAATCAACTAAATAAGGCAATTTAGTATAATTAGAATATCTAATACCACACATCAAGACATAGATTCTCTAGGTTATCAACTAGAAATCTAAAAGTGCGAAATTAACTAAATATAGCAATTTAGTATAATTAGAATATCTAATACCACACATCAAAACATAGATTCTCTAGGTTATCAATTAGAAATCTAAAAGTATGAAATCAATTAGTGGAACACTTGGACATCTAAACTAGAAATTCTGCTGAGACCTCAACGGCTATTACGGGGACTAACCCGCTGGTAATACCACCCATAGTGCGCACTATCTCAACGGAGAGAACTCATACCTCCCGCACTAGAGCCAAACTCTAGCCATGTTATAGTAACCATGTCCCAAGTGACTCCAAAATAAATAAGTTAACAACTTATATACGAAATATATATATACAGCACGAAACTACATTTCATGCACAAGTAGGTTGAAACCACACAATACATGCTCTAAATCCACAACAACTATAAGATGACAATGTCGAATCTTCAGAGCGCGATTCGTTACGCGCTATAATAACATCACATGTCGAATTTTCAGTGTGCGATTCGTTACACGCTATAACAATATAATTCAATATTGAAAGCATAACTTATAAATCCATTACAAGTCTAAAATCATGCTTCAAACATACTACCAATGTTATATACATGATTAAATCTTCAATGCAATAGAGACGGAAATTAATTACATAACCTAATTAATTTCTGCAAGTTTCAAGTCTCGATTTAATGATCCCTAATTAACACATGTTATACAACATAGCATGGTCAGTACATATACCACATGAAAAACTTAATTAGGTCATTAAAACAATATGATGGAATTTAATTAAAACATGATAATGAAATTCCTAGATTCTAAAACAACATCAAATGGTCCTAATTTAACATATGCTAGTGTACAAGTCCTAGTGATCACAAATATTAAGTTAAAAACTTAATTAAGCCAACGGAACCTTTAAATAGATTCTAATTAATCATTTTAATTAAAATCTCTAGATTTTTATACTTAACCAAATTCTCTCAAATTAAAGTATGTTAAACAACATGCCAAGACTTAATTTAAAAGCATGCTACAAGTTAATTTCATGCAAGGTCCGTCCATGATAATTAAACTTTCACAAAAGACAATTATTAAATAAAAAGTGCAATTCTTATTCAAATAATTCCAATTTAATATATGTTAACAAACATATCAAAACTTAATTTTCTAACATGCCACAATTTAATTCTAAGTCATATAACATCATGAGAATTAAATCTTAACCATAGAAATTAATTAAATTAAATTCTAGATTTTAAACAAAAGCATGCATACAAGTTCTATAATCATGGGAAACACTTAATACAATGCATAAACAATCCTAAAATATCCCTTACCTCAATTTGAGATGAATATCTCAAAAGCCCACCAAAAAAAATGTGCTCTGAATCCGATGATACCGAAGGGTTTTGTCGGGGACAACACGATCTACATGAACCCCCAAGAAGCCCCATCAAAATCACAACTTGACTTCAAACCCAAACTCAAAAAATGGTCATAAATGAGTTCTAATAAGGGTGAAAGATAGAGCACGACGAGGGGAACAACAAACGTTAAGGCCGAAGACTATTCACTTAGGAAATCAAGTGGAGGAGAAGAAGAAAAGGTGGCAGCGCAAGGAGCTCCCATGGCTGCCAGCCAAGAAGGGGAGGAGGATGATCAAAATCTGACTTTTCTTCTTTAAGTCTCCTATTTATAGAAAATCTCAAAAAGTGCCTCAAAAGGGCCCTGCCGGGTCTGGAACAGTTGAATTTGAGCAGACGCGCTCAAATGGAAAAACTCTGTGAACCAAAAAGATTCAAAGTGAGATAATATGAACAATGGAAGAAACAGAATCAAAAACTGAGTCCCGAGCAGAAAGTTATGCCCCAAACAAGTTCAGTGGCAACTAGGGCCAGAAACCGAAACTGGAAAACGACCAGGAGGAAATTCTAAGAGTGTACGACTTGAAGAAATGTGAAAATGAATCCCGTACGAGGATCCAGACTCCAGACGAGGTATTTTTGCAATAACTTTCGTTAATTGCACAATGGCCCCTCCAAAAAGTGAAAACTATACTAATGCCCGAGAAAGAAAATATCTTCCAAAAATATTTTCTTCAAAACCCCTGAAATAAAATATCTTCAAAAGATATTTATGAAAAACACCCCAAGAAAAGAAAATAATTCCAAAGAACTATGCATCTATGCCCCTATGGACACCGGGAGCAACCAGAGTACTTTCTTACAAAAGTAAAGACACTTATTTCATGGAAACCACTTAGAATGAAGATATATGAAGTCAAAAAGCAACTCCGAACGCAAGAAGTGTGGTTTTGCAAACAAAGTGGCAAACGGGGAAAAGACAAAATAGGGAAAAAGACGAAATAGGGAAAAAGACTAAAAGTGAATAGTGTCGAAAAACGAAAAATGTGAATATGACTCGGTCCTCAAAGGAAGTTGTCAATCCAAAGAAAAGAGTCTCGGAAATCACCCTACAGCACTCGAGACGACACTAAGCGACGAGGAACTGAACTCAGAAAGGAAAAGATCAACGGAAAAAAAATATCCGTGAAAATCTGAGAAAAGGAAAGGAATGAAAAAGGCCGGGTCATTATAGAATCGGTCGACCAAAACAAGCCATCGGTCGATCGAAACAGGTCAATACGGTGAAAAAGCCTACTGGAATGCATGATTTTACTGTTCAAATGAATTGAACCAAGACCCGGTCGACCGAAACAAACCATCGGTCGATCGAAACAGGTCGAAAAACAAAAAATCAGGCCTATTATACACCAAAGCTGAAATGAATTCCTAAGTTTCATTTGAATCCCCCATGGTATGATCAAATTTGCATTATACGCTACTGTGTGATGGTGTGAACATACACACAAGTGTAATATGATATTTTAATTATGCTACAATGGCCTACGGCCTTATTACAATTCATTTACAAGATTTGATATACTAAACCTCAAGGTTAGCTAAAATACGTTTCAAAGGCAACGCTTAAAGTTTTAAATGCATACACTTGAACTTTAAAGTTTGTGACCCTTGGCCTCATGTCATACATACCAAACTCATTACAAAAAGTGTACTTATGTACACATTACACATTTAAAACAAAATTACAAGTTTTGACAAACAATGCTACGAATAGGATTTCATGCCAACATTTTCATGAAAATGATGCTTCAAGTCTACGAAACTCCCATGGCGTAGTGTGCATCCCAAATCAAGGTCCCTGTACCTGAAAAATGTCCCCACTACGTAGGTGAGTAACATAAAGCTACTCGTAGGAGATGAGCATCCATCGACCTAGCATTTTACAATTATATCACCTTAAAGTGAAACATGTTAACAGTGCTCATGCCACCTAATGTCTATGTCAAAGTGAGACTCAGGGATCATCCTAAGCTACTCATGCAATTGAAATGAACAATAACATACAAGTATACATGCTCACAAGTACACTAACCCGTATTAAAACATGATACACAACATACAAGTATATATGTTCAAGTACTCTAAATCATGTTAAACAAGAAAAGCAATATCCAACATACATACACAAGTATTCGATATACATATAAAGTACTCATAAATTAAGTATACAAACATGAGTATACTAAGCTAAACAATTACGCATAAGGCAAGTATACATGGTACAAGTATACTAAGATAAACAAATACGCACAAGACAAGTATACATGGCACAAGTATACTAAAATGAAACTTGGGGCAAGCATACATGTTCAAGTATACTAAAAAGGATTCAAATACCCAAAGTAAGCATCAATTCTCAAGCTACAAGTAATCCATGATTAACAACTTGAAATTAAATGGGAAATCAAATAGTGGAAAGACTAGGATCCTTGGCTGCAGACCAATCGACTTATTTCGAGTTACTAGCCCGCAAGGTACTACCTAGTGCGCACGTGTATAAGTTATTCTGGATAATTATGACCCACAAGGTACTACGTACTGCGCACTTCATATGACTTGGGAAACTCACGAATCCATACTAGGGCTAGATCCTAGCCATCACATAAATTTGATCCTTACAAGCCTCCAAAAACAATAAGTTAAAAACTTATGCAAAATCAATAAGTTTAAACAAACTTATACATTTCAAATAATGTCTAGGAATCAATTTACATGCACAAGTAAGGTTGAATCTACACAAACCATGTCTTAGAGTTCAAGTCTACAATGACATTCATAATATCGAATCTTTAGTATGCTATTCGTTACACACTATGACAATGTCATTTCAACATTAAAATGCAATCTCATCCAAACGATCCCTAATTCAATTATGTTATACAACATGGTATGGTCACTACACAAACCAACTAAAAAACTAAATTGGATCATTAAGACAACAAAATAGAGTTTAATTGAACATGGTAATTAAATCTATATCTAAAACAATCCCAAATGGCCCCAAATGGATATATACAAATGAACAAGTCCAAGTCACTACCATTATCAAGTTAAAACTCAATTCAAACTAGTGGAACCATTAATTAGATTTTTAATTAATTCATTTAATTCAAAATCTCTAGATTTATAAACTTATCCAAGTGCTCTCAATTTAACATAGGTTAAAGAACATACCAAGGCCTATTTTAATATCACATTACAAGTTGATTTCATGCTTGCTTCAACTATGTGAATTAAACTTTCATAAAAGATAAATATTAAATAAGTTTTGCAATTCTTATTCAAATGCTTCAAATTTAATATATATTACTCAATATATCAAGGCTTAATTCCTAGCGTGCCACAATTCAATTCTAAGCCACATGCATCCATTAGGATTAAATCCGATACAAGAAAATAATTAAATTAAATTCTAGGATTTATACAAGGCTTGCATACAAGTTGTATAAGTTCATAAAATAATCAATACAACACATATATAATCCTAATATATCCCCTATCTCAATTTGAGATGAAAATCTAATAACCACCAAAATGAAACAACTCTAAATCTGACGAAACTCCTAGGTTTTGTCGGGGACAACACGATCTACATGAACCCCCAAGAAGCCCCATCAAAATCACAACTTGACTTGAAACCCGAACTCAAGAAATGGTCAGAAATGAATTCTAATTAGGGGGAAAGGTAAAGCACGTCGAGGGGAATGATAAACGTTAAGGCCGAAGAGTTTCCACTAAGGAAATCAAATGGAGGAGAAGAAAGAATGAAGGCAGCCCCTTGGGCTCCCATGGCTGCCGGCCAAGAGGGTGAAAAAGATGATGGAAATCTGACTTTTTGACTTAAGACCACCTATTTATAGAAAATCTCAAAAAGTGCCCCGAAAGGGTCTCGCCGGGTCCGGAAAAGTGGATTTTGAGCAAACGCGCTCAAATGACAAAATCTGTGAACAAAAAAGATTCTAAATGAGAAAATATGAACAATGGAAGAAATGGCATCAAAAATCGAGTCCCGAGCAGAGAGATATGCCCTGAACAAGTTTGGTGGCAACTAGGGCCAAAAACCCTGAAACTGGAGAAAAATGACTAGAAGGAGATTCTATGAGTACACGACTCGACGAAATGTGAAAATGAATCACGTATGAAGATCCTGGCTCCAGACAAGATATTTTACAATAACTTTCGTTAATGACATAATGGCATCTACAAAAAGGGTTAACTGCGAAACTTCCCCAGAATGAAAATATCTTCCAAAAGATATTTTTTAGATACCCCTGAAATAAAATATCTTCAAAAGATATTTATGAAAAACACCTCAAGAAAAGAAAAAGATTTTGAAAAACTGTGCATCCATGCCCCAATGAACACCGGGAGCAACCAGAATACCTTCCTACAAAAGTAAAGATACGTATTTCATGAAAACCACTTAGAATGAAGATATGTGAAGTCAAAACCAACTGCGAACACAAAGAGTAAGGTTATACCAACAAAGTGACAAATGGGAAAAAGACAAAATAGCGACGCGGACAAAATAGGGAAAAGGACAAAAAGTGAATAGTGTCAAAAAACGAAAAAAAAATGTGGAAATTACTCGGTCCTCAAAGGAAGTTATCAATCCAAAGAAAAGAGTCTCAGAAACCATTTCCGAGCACTCAAGATGACACTAAACGATGAGAAACCGGACTTAGAAAAAAGATTTCAATGAAAAAAAATTCATCCGTAAAATTCTAAGGAAAAAAGAAAGGAAGGAAATGACCGAGTTATTACAACCTACCCTCCTTAAAGAGATTTCGTCCCCGGAATCAGGAAAAACTCCCAGAAGAACCGAAGAAGGACCATACACAAGGTCACACCAAGGAACAGATCATGAAGTACCTAAGGGCAACTCTAAAGGTCTCAAGATCAATGAAGAGGCACGAAACCGCAAGCCGTGAGACACTTCACCAACAAATTGACATACCAACCCAATGTCAACCACCCCAAAGGAGATCAAGGCAACTACATAACTAAACAAGAAACATAACCAGAAGTAACATGGCAGCACGAATACTGACTAGAACCCGCCCACAATGTACCCAAGGTGCAGCAGCATCCATAGTGTCAAGTGCCCGCCCACACTCACATTACTAGTTAGGTAATGCAAGGTAGCATCGACGACAACTAGCACTCGCCCACACACAACCTGTACGGTAGCATGACAATATAAAGCCCTAATTCGTCACCTGCCCTCAACAAGCATACCCTTGAAACCTATCAATACAAATACATCAATGTCAAACAATCATTACCAAAAGTACCACGGAAACCAGGCATTTTGTGAGAGTTGAGATATGGTCCAAAGATGTTCGGCCGGACCATCCTAGCCAATCCCAAAATTCTGACAACAATACCATAGGTACCGCTACGCTTAAGGCCTCAAATCTTCAATACCAGAAAACTGACAATCCCAAGTCTCAAAAACACTGTTGTTAACCACATCAGTCACGAATCCAAAGCCTGACAAGTCTATGCCCTCAAGCCAATGGATCAAACTTTACAAAATCATACGATATCATCATCGCCTTAGCCACAACGACTCCCAACAAAACAATGCACCCAAAATTCTCCACGTCATCCTAAAGCTAACCTACTATAAGGCTACGCCTAGGAATCAAGACACCAGATCAAGCTCACACACACACTCCTAACAACCAAGGTCATGCAACCCCAAGCACAGTGCAGAATGATAAAAAGGAATGAACTAATAAAGCAATTAGTCATGAAACATATATATACATATGTAAGTATACATTCACAAGTATACTAAGAAATGTCAAAATGGAAACGCAATATATGTATATGTACAAGTATACACTCACAAGTATACTAAGCAGTACTAAATCCATAGTAAACAAGTATACAGGATCAAGTATACTAAATCAAAGTGAAATGAAATAAACATTGCGCAAGCATGTTAGGTACAAGTATACTAAACGTAAATGAAATTCTATGAGCAATTTCACAGAAACAATATCGCACCATACAACTAAAGACATAGTGTACAAAGGAAATTAAATATGAGTGTACAAGGGAAATTAAATATGCTACCTATCACATGGGGGTTAAGCATCAGAGACAAGCTACACATCACCCATGACGCTAGCATGACAAATAGATATAGTAAATGAAAGACACATCATTTACACCTGCACATAACCATCAAATAGTCACATCCCCTAACATGTTTCTAAGGCATGCTGAAACAACAAGGCATATAAACAGGTAGGAATCACTACACAAATAACAATCCCGCAAAATCACAAGCAAGAATGGATGAAATGCCTCTTAGAAAGACAAACTCACCGAAAGTGAATCCCAAAAACCCAGATGAGTCAAATCTCTCACCGTGAGGAAATGAATCATCTCCTAGAATGAACATTAAGGTCCTTGAAACAAAGAGTCTACAAGTCTTTCCCAAGACTGACCCCAACATAAGGTGGAATCCTAACGCCACACAAAACAAAATGATACAATGGATAGTCCCAATACTAACCATTACAAGACACCAACAAGAGGACTCAACTCAAGATTCGGTGAGAACTCTACAGGAACCTATCGGAGCCTTGAACACAACCCCAAGACTCTAATGACGAGGAAGAATAATTGATTGCACCAATGCAATTAATTACATGGAAACACTCACACCCCAACCTTAGCTCGTAAGAGCTGTCCAAGGCAAGACAAGAAGAATCCCAGGTCAATGCACCTATCAAATCCCTAACCATCACTCTAAGAAGAAGAGACGCGAGGACCTCACGAAAACAAATCTCCCAATCCCCAAGGAAGGACTCGAGTCAATCCGACTCGTCGTCCCATGACTTTAGAAACAAGACCCCAATGACGTTATCATATCAAGGTCACCATGAAATCCCAAGAGATAATGCCCTAGCATCAATCTCAACCAACCAAGCTGGAACAACCCACAATGCCTAAACAAGACATAAAATAAGCAGTTAACACGTAACACAACAATGGTCTACGTACTCACACAAGTAAAAAAGAATCACATAAAGCATGTCAATGTAAGCATCATACGATCATGCTAAGAATAACAAGTACATGCAATACGCTAGAGCAAATAAGCATAACCCTCATGCTAAGTAGACAAGCGTAAATCAACATGCTAAAACAGACAAGCACATGATATGCACCCAAAACCCGTCGTCCTAATGTTTTCGAACCTAGGAGCTTTGATACCACTTGTCATGACCCTGGATTTTTCAACCCAGATGTAGAAGCAAAAGAAACAAGACAATGGTCTCTCAAGGCATATCATACCTCTAAGACCCTAAGATGACCTCCTATGAGGTCACGGAACCCAAGGGAATAACCGGAAGCGAAAGCTAGAATGAAAAGGTCACTTGGTACCCTATGGCACCAATAACAACCAAATGAGCAAGATCTAGTTCAAACTAGACCATGTACACCATTAAATGGATCAAACAAGATCAATAAGGTCAAGTGGGAATGAACGAAACAAGGTTAACCTGTCTAGGCAACAAACCAAACAAAACCCACGAGGCAGCCCCTTTTCGGTCGACCGAAATAGAGCTTCGGTCTGCCGAAATGAACCAAGAAAAAGAGAAAAGTTGAGCCTTTATTTCGGTCGACCGAAATGACAAACCGGTCGACCAGTTTGTGGCTCGAGATGAAAAAGGCTACTGGAATTGACAAAACACTATTCAAATCAAATTGAACAAAGAATCGGTCGACCGAAACAAGCCACCGGTCGACCGAAATAGGTCAAAACGTTGAAAAAGCCTACTGGAATGCATGATTTTACTGTTCAAATAAATTGAACCAAGAACCTGTCGACCGAAACAAACCATCGGTCGACCGAAACAGGTCGAAAAACTAAAAATCAGGCCTACTATGCACCAAGGCTGAAATGAATTCCTAAGTTTCATTTGAATCCCCTATGGTATGATTAAATTTGCATTTATACGCTACTGTGTGATGGTGTGAACATACACGCAAGTGTAATATGATATTTTAAATATGCTACATTGGCCTACGGCTTTATTACAATTCATTTACAAGATTTGATATACGAAACCTCAAGGTTAGCTAAAATACGTTTCAAAGGCAATGCTTGAAGTTTTAAATGCATACACTTGAACTTTAAAATTTATGGCCCTTGGCTTCATGTCATACATACCAAACTCATTACAAAAAGTGTACTTATGTACACATTACACATTAGAACAAAATCACAAGTTTTGACACACAATGCTACGAATAGGATTTCATGCCAACATTTTCATGAAAATGATGCTTCAAGTCTACGAAACTCCCATGGCGTAATGTGCATCCCATATTAAGGTCCCTGTACCTGAAAAATGTCCCCACTACGTGGGTGAGTAACATAAAGCTACTCGTAGGAGATGAGTATGCATCGACATATCATTTTACAATTATATCAAATTAAGGTGAAACATGTTAACGGGGCTCATGCCACCTAACATCTATGTCAAAGTGAGACTCAGGGATCATCCTAAGCTACTCATGCAATTAAAATGAACAATGACATAAAATTATACATGCTCACAAGTACACTAACCCGTATTAAAACATGATACACAACATACAAACATATATGTTCAAGTACTCTAAATCATGTTAAACAAGAAAAGTAATATCCAACATACATACACAAGTATTCGATATACATATAAAGTACTCATAAATTAAGTATACAAACATGAGTATACTAAGCTAAACAATTACGCATAAGGCAAGTATACATGGTACAAGTATACTAAGATAAACAAATATGCACAAGACAAGTATACATGGCACAAGTATACTAAAATGAAACATGGGGCAAGCATACAGGTTCAAGTATACTAAATAGGATTCAAATACCCAAAGTAAGTATCAATTCTCAAGCTACAAGTAATCCATGATTAACAACTTGAAATTAAATGCGAAATCCAATAGTGGAAAGACTAGGATCCTTGGCTGCAGACCAATCGAGTTATTCTGGGTTACTAGCCCGCAAGATGCTACCTAGTGCGCACGTATATAAGTTATTCTGGGTAATTACGACCCACAAGGTACTACCTACTGCGCACTTTATATGACTTAGGAAACTCACGAATTCGTACTAGGGCCAGACCCTAACCATCATACGAGCATGATCCTTACAAGCCTCCAAAAACAATAAGTTCAAAACTTATGCAAAATCAATAAGTTAAACCAAACTTATACATTTCAAATAATGTTTAGGAATCAATTTACATGCATAAGTAAGGTTGAATCTACACAAACCATGTCCTAGAGTTCAAGTCTAAAATGACATTCACAATGTCGAATCTTCAGTGTGCGATTCATTACACGCTATGACAATTTCATTTCAACATTAAAATGTAATCTCATCCAAACGATCCCTAATCAATTATGTTAAACAACATGGTATGGTCACTACACAAACCAACTCAAAAACTAAATTGGATCATTGAGACAACAAAATAGAGTTTAATTGAAACATGGCAATTAAATCTCTAGATTTTCTAAAACAACCCCAAATGGATATATACAAATGAACAAGTTTAAGTCACTGCCATTATCAAGTTAAAACTCAATTCAAACTAGTGGAACCATTAATTAGATTTTTAATTAATTCATTTAATTCAAAATCTCTAGATTTATAAACTTATCCAAGTGCTCTCAATTTAACATAGGTTAGAGAACATGCCAAGGCCTATTTTAATATCTAAGTACAAGTTGATTTCATACTTTTTTCAACTATGTGAATTAAACTTTCATAAAAGATAAATATTAAATAAGTTTTGCAATTCTTACTCAAATGCTCCAAATTTAATATATATATTACTGAATATATCAAGGCTTAATTTCCTAGCATGCCACAATTCAATTCTAAGCCACATACATTCATTAGAATTAAATCCTATACAAGAAAATAATTAAATTAAATTCTATGATTTATATAAGGCATGCATACAAGTTGTATAAATTTATAAAATAATCAATACAACACATATATAATCCTAATACATCCCTTACCTCAATTTGAGGTGAAAATCTTATAAGCCACAAAAATGAAACCGCTCCAAATCCGACGAAACTCCTAGGTTTTGTCGGGGATAACACGATCTACATGAACCCCCAAGAAGCTCCATCAAAATCACAACTTGACTTCAAACCCAAACTCAAGAAATGGTCAGAAATGAATTCTAATAAGGGGGAAAGGTAAAGCACGTCGAGGGGAACGATAAATGTTAAGGCCGAAGAGTTTCCACTAAGGAAATCAAGTGGAGGAGAAGAAAGAATGAAGGCAGCCCCTTGGGCTCCCATGGCTGCTAGCCAAGAGGGTGAAGAAGATGATGGAAATTTGACTTTTTGACTTAAGACTCCCTATTTATAGAAAATCTCAAAAAGTGTCCTGAAAGGGTCCGGCCGAGTCCGGAAATGTGGATTTTGAGCAAACATGCGCAAATGACAAAACTCTGTGAACAAAAAAGATTCTAAATGAGAAAATATGAACAAAGAAAGAAACGGCGTCAAAAATCGAGTCCTGAGCAGAGAGATATGCCCCGAACAAGTTCGGTGGCAACTAGGGCCAGAAACCCTGAAACTGGAGAAAAATGACCAGAAGGAGATTCTATGAGTACATGACTCGACAAAGTGTGAAAATGAATCCCGTACGAAGATCCAGGCTCCAGACGAGATATTTTGCAATAACTTTCATTAATTGCACAATGGCCCCTATAAAAAGGGTTAACTGCGAAACTACCCCAAAATGAAAATATCTTCCAAAAGATATTTTCTTAGATACCCCTGAAATAAAATATCTTCAAAAGATATTTATGAAAAATGTGATACCCCTCGGATCCGAGACACGGGTTGATCAGGCCCAAGCCCAAACCCGAGGGAATATCAAACAATTAATATTCTAAAAACGAACACAGATGACAAAATGAAATAGGAATAAATATTAAAAGCTGAAAGAGACTAAAATAAAATCCTTCAAAGATAAATTAAATCCCAATAATCCAAAACCTCCAATAAATTAAACAACTCGGGAATCCATCTCTAGTGGACCCCTAATAATAATCCAAACTGTAATAAAAATAACTGAGAGAACATCCAGAAGTAAGCTACGGATAGAAGTCCTACGTCGTCGGTAGAGTGAGTAGAAATCTTTGCTCAGCACGAACACGTCTAAGTCTGGAACTGTCGTATACTTGAAAAATAGAAGTGGGTCAGGCCCACGCGCAAGTTCTATACTACTACAATCCAAGCAGAGACCCGATATGCATGTACATTTAACCAATCCAACAATAACTAAATAGTCCGTAGATATATATATATATATATATATATATATATTCACACTACAAGACTCTCACTGGACTACAAGCCGGTCTCAACCTGAATAGAGGTAACATGCTAAAATGCACACGAAGTGGGCATATGTACCTAAACCTAAACTGGGTACACCTCCAACCATCGTAGCCAGCTATGCATCCCAATGCATATATGCTTCTTAACCGTTGATCCTGAGACTCAAGCTCAGATCGAGATACCATAACAATATTTTTAAAATCTATCCTGTGTCCTAGTAGTGCCGCTCAACTAGTCGTTGCCATGACACTACAATCAATAGGACTTAACTTTTAGCTAATCCAATTCTTAATCCAGAGTAGGTAGGACTTAGCGTTTTTGAGCTAATCCCCCTAGTATGTCACCGTCCCATACCGGTGCATACAAACCATCCATCCAGTGTTGATAATAAAATGACAGTAAACATATCAATATCAACATATCCAATACAAGTATAACAAGAATGTGTAGATAACATGCTTGTTCAATACAACTAGTACATGATTCTCTAGCAATTTAAAATGTAGAGACCAAATATAACCATCCTGTAACCCACAATAAACACAACAATAATAATATCATAATTTATATGCTTACTTGTAAACACACCACAACATCCAGTAAGTTGATATAAACAATTATTTGTAACCATCAACTAATTTCTTATTAAGCAGTAACAACATTTATGTAAGTTGACATGGTTAATCCCATACTACTGTTACATGATATAAATATAAAATTCCAAATTCAATTGCTAATTTAAAATTAAGCAATTTGAATCATCCATATCGAAGTAAACCTGAAAACTTCCCTAAGAGTTTCAGACTGTGTCCCTATCTTTGCTTCTTATGGTATTTTATGAATTACCATACCTTCTAAAAATTTAACAAGGGATTATACATTACTAAATACCCCAAGAAAAACTCCAGTTTCAGCCTGGAACTTTAAAAATTCAATCACAGTAGCGCAGGTTCGCAGAAAAATCAAAAAAACTGAAAAACCTTCGAAGGAGCCGACTCTCTCAAAGAGGGAGCTGCCTCCAATAATGGTGGAGCGGCTCCACACATGGTGGAGCTGCCTCCAATGCCTTAAAAGCCGGCTCCACACATGGTGGAGCCTGCTCTGCACTTTGGTGAGCCTATTCTTTTCAAAATAGAGCAGGTTCTTCCCTTGTTCACTCGTCTTCTTCAACTCCGGCGGTGTCCGGCTACTTTGTACCTCCAATCCAACTTCCTTACTGGTTAAAACTAAACCCTAGTGTGTTCCAGAGTTAATTAAATTCATTACTTATTAATCAAATTCAATTAGAACGAGAAATAGGCAAAAACAATTTCAAAGCGAATAGAAAACACATTCAAGAACCTATACTGTTTTGAAACAAGTAATTGTGCAACCAAATTAATTTAACTTTATTTCATCCTGGGACTGAATTATGGATGCAAAGAACACAGGCCAAAGAGATAAAGTTAGTATAAAACTTGCCTGTGAGATTTGGTTCAAAAATCTCAACGTCTTTCTCCTAAGCTTTTCCGGCGATCCTTTGGTTTTCCCCTTTCTGTTCTCTCCCAGATTCCTCTACATGTATCTCTGTTCTCTGTATGCCATGAATAGGGTTCTAAAACCCTAAACAGAACGTAATACATGTATTTATAAGCCACCCTTAAACCTAAGTCCAACTAAACCCTAAATTGAAACTCGGCCCATAGAACAACCTAGGTTTTATTCCAACGTCGGTTGAACTGAAAACCTAATATAACTATAGGAGTGCCACCTTCCATACAGTCACGTTGAAAACATAATTAAATGTAATTAAATCAATTCAATTTAAACAATTAAATCAAAACAATTAAACCATTAAATTTAAGTAAATTAAACAAATTCACAATTAAATAAATTAAAACGCAATTAAACAATTAAAAAATACATTAAAATGCAACTAAACAATTAAATAAATACCCGGACTATCCTTTTAAAATTAAGGGTATTACAAAAAACATCCCAAGAAAAGAAAAAGATTCTAAAAAACTGTACATCCATGCCCCTATGGACACCGGGAGCAACTAGAGTACCTTTCTATAAAAGTAAAGATATGTATTTCATGGAAACCACTTAGAATGAAGATATGTGAAGTCAAAATTCAACTCCGAGTACAAAGAGTAAGGTTATGCCAACAAAGTGACAAACGGGGAAAAGACAAAATAGGGAAGAGGACAAAACAGGGAAAAGGACAAAAAGTGAATAGTGTCGAAAAACGAAAAAAATGTGGAAATGACTCGGTCCTCAAAGGAAGTTATCAATCCAAAAAAAAAGTATCAGAAACCATTTCCGAGCACTCAAAACGACACTAAACGACGAGAAACCAGACTTAGAAAAGAGATTTCAACGAAAAAAAATTCATCCGTAAAATTCTAAGGAAAAAGGGAAGGAAGGAAATGGTCGGGTCATTACAGGATGCATAGAGAGCTAGGAGGGCCTATAACTAGGCTAAGTGAACAAAGACCTACAATTCTTGCCTCAAGAACAGAAAGAACAGGGATATGAAAAGAAAACACGATCAGGAGAGAGCAGAGGAGGATATAGCTGCAGAGGATAAAGCCGATAGATCGCCTCCCAGACAAAGGCGTTGCACTATCATTTCAGCTTCTACCTCACAGTTAGATGTACCTACTACATCTCAATAGGTTGACCCCTCTCATGTCCCTCCCACAGAGCTTAAAGCATAGACCGATACTCGATCCAGATATGCCAGTACTGATTCTAGTTATAGATTTGATGTCACTCAGCTGCACACATACTTTATTTCCTTCAGAGCTGATATAACTGGGCAGCATGAGGATATCACGAGGCGACATGATGATCTGGTGAGGAGACATAATGACCTAGTGAGGAGGCACGATGACTTGAGGTCAGATATAGCCGAGGTGAGGCGTGAGCTTAGAGCATTGCGGATTGACCTTACAGCCTCTCTCACTTGACACAGCCATGAGATGTCTGACATGCTGCAGCACATTGCTGATATGATGACTCTAGTTCTTACTCCCTGATTCCACTATTTTCTCTCTCTACTACTCATTATCTATTCAGATACACTGTTATTACTGGGATATTCTTGCACTATCTTGATATTTGCACTGGTTTTGGATACATTGGATATTATTTTTGCACTTCACTTGCTATACATTGATTTTTGGATATATGGTTTTGGATTCACTTGCTTTATTTGGATTTTTGGGATTTTGATATCAGTTTTGGATATTCTGAGCTTTACATTGCTAGATGTCATGATTTTTGCCCAGTTCTCAGTTTCACCTCTCATTTATTTCATTGATGCATATGCTTTGACAATTGCTAGTGTGAACATTTTCAAACAGGTTTTCAGAATCTAAGTTTAGGGGTGTGCCTTCCAAAGCTAAGCTTCCATTACCGGGTCCCTTTTGCTACACCCATTTAGTATACTTTTTTCATTATCTGTTGTTTCTTTGCACATTGAGGACAATGCACAGATTAAGTATGGGGGTGTGTTAGCATATTTTACATGTTATACTTCGTTTCTATGCATGTGGTATGATTTGAGAGTCTTGAGCCATGATTTTAATCTTTTGAGGACCATGATACTTAGAAATTAAAAATTGCTTGACTTGAGAGTCCAATACTCCTTGTATGCTTTGTGGATGCCATTTAGGAATAATTTTTTTGAAAGATTGATATCTTGCTTGCATTTGTAGTTCACATCATCTTGATTTTATGATTGCTTTGAGATTCACTCTAGGATTCTACACTAGCATAGGCGCACACTAGAATTCATTTGTGGGGTACATGCTTTGTTGATTATTGATTTGTTTATATCCCAATTGAGCTAGTAGTGCATTGAAAGCTTTTATTCTTGACAAAGGTGGATAACAAACCCTTTTCACTAAGTAACTGAGATTCTAGCCTCATTAAGCACTAAATTTCTCACGCCGAAAGGTGGAGGGTCCTTGGGGGCTAAACTTGTCCGGTTTTCTTTTCAAATTGCTTTTGTTATGTATTCTTTTGAGTTCCACTACTTCATGGGAAGTTACGAATGTGTCTTGAGAATGATATGCATTCAAACGAGTTCCATATTCACTTTGAGCTTGGTCCGACTGCTTGAAGTAACTTGTTTGAATGTGTTGCTTTTGGTTCATCAAAGCTTGATACAATCTCCAAGCTCGGTTATGGGCACTATCCGGGCCTCCAACATGAATTTGGAATTTTTCTTTCTTCTTCCAATTTGAAAACCCCTCACAAACAAATGAGTCACCGCCTACTTGATCTCCAATTTCTGGCTTGAAAAGGTAGCAGCACAGACAAAATGCGGCATATTTGGCTATGCTATATTCTAGCCAATTAGAAAATTCATTAAACCAAGCAGTGTTAAAATGCCGTGACTTTTTGCCGAAACTCCTAATGGGGAAAGTATGATTTCGACGTTGATAAGGACGCTTTTGCACATATGCTCTACGAATTTGGTCTTGGTCATTAGGATTGTAAGCCAAGATTCGAGGTCATAGTCCAAGATCTGTGGGAAGATCCTCCAAGTTGATTTCAGAACGTCTTTGCTTTAAACTCTTATCAGGTCTCTCTATGGGGGGCCTGGGGGCTATCGATCCCAATTTTTTTTAAAGAAATATATCCATATCTTCAAAAAATAGACTTATTTACAAACAAATTTAATTTGAATAGATTTTGCGTCTCAAGAAATTACAATCACCTAATATTGTAAATAAAATTAACAAATTTTATTATTATTTTTTTTTACCAAATTAAGAATCCCCAATTAATTATAAATAAAGTATGCAACATAATTAAGCATGGGTTAAACACTTATTATCAAGTCATTAAAGTGCATAGCATTGGAAAAAAAAAATGTGAATAATGAAGAAGTCAAAATAGATTATAAAAAAAGAGAGATCGAGACCAAGAGCTTCACTAATCTGTGCTCTGGCCATTCAAAATAAACTGTTGTGCTTTGTAAACTTGAAGAAGAGAAGGATCCCAACTGTGGCCATTTGTCATAATTGCAGGACTGCTGAAGACGACTTAGATCACCTTTTTGTTACCTGTCCTCTCGCAAGAAATGTTTGGTAGTGGTTGGCTGTGTTACTTGGATGGAATTTGCCTCAGTTTGATACATTACAGCAACTTATTAATTGGTTTGTTCAGAAAAGAATAAAGCATAAGGCCCAAAAACGCCTTTGTGCTACAACGTTGTGGTTTTTATGGGATGAGCAAAATAAGAGATTGCATCATGATCATCAGAGGGGTGCTACACATATTGCTCAAGCTATATGTGGAGAGGTTTTATTACTCTCAGACATGGAGCTAGGGGGATTTGGGACAGCCTCTTTGGGACAACCTCTTTGACTGTCCTATTTTATTTATCTGTTTTGATCTCTTGTAGCTATTTGTTGTAGTTACAGTTGTTTGTAAATATTGTTTTCTTTTACAAGGGGATGCCCTTGTTGTTTTACTTGTACATTCTTGATATATCTGTAAAAAATTTCCACTTTACCCAAAAAAAATAAAAATAAAAGAAAAAGAAAAGAGAGAGAGAGCAAGTCAGCAAAGTGTACCTTCTTAAAGCCAAAGCCCTAAACTTTTGGAGCAGGAAGCCTACAATTGTTTTACGGGAATGAATGTAAAGAGAAAAAGAGTGAGCTGATGAATTCAATAACCTGCAAATCATAATATAAAACCTAACTTAGAGACATGTAAAAAAATTGTGTGACTAACTGTAACTAGCAACTAAAATATACTGGATTTTTTAAAAAATAAAATAAAAATTTGCACATATAGAAAAGTTAATAAATTTCTTTAAAATTTTGAATTCAAATATTTAATCTAATATGAGACAATGAGACTAACAAACACAATTCTTAGGTTTATGTGATAAAGAAAATTCCAAGTCATTTATTATCCAAAAAAAAAACTTATAACAAGCTATTAGTTACAGAACTAAATTCAGTTAACAATAACATCATAGCAATAGAATTTATATTCCTCTTATTTGTTTAAGATTCTAATTTAAGTTAATTAATCACACAAATATTTGAAAAAAAAAAATTACTATTGAATTATTGTGATATATTTACTGGGCAGGCGTGGGATTAGGGAAAAAAAAAAAAACAAAAAGAGTAACGTTCAAGGAAAAATAGAATATATAATAAGAGGAAGGAAACCATAAAAGAAATTTGCGAAAAGAAAAACTTTAGGGTTTATTTATTTTTTTCGAAATGTTTTTTTTATGTGTATCAGTGTGGATGGCCAATCCGCCCTATACCAAGAGGTAATGGCAGATCTACTTCCCAAAGTGATAGGATTTTTTATTTGAAAAAGCATAAAAGATGAAAGAAAATATTCAAGAAAAGATATAAGGGGGTATCTGTGCCGTGGGTTGTATGGCGAACAAGGAAAAGGGTAAATCAAATGGTATCCTCTAATTCAGGGCCTGGCCCTTCATAGCCTCCGTCACTAGACTGAACAAACCAAGAACCACACACAAGGTGACTTTGTCTAATTCTCCTCGTGCCCACCAAGGATCCCTGTCCATCACATTTGATCTTTGATAGCATTAAAGTCGGGATCCTCTGTGGCTTTTCAATACGTTACATATACTCGACAATTTTCAACATATTATATATGACGGAAAAAAAATAGCTATAAAGTTCGTGTTAAAAATAGATGTAATATGGTATTGAGAGTCACAACACTACTACAATACCAACGCATTACAACTGAGGATTTGATCCGGGCTCGTTGAATGCTTTCAATCATACTTACTTGCAATCGTTTAGTGATAGCTAAATTGGGAAATGATCAATTCACATTCCATTATTGGAGTTATATACACACTGTGATGACACGTAATTTTCTTATTATTATTATTATTATTATTATTATTGTGGCAATTATTATTTTTAATATTATATTGATGTGTTTAATATATATATATATAATATATTATAGTAATGATTCCTTGTTACCCATTAGTAATTATATGTTGGTGTAATAAATTTTTGCCTTTAAAGTATTAATGATGCTTTATGGAATATTATTGCTTAAATCAAATGAGTGACTTTAGATTTTCTGAATAACTCTTACATTTCCATTATCCAAGGAGTTAAGTTAAGACCTTTCAGGTATTCCATGTAAGTTAAAAAAATTAAGTATATATAGTAGTAGATCGTTTCATAACAAAATTGTTATTTAGAAGATAAAGAGAGAGGGAAAAGAGGGAGAAAGATGAATTAGAGGACATCGGCAAGAAATGATCTGATATTCAAGGAAAGTAATCCACGCAAAAGGTAGGAGATTCTCACGATTTATATGCTTCTAGACAGAAAACTTTTCTTTACGCAAAAAGAATAGAATTAGTTAATTCTTGTAGAAGAAGTAATTCTATTAGAAGTGATTTGTTTAATTTATTTTAATATTGTTTTCAGTTTACGTATGGAACTTTTTTTTTGTCAGTGTTTATCAGTATAAAAGTGGGTAGTGCGGCGCTTCCATATTACTATTAGGTACATGAATCAGCGAAAACTTATCAACCACGAGCACTCCTCTGAAGGGCTTCTTATCAGTGTGTGTTAGACACTGTTCGTGTGTTCGAAACTCAAACGTGTGTTTGACACTTCCGTAAAGTGTCCATAAATTATTTTTACTAGACAAAGGAACCAGATTCATAGAGAATCAAAAAGGACATCGGCAAGAAATGATCTGATATTCAAGGAAAGTAAATCACGCAAAAGGTAGGAGATCTCCTCACGATTTATATGCTTCTAGATAGAAAACTTTTCTATACGCAAAAAGAATAGAATTAGTTAATTCTTGTAGAAGAAGTAATTCTATTAGAAGTGATTTGTTTAATTTATTTTAATATTGCTTTCAGTTTTCGTATGGAACTTTTTTTTTGTCAGCTTTTACCAATATAAAAGTGGGTAGTGTGGCACTTCCATAATGAAGCTAGTAAAGTAAATAGAATTTTCTAGCTAATTAGTTGTTTCCTTTTTCTCTCTCCTATATAGAAATAAAATTTGCTAATTATATCCAGAGCACTCTCACTCGATTTTATAAATCTAAACTTCCTATTGAATTTTTGTTCCACTCTGAATTCTAAAATTCAATATTATTAGTTATTCACTGTCTAATGGATATTACTTCTACTTGGGTTTGATCAAATAGGTAATCTTGATTTGATTTGTTAAATTAAATATTCTTTGTTGGGTATTCATTCCACTTGGGCTTAATTTGCCAAAAAAAAAATATCTTTTATGTTGACCAGTATTACTCGTATTCTCAAATTCAAATAGGTATATTTCCAGCATAGTTCTACTATTATATGGGGATTTTTACCAATACATAGGCTTAAGGTCCAAATACTATAATATAATGAGGTCAAAGTCTTGATTCAATAAGAAAATGGGAGGACCACACAACAAACTATATTACTATAATGATCCAAAACAATAAATTGTTATAACATAAAAGCCTTAAAACATGAAATAAACTTACAAAAGATCCTTGAGTAAACTATTTAATATTTTTTAATTTTTTCACTATAAATTAAAATTTCACAGTAGATTAATATGGACTTATAGATTTTTTTGAACAAAAGATCTTATATATAAATTAAATTTAACAAAACAGTATGGCTCTGATACCAAAATCAAATCGAACGCTACCAAGATAGAAGCATGTAATATCATAGAGACATAGAGATAACATATATGGAGATAAAATTAACAATTAAATCATAGAAATGACTGTTGAACCTGATAACGTTCTGATAACTCCTTGTAAAAATGCTTGATCACCGGCAAGAACGGGCCAACAAGCCAACAGTTCGAGTCAATTCACAGGAGAAATTGCTAAATTAAAACTAAGGCTACTTGTACTGGTTGAATTCAAGAAAATTCTAGGATCCACACTGTCTGGCTAAATAAAATCTATATATTTGATCTTTTTGTCGACCGAAGTCTTTTGCCCAAAATTCTGAAAATACTAAATAAAGAAAATGAATATTTTGAATAAGAGCAAACTGGATGATTTATTTCATGGGAAATCTATACATGGATACAGACTATTTATACATGGATACACTCTTACACAATATTTTACAAAAGGAAACACACTGAAATAAATCATAAAAGAAAACACACTAGGAAGTTATGGCAGAAGGCCGGAATGCTTTATGGCTCTAAACTTAATTGCTCTAAACTCGATGTTGCTAAGACTCGATAATTTTCTCTTGAGTTGAAGGCTTCCTTTTATAGAGTGTCTGAGAAATAGATTAACGCTTGAAATTGCAGATGCTGCATAGATGGCTGAGATGTAAGATGCCTTGGAGATAAGGTTCTTTAAATTATAGAGGGATACCTTTATCTTTAAACTGTTGCCCTTTAGAAATTTGTGGCCTCAGAATCTGCTTTCGGTGGATTCTTATCTTCAAAATTTGCTTTTGGACCTGCTTTTTATCATGATACTATTGGAGAGTCTGTACACTAATGGAGAATCTGCCTTTTCTTTGGATGCTCTTTGGACAATATGGAAATTATTAGACTTCTAGCATATTGGACAAATTTCTGTCAGTATCACTATCTGGTGGGCTGTCATTTCTTTCATACATGCGGGCCACGTATGCATCAGTGTTGTCTGGTAACCTAGTTCCTTCATTTCTGTAAGCGATTTTGTACTGCTCAATCAACACCTTTTCTTCATTTATTATTTCTACAACCTCTGGAGATATCTCAATCTCTAGGGGAGATCGGATAACATAGGGAATTCTGGCTTTGATGAAAATTTTCATATTTACAATATAGTTGTAAAGTCTGAAACCAGGGTTATAGCTTGGGTTAAGCTGTTGGTAAGCTTTATAGTACATCAAAAGGTCAAAGGTGGCTGGTTCAATATTATTACAAAAGCTGTTTGCAAAATCAATATGTCTTGTCAGGGTCAGGACTTCTGTTGGATCAGAATGAATGTAAATTTGATGCTGTCTAAGAATTATAGCTCCATTTTTTACCCATTCTGGAGGAGTGCTGTAGATTTGAAGGAGAATTGGACTTTTTGGCATGTAATTTTGGGTTTGTTTTTGTTCAAAAATAATAGCTTGGTTTAATCGGTAGGGAAGTTAAAAGCTTTTAAAACGTCTACGGGCATGTCTTTGGGTATGACAATACTATTGACCATTCCTAATTCTAGGAGTTTTCTTACTGAGCAATAGATGATTTTTATTGTGAAACAGGTCTTTCTGGTGATATCAATGGGGCAGTAAAAAACAAGGTCTATATCTAACAAAACTATGGTAGGTATGAAGTTGCCTGTTTGTATAAATCGTAAGAAATAATAATTGTATCGGGCTCATTTGGGTGGACTGTTGTTTCTGAGGTAGTTTTGGATGTCAACACATTCTTTGAATCCATCAGACTTTACTTCTTCAAGAATTAGTTCTTTTATGTCGTCAGGAAAGAGCTCGACTTGTTGTCTAAGGATTTCTCTGTAAGTCGGAGAGAAAATGGGTAGTAGATTGGCATACTTGGTTTGTATTTGCAGAAATTGAACTTTTTGAAGATTTACATCTTCATTAGTCCTTTGTTCAGAAAGGGTTAGTTCAGCTGTGGGGTTTGCTGTCGCATTTTGATAAGCTAAATTTAACTTTTTAAAATGAGATATGTGAATCTGGTGTTCTTTCTGGAGATTATGATAGGCTTGGTTAGATTCTACAAAATATTCACTTAAAGTATTTAAATTTCTAACGATGGATCTATCGAGTGCATTTCTTTTAAACCAAAGATTATCTAAAATAAGTTTTTGGTTTGGAAAAGATTATGTCTAGCACGGAACTATTGAGCTGGGTTTTGGATAATTAAAAATGGGTTAGAAGTGCTTGGTATAAGGCTATAGTTGTTGTTGTTACTCGTCTCCATTCCTACAAAATTTAGCAATTAATTAGTAAACGAGATACTTTGACATGTTCAAATATGGGTTTAAATCCTCTTCTAGTAATACAGTCAATAAAGGAAATCCATCATTTTGCAGACATCCACTGTTGTTTTGCTTTATTTGCAAATTTTACTATATTATCACAATCTGTTCTTATAATAAATTCTTTATTAAGGAATGTCTAAAAATTTTCAAAATCTGTGTACGGTAAAGTAGATTGTGCTTTATTAAATGTTCCGCTTGCATGACGACAAATTAGTTCCTCTTCTCGAGAAGATTCTTTTGTAGGTCTTTAAAAAAGTAAACATGTCCATCCTTGTGTTGATGCATCTGTTTGGATTATTTTATAACTATTTTCAAGTGGGAGTAGTAAGGATTCTAACTGAGTGACTAGAGATTTAATTTTCTTAACTAGTTCTATGTCTTGAATATTAAAATATTTTTGACCATTTTTTCCAAATTTATAGTATAATGGTCCTACTAATTGTCCTAATTTTGAAATAAAATTGCGAGCGTAATTTAATAATCCTAAGAATGCCTGTAATAACTTGGTTTCTTCTAATTTATCTGGAAAATTTAAAATCTTTTGAACAATATGTGATTGTAATTCAACTTTTCCTCCTTTTATGAATAAGCTTAAAAATTCGATTTCTTGTTTTTCTAATATCATCTTTTTACTACTTATAATGAGTCTTTGCGTTATAAATTCGTCTAGTATAATTTCAAGATGTTTTCTATGTTCCTCCTTAGTTTGACTAAAGATTAGAATATCATCTATTTAAACACAATAGAATTTTAAATGTTTTTTGAATATGGTATCCATTTTTCATTGGAATTCTTGTGGCGCATTTTTTAATCCAAAAGGCATAACAAAGCATTCATAATATCCTTCAGGACATGTGAATGCAGTCCATTCAATGGATTCGTCAGCCAAAATCCTGATTTGCAATCAAATTTAGAAAATTATTTTCTATCTTGTATTATATTTATTAAAACATCTTTATTAGGGATTTTATAACTGTCATCATAAGCATTATCATTTTATCTTTTATAGTTGATGACCATACGAGGTTTCCCTCTTTTTTATTTCGGCATGATTTCTAATCATAAAAGTTAGACTCCTATGTCTACTATTACTTTTTCGTATTACCTTTAGTAATAGAAGTTCTTTGATTTGTTTTTGAAATTCTTCTTGATCATCTAAGATATGAGGATTATCTTGAGTTTTTATAGTTATGAAAGGATTTATTATATGCAATTTTGCTTCAATTTTATTTTTATACTAGTGTTTCTGGGGATCTTCTCCTAAAATTTTAGTGGTTTCAGCTAGTCTTTAAAAATTATCTATGTTTAATTTAGGATTTTTAAGTATAGTTTTGTTATTAAGAAAAATCTTTGGTTCATCTAAATGACCGAGAAACATTAATGCTTCAGAAACATCTTCTAAAAACTCCGAGTTTCCTCTGTCATAGTTAAGTATTGACATACATAACAGCTCATTTGTCTTTCTGAGGAATATAAGGAGGGTTGGATATAATGAATGTTCCTTTTTTAAAGAACTGTAAACCCGTAGGGATACATATGAATCCTCCAGTGAGTGAATTTATAAAATTTAATCCTAAAATAAAATCATAAGTACTAGGAATATTATTAACGACATAGGTTTGTGGTAAAATAAACTTTTCATTATTAATTAATTTAGGAATATTTTGAACACAATGAATTATTGGGAGTTTTTTTTTATCATTATACTGACTCATATTAACATTATAATTTAATTTTATTAATGATTGTTCTGGTACTAAATGCTTTTGAATTATACTTTTAGATGCTCCAATATCTAACATAGCTGAGGTTTGAACTAATTTTTCTTTAAATTTTAATGTTAATGGGAATTGGATTAGACTAGATAGTTTATATATTGAATTTATAAATTCTACTAGAATATCTTCTTACTTATCTTTATATTTTGTGTAACAGTCAGGACATAATAAAGTTTTACAGTGGTCTCTATAGTAATGACCTTTTTTAATAGATGTATCACATTATTTACAATTGTAAGATGAAAAATGAAAATTAACAAAAATATATTGACATGATGGATTGCTTATAGTGTAAATGAAATCTTCCATCGAATGAAGTCCTTGCTTAAAGTCTTCATCATTATCGAAGTCGTTATTTATGTTTTCGATACAATATATATACTATTATTATGATCTTCAGAATCATAAATACTTTCTAGTTCATATAATTCTTCTATCTGTTCTTCAATATCTTCAAGTATATTGATTTTTTCCTATATCCTTTTGATAGGATTCTGTTTGTATCTATAAGGGTAATTTGGTCTTATATGACCTGAATCACCACAAATAAAACATATGCAATTTCTTTCTTTTGTGGGTAATGTGTTTACTTTATTATCCTTGTTATCTTTATTATCCTTTTTATGATTATCTTTATTTATTTTTTGTCTTTTATACCAAGGCCGCTTTTGAATTGCCTGAGGTTATTTCTGAAATTAGGTTTTTCATTACGATAATTCTTGTAAGTCTTGCTTTTGCGTAGATTATATTTTTTAGGTTTATTACGCTTATAATTATAATTTTTCTGAGGTATACAACCATACTGTGGTGGAAAGTCTATTTGCCTACACGTATAATAAAATTATTTTTTGATTTGTTTAGATTCTTTACATTGTCTATATTCTGCTTTTAACATATTATAAACATGATTTACTCTATCTCCTATAGTTAATCTATCTCTTATGGGATTTTCTAACCATTTTTCCCATATCTTAGATCCTACACTTCCGGGTTATTTCTGAAGATACCTATCGATTTATACCTCTTATTTTGCCTATGGCTGCGAAATACTCGAAAAAATTATTAGTGTAATCCTTTATATATCTAAAATCAAAAATCTGTAGTAATTCTAAATTACGTAAAACTTCATTTTGCTTTATTAGGGTTTCGTCTAATAGTCTATCTTCGCCAACTAACACCTTTTTTATTAGGCTGGTAAAACATTGAATTGTAAAATTATCACATAAAAGGGCATAATCATTAGGATAAGTCACTTTGTATGATTGCCACCAATCATGGATTGTTCCCCTTAATAAAGTTTCATAATAAGTTAGGGCTTGTGTTTTATTATCAAAATTGGTTAGAATAGATTGCCTAATACAGTCTTGTTCCCAATTTTCGATTACTTTTGCCCAATCTTGGGGATCGTGTCGTGCTATGTCTAGTATTGTTCCTGCTTGTTGTGCTGGTATATTATCGTAACGTTTACGATTTTGTGTCCATATGTACATGTCTGGTATATTTCTATTTTCTACATAGGTTTCTTATGTGGGATTTAACTGTTGTCCAGTGGTAGAGTCATCGTTTATGGTATTAGTACTACCTGTGGCGTCAGGCATTTCTTGGTCAACTGACCCTGTAGGTTAGCCTTGAGAGGTTGACGTTTCTACTATTTCTTTTCCGTCTCTATGTTCTGCTACATTTAATTCTTTTTTTAAGGTATTTAATTCATTCCTTGTGTAAAAAGAGTCAAATCCTATAGTCAAAATATTTCTTTTTATGTCTTCATTATTTCCTTGTCCAAAGTAAATGCTTTCTAGCAGTTGATACTTAGGTTCTGGATATTTATCGTTCAGATCATCTATTTCTAAATTATCAAAATCATACAAGATTTTATCTAGAATTTCATCTTCTAGTTTATCATACAAGACTTCGGGAGATTCTATTTCAACTAGAGTAGTTAGAAAATCTTCTTTGTTATTGTTATCTATTAAATTATCTTGTCGTTTATAATTACTGAAACGTATACTGGCTTCACCAGTATGCTTTACATAAATTTTATTATTTTCAGGAATTTTTTGGATTGTTTTATTAAGATTCGGTAATTCCCATTCCGTTCCTTTGTAAGTTTCACTACTAACTTTCCTAACTTCAATCATTTGAACATATTTACTACTGAATGGCTTAACTATTTCATCAAATTGTGCCTTAAACTTTAGGTTATATTGATTAACTATTTTTTCTATAAATAAAGTATTAATTAATAGGTTTTCATATTGACCTGCCATATTATATCCTTTTGTAGATATTGTTATCTTAATATGTTTACTAAATTCTTTAATAGTCATTGTGTAATTAGGAAAACATCCTACAACTGCTGCGTAAACTGTTAAATCTACTTTTGCACTGGCTATATGTTTAATATAAACAAGTGCTTTGGTTCCTACCTCTAGTCTATTTAATCCTACTATGCCTATCATTATAACACCAAAATGCATTAGATCTAGTTTAGTTTTTTCTAATTCATGATAAACTTCTAGTGTTATGAGATCTAATACGGCTTGATTATTAATTACACTTATTCTTCTTTGGCTAAGATGATTATACATTTTACTCTGGAAATCTAACAGATTATTGAAATAAAGATTAATTTTATTTGAGACTTTCTTCATTCCTTTTTCTATATAATTTCGAGCATCTTATTCATTATCATTTAAATCTTCTACATGCATTATCTCTTTGGCTTTTCTGAAAATAATGGCCATTCTTTATATGGTTGTAATAAATTTACTCGCTTGGTGCTTTTAGTTGAGAAAGGTTTAGTTGATAATTTTTTATTTTTTATTTTTTCTGAGAGTTCAGCTATTTCTTTAGAAGATTCTCTAGGAATACTTTCTTATAATACCTTTAATTTTTTTTCAAGTTTATTAACCTTTTCAGATAACTGGAGTAATAGTTGGATTAAAAAGTTATTTTGTCTAATATATATATTGGTAGATTTTACGTCTGTTGTGAAACTTGTAAATCCTATTGTAATGACCCGGTCATTTTCTTCCTTTTCTTTTTCTCAAATTTTTACGGATATTTTTTTTTTCCGTTGTCTTTTCTTTTTTGTGTTCGGTTTTTCATCACTTGATGTCATCTTGAGTGCTCTGGAATGATTTCCGAGACTCTTTTCCTTAGATTAACAACTTCCTTTGGGGATTGTGTCATTTCCATATTTTTTTTTTTATTTTTCCGAACACTATTCATGTTTTGTCTTTTTCTCGTTTATCCTTTTTCCTTGCACAACCTCACTTTTTGTGCTCGGATTTGATTCCGATTTTGCATGCATTCATGATATTTGATTTCCATGATAGTGGTATTTTTACTTTTCTAGAAAAGCATGTTAATTGCTTACTTCTTTCATAAATAGGCATTAATGCATACTTTAATATAATTATCCTTAACTTGTGGGGTTTTAGTGTAATTAAATAAAGTAATTAATTTTCATTTTGGGGACCATTTTGCAATTAAATTTGGAAGATATTTTCAAAAAGGACCTTTTTGCAATTTTTAAAAAGTGTGACAAGTGTCACACTCTCATTGGTCCACTTGTTGACATTTGTGTGGAAACACTTTGATGCATTGGATGATGACATTTGGAGGGTGAGGATTCACCTGCTTGTTGGCCTAGGATTAGTGCACTTATTGGCTTGGATGGTTGACAAGTGTAGGTGAGGGATTAAGCCTAGGAAGGAGCCATGGATTGGTGACAAGTGTAGGGCCAAAATTTAGTCTTGCAAATATCTTTGGGCTACTTTGGGATTATGGTTTTAAAAGAGGGTTTTTGTGTAATTGACCATAGATGTGTGTGTTGACCATGGTGTAAGATCACATAGTGAGTGGAGGATTTCTATTTCCTCCACTCACACTTCATTCAGTGTTTTCATTATCTTCCTCACCATAAACCCTAGCCTCCATGAATGAAGTTTAAAGCTTTAAGCTTTGACTTTGATTTTTGAGAGCCTTCCATTGATTTCAGAGCTTAACCTTGTGTATACTTTTTGTTCCCCTCATCCTTCTCTTCATAACCCTAGAAGGGTTTGCCATTTTGAGCTTGCTTGCCTTGGATTCAAGAGGAACAATCCTCTTGTGAGGTAGGGGATGTTATAGGGTTATATGTTTGTTATTTTGCATGTTTTTTACGCTTATATGACTTTTATGCTTGAATTGTGTTAATTTGAGAAATTATGATTAATGGTAGTTTGCTTATAACTCACTTTTGACTTGGTATATGGTATGACCATGACTTGATCTTTGTTGTATGTTAATTTGGAATGATTTGAATAGGTTCTCAAATCTAGAGATTTAATTAATTTAATTTGATTTAATTTAAATTCTAGTAAATTGTGTATTGCTTGTATCCCATTTTGGACTTGATATATGGTATGACTATGACTTAGTGCTTGTTATATATTTATCTAGGATCATTTGAGTGACTTTTGAAAATTAGAGATTTAATTAATTTAGGATTAATTAAATTCTACATGATGGTATCTTGCCCACTTTGCACTTTTGATTTGATATATGTAATGACCATGATATGTCTTTTAACATATATTATTTTGAGGCCATTTGGAAATGAATTGAAATCTAGAGAGTTTAATTATTTTCATTTAATTAAACTATATCTTATTGTTCCATGGATTCAAGCATTTTCTAGAAATTGCTTCTATATTAGGATCATGGACTTGGATTTGCTGTATGTTCACTTGGTTATATTTTGAGCATTGGATAACATAGTTGTTATATTAATATTCATGAGAATGTATTTTCCTTAATGAATATGTTGTTCCCTTATGTAAGAAATTGCACTCTTTGTATTTGACATTTTTCATGCCATAGTAGCTGTAGACTTTGTGCATGTATTGTATATGTTTCCAAATTTGGTTGTGCTTGGTAGATAGTTGATATCTTGTATATACATGTTGATATATACGTTGTTGCACAACTTGTTGATTTTGAAAACTTGGGGATGTCGTTGTTTGGCTAAGGCTAGGACTTGGTTCTAGTATGGGGGATTGTCCCTCTCTATAGTCTAATACGCACATAGGGAGGTTACCCATGGGCCAGTAACCCTAAAGTAACTATGGTGTCGGTTTGATCCGGCGTGACGTCCAAGTATCCACTTTGGTTGATTTCACATTTCGTTTCAAGTTGATAACTATATGATGTTATAACTTACTGTTTCTTATTTGATTCTCCATATTTTGTTGCAAGATGTTAACCTTGTGAAATCATGCTTATTGCGTTGTATCGGAAGTTCCAAAGTTGGTTAAATTGTATTGATATCATGATTTTTGTTTTGGTGTTCAAATGTGGCTTAGGAATGACCCTATAAATTCATTTGGAACATAGACGTTAGGTGGCATGACCCATTTTGGTAGTTTTTGTGTTTTAAATTTCAAGTCAATAACCTTGAGAATCTATATGTTGTTGCTTTGTGTAAGCATGCTCCTATGTTGTTGCTTTGTGTAAGCATGACCCTATGTTGTTAAAATTGCATGAATGAGGTGATTGATGCTAGAAATGATCTTAGGTAGCTAGGTCGCTCCTTGAGTCTCACCTTTGGCATAGACGTTAGGAGGAATGAACTATAATAATTAAATCATGCAAACTTGTAAAACGTAGGTCGATGCATGCTCATTTCCTACGAGTAGCTTTATATTATTCACCCCTACGATACTGGGGCATATTTTAGGTACAAGAATCAAAGTTGAGGCCTTCATTATACTTGGATGGTTTGTGGACTTGGAGACTTCCATTTTTGTGAAGGTTGGCTTGGAATGCCAATTGTAGTCTTATATGTCAACATGTGTACATTTGATTCCTTATATGTAATGTGTACATGAGTACACTCTTTACGATGTATTTGACATGTATGAGATGAGGCCAGAGGCCAATGACATGTAATTTGTATCCTATGTAAATTTTGACTTCATGGAATATAATGAAAGTATTAAAAAATATTGAGTTTTTGCTTCACCATGTTTGCATTGGGTGTGGGAATTCCATTTTGATTCTTCTATTAACATTCATTCACCATGTATGAAGTGTGGCCAAGGGCCAAGCGGCATTTTGAAACTATCCCATGATTTTGAATTCCAAGTTTTCATTCCAAATTACATTTTTGGCATTTTGGTCGTTGGAGGGTCATATTTTGCATCGGCCATATTTTTGGGCCATGGAACATTTTAACACATCTTACTAGGTAAGTTACGTTTGCGTACACAGTCATTTCTGGGCAAAGCTTTTCTTTGGTGAAATGAGCCTCCTACGGACTCATTTTACGCTTTTGTTGCATAACCTGACCTAAGGGTATTTTGGGAATTTTCTTTGAGGAATAAATTCCACTATTCACATGGTTGAATAGAAAACATGTTTTTAGGAGGGGTTTCTTTCTCGTGTTTCTCCGGAAAATGTCGTCTTGGCATCGGAAATCGCATCCAAAGTTCAGCTCTCAGTTTTTAAATTTAGCAGCTTTTTGGACCCTCTGGACCAGTTTTCTTGGGAGGGCATTTTGGGAATTTTATAGTGAGATTTTTTCGATTTTTCTCATGGGTCATGTAGAAAACTCAATTTTGAGGGGGGTTTCTTCTTTGAGTTTTTCCAGAAAATTCCATCTTGGCCCTAAAATTTTCATTTTTCCCGGAAAAACCCCTACAGCCAGGTTTTTGGGTCGCACCCTTACTGCCCCTTCACATCTAAACGTTTAGATGGGGCTTCGTAACCGGTTACATGTGCATGGATAGTGTTTTGGTCAAATTTTTTGGCCTTCTAACCAGTTAGAATGATCTCTTAACCGGTATATGCTCTTGGGTTGGTATTTTTTGACCGTTTTGCCCCTGTTTCTTCCGTTAGCCATATCTTCTTCATTCGGACTCCGAATCAAGCGAATTTTGAGTCTAAGTTTATTAATTTTTCATTGTCTTTCCAATGGTGTGCTCGGTGGCACCCACTTTTAAGTTGAAAATGACAATTTTACCCCTAGGTTCATTCTTGTCCTTTTTTGAAACGTCGCTTCCATAATTGTTTCCTTTGGGTTCCGTGACCTCATTGAGTGTCACATTGGTGTCTTAGAGATGCATGGTATCTCTAGAGATCGTGTTTCATCTTTTGTTTCTGCATTCTAGATCCAGTTCGGGTCATCACATGACACACTGGGTTGAAAAATCCAGGGTCATTACACATATAGGTTCTTTATCTATTTTATAAAGCTCAACTAATGCTTGTAGGTAATCAAAATTACTAGTGCTCATAAATTATTACAATAACCTTTGGATATCTTCCTTTAATGATTTTAAATAGTCTATAATTATTTTTTAATTTTCTGCTATATTTTTTATATCAGTATTTATATCTTTAATGGCGGAAATTATAATTTTATTATCTAAGTTTCCGGGACTAGACTTTTGTTCAACTGTTGTTTTAATATAATCTAAATTTTCACTGAGTCATTTTATCGAGGTATCTAGGGTATTAAAATCTATTTTGTTCATGAACCTAATTAAAATCTTTGTCGTTTAGCTTCTAGAATATTCTGTATAAGAATAATTCTAAATCTAAGTTCTTCTATTCTTAGTCAAAGAATGTGTGTTGTATTTTCGGATTCTTGTGAAGTGTAACAATTTCTGAGTGCTATTTGAAAATATTCTAAAAATTGTAAAAGTTCTTCTTTGGAGAAATTGTGCATAACATAAACTTTAGGGATGAAAATATAATTTTAACTTTTAAAAGGGGTTGTCTTCACTTTTAGTTCATGAAATAGTAAATATACAAACTACATCACTGATTTAGTAAATTAGTTTTGTTACCACCACTTATATGTAAAAGTCCCTATTATATATACGTATAAGTATATACTTATTTTATTTTTCTTCCAAAAATGATTATTTTATTTATTTCTTTGTCCATAGCTATATAGTATAATATGTAAAAAGTAGTCTCAAGTTTCAATGCCTCAACTTTCTTTAATGTCCTAGGTAGTTTATAATTGGACTTGGATCCTCTAAATTAAATATTCTCAAAGTTATCCTAAGTTGAATTCTCTATAGATTCACACGTAGCATTTAAAATCTATCTACTGCTTGTGTTAAATCACGTCAATTAATTTAAAGAAACTTTGAAAACTGCACCGTTTTGAGATAAGAAAAATTTACCAAAGTTTGAAAATTGCACCCTTTTGAAATAAGGAAAATTCTCTATACTTTAATGATGTTAATGTCATTCTCCCTCCCTCATCTTTTCCGAAAAAGATCACTCCCACTCTCTCCTCTTGGAAATTTAAACTACAAAATTGCTCTGGCTGAATCTCTTTTTCTAAAATCTAAATTGCAAAATTCCTCTCTTTTTTCACTCTCTATTTTTTTTTTGAAATCTAAATTGGAAAATTCATCTATTTTTAAAAACATTTAAACTGCAAAATCTATTGCAGAGGCTTTTAATTTGCACATTCATTTTTGGCGCGAAATATTCCCCCAATCATGGGAATAAGCAAGAGGAGAGAGAATGAGGAGAATGAGCGATCTTTTTCGGAAAAGATGAGGGAGAAAGAACGACGTTAACGTCATTAAAGTATAAAGATGAGGGAGAGACAAATTTTTCTCATCTTTATACGTTAAAGTATGGTAAATTTTCCTTATTTCAAAACAGTACAGTTTTCAAATTTTGGTAAATTTTTCTTATCTCAAAACGGTGCAGTTTTCAAACTTTATTTAAATTAGTTGACGTGGTTTAACATAAACAGTAGATAGATTTTAAATGTCACGTGTCAATCTACAAAGAATTCAACTTAGGATAACTTAGAGAAAATTTAACTCAGAGGATCCAAGTCCTTTGGTATGGTATCCTACAACATAAATGTTAAAATTTGTGAATGAAATTTGTCTGATCAAAATACGTGAAATGTACCTTTTATCGTAGTGTCTGTTCGCGTCTTCTCTGAAGAAATGTCTATGTAACAACGTCAATATCACATGTGACAATGTGAATATCCTGGTGTGAAAGGGTGGTATGTTGTTGCATGCATAATCCTATATAGCATTCACATACATTGATATATAAAGAATGTTTTTATATCAGTATAACTGTATAAACTAAAAGGGTGATAGTTGTAGACTGAACAGACCTCTTATGTGACGAGAGGTCATATTGTTAGACTGATACTGGAAAGGTGTGACTGTTAGAACAGTGTTTGTAAGTCAAAAGAGATACAAATGAATATACACACCCAATAACTAAGAGGCACCATTTTATCTATAAATACCTCGACTTGGATGTATAATTCATTCGTGCAATTTATTCATCTTTCCCTCTCTAAACTTGTACCCAGCCCAAGTGGGTGTGGGTCCAAGCCATATAGTCCAGTGGTTCAAACTACTAAACCCAATATTTATAGTAACGAGTCATATTACAATTGGTCTGAGCCAAATGGTTCGAATCATATCTAATTCATATTTGCTATAGTATAGATGCATTTTTGAGTCAGTGAGAGTATTACACAGAGAAGGTTCGCCGTATCCACGAGTTTGAAGTGTTGCTATTAGTAAATGGTAGATATAGACCGTTGTATCCAGGAAGACAAGCACCATATAATCTGTCCGCACCATGTGGGGGTAAATTGTCTTAAGGATATAGTATCCAATACTAGCCTTGGTCTAGGTTCTTTATATATTTATTATTATTATTTTATTGCATTATTTTGCATGTTTAACTAAATATAGGGTTGCACATTTATTAATTATCTCATGGCTTATTAGTATTAGTATAAGGTTTGATATATCTTAAATGTCAAATAAAGCATATCTATTTTCCATCAATAAAAAGTTACTATTAGTAGTATAGATATGTGTTTATTAGATCGGTAAATGATCTAATTACCACCCTTTTTTCTAGAGAAGTTAAAAAATACTATGATGGCTCCATTGCTTAATATATTTATTATTTTTATTCTGTCCTTGATCTGTCTGTGATTTAGCAATCCCAAAGTCTCTTTTTGATCTGATCAAATAAAATAAGGAAAAAAGACTCTTTTTTTTTTTTTTTTTTTTTTGCACTCTTTCATAACATAAATATTGTTAAGATCCTTCCGGGGTTATAATGACCCTAGTTTTTATTCAACCCGGTGCGTTAGCGAGACCCGAATGTAAATTCAATAGTGAATCAGAATGCGGAAGCAAAAGGTAAAACAATGGTCTTTAGAAATACTACATGTCTATAAGACACCAATGTGACCCCCAACGAGGTCACGGAACCCAAAAAAAACAATTGCGGAAGCGACATTTCAAAAACGGACAAGAATGAGCCTAGGGGCAAAACAGTCTTTTCTAAAGTGGAAGTGGGTGCTACCAAGCACACCATTGGAAAGGCAACGAAAAATTAATGAATTTAGACTCATGAATCTCATGATTTGGAGTCCGGACAGAAAAGATATGAATTTAGAACAAAATAGCCTTCTCTGTTTAGGAGTTACCACAACCCAATCTCACTAAAACTATAATAACTCTCACAATGGTTGGATTTTTTATATATGGTTGGTATCATTGGAAAGCTAACTTCAAGATCTTGAGTTTAGACTCAAGAACGACCTGATTTGGATTAGAAATGAAGGAGTTATGGCTCTTTGAAGTTGACACAACAAAACTATCCAAGAAAATCAAAAGGGGAAAGGTTTTAGGGAGGATCAGCTGGCTGAACCACCATCATTAGCTGACCAAACCCCAATCATCAGCTGACCGAGCCCCAATGATCCGCCGGCTGAAACGCCAAAAATCCCAAAAAGGCTACTGGAATGCAAACTCGATATGTGTCAGCCGGTTGATTTCTGCTATCAGCCGACTGATGCACACCCTGCTGCAGCAGAAAAAGCTGTTGTAAAGAATGGGGAAGGTGTTTGGTCCATTTCTAAGGCTATGCATGCTTCCCATTTGATCCGAAAAAGTTTTAAAACATCTTTAAACCGTAAATGAAGAACCATTACATGCTAAATTGAAGTAAAGCTTTAATTGATACCCCAATGCATGAATTTTGCATAAATTTTCATAATTCATCCAAAAATAGTTCAAAAGTTGAAATCTATGTATTCCTTGAGATGTAATCATGCTCGCATATGTAAAATGATGAATTAGATGCGCTAGAATGGCCTACTGCCTCATGGAATGTCATATGCAAAATATAACCCTTCAATGCATGAAACCCCGTGTATTCCATGAACAAACTATGAAGATAAAGGGCATAGAAGTCATAAAAAATGTCTTTGGCCCTTGACCTCATTACATACACCTCCTAAGAGTATCAAAAGGTACACTTAAGTGCACATTACATAGCTTGAATAATAATTACAAGTTTTTATACAATACACCAAAAAGATCATGATATGCTAACAAGTGCATATTCAATGTCACCAAAAATACTCCAAGAATTCTAGCAAGTCTAAGAGTGTTGTGCATCCCACAATAAAGCTTCTTTACCTGAAAAACACCCGGTAACTTCGGGGTGAGTAAACGAGTTTACTCGTAGGGAATGAGCATGCATAAGTTTAACTTATTGCAAGATTTGCAATTCAATAGAATTTAGTCCATGCTATTAAAATGACATTGGGACTTTTAACATAGCATAATAGGATGCAAATATCACACGGTTATCAAGTTGGAAATTTCAATACGAAATCAACTAAAGTGGATACTTAGACATTACGCCAGATCAAACCGACACCATAATTACTTTAGGGTTACTAGCCCATGGGTAACCTCCCTATGTGTGCACTAGACTTGTAGAGGGACAATCCCCCGTACTAGAACCATGCCCTAGCCTTAGCCATAACAATGACATCCCAAGTTTCCAAAATCGACAATTTGTGCAACAACATATATGTATTAGCATAACATATATATATATAATGTAAAGCCACCTACCATGCACAAACCATATAATGTAAAACTTGATTTAAATTATAAGAACATAATAATGAAAATTAATTAAATTAATTAACTAATTTCTCTAGATTTCAAAACAACCCTAAATTACTTTAACTTAATATATGTTATGAATCAAGTCGTGGCCTTTCCGAAAATCATGTCTTAGCTTAATTCCATACAAGGTATCATTGACTATCAATTTAAAGATTTAGATTAAAGACATGTAGTTCATTTGTACCAAGTTATAAAACATATAAAACATCAAAAACTTAGTTTAGAACACCCCCTACCTCACAAGAGGATTGTTCCTCTTGAATCCAAGGAAAACAAAGGAATTTCAAGTTTTCCTTCTAGGGTTATATAGAGGAGAGTGAGAGGAAGCAAAAGTATTCCAAAGTTTTAAGTCTAAGGTAAGTGGAAGGAGGCCAAAATGAAGCTTGAAGCTCTAAACTAAGTTTTGCTTCAATGGTGGCCAGGTTAGGGTTTGAGAGGAAAGAGATAAAAATGAAATAAAAAGTGGAAACCATAAGTCAAATGTGGTGGGATTCTCCACTCACTAGGTATTTTTGCACTACCTCTCACACACACACAATGCAAGACTTAATTTCATGCTTACACTTGTCACGAATCCAAGGCTCCTTCCTAGGTTTAATCCTAAGCCTGCACTTGTCAACCCTCTAAACCAACAAGTGGTCCAATCCTAGGCTAACAAATGGGTGAATCTCCACCCTCCATTTGTCAAGGAATTAAGCTTCCAAGTCTCCCCACCCCAATGCCAACAAGTGGCACCATGAGAATGTGACACTTGTCACATTTTTTGAAAATTGAAAAAAGGTCCTTTTTGAAAATATCTTCCAAATTAAATTGCAAAATGGTCCCTAAGACGAAAAATAATTACTTTTCATAATTACACTAAAACACCAAAAGTTTAAGAAAATTACCAAAAAGCCATGCATCCATGCCTTTTACAAAAAAGTAAACATTTAACATGCTTTTCTACAAAAGTAAAAATGTAGATATCATGGAATTTAAATATCATGGATGTATGCAAGACCGAAATCAAATCCGAGTACAAAAAGTGAGGTTATGCAACTAAAAACGAAAAATAAAAAAAGGACGAAAAAAAGAAAAAGACGAAAAAAGAAATTACTGAAAAAAAAAGAAAGGAAGAAAAATGACCGGGTCATTACAACCTACCCTCCTTAAAATGATTTCGTCCCCGAAATCGAATCGTACCTGAAAAAGAGAACAAATGGGGATACCAAGAGCGAACCTCCTATTCGAGCTCCCAAGTAGCCTCCTCAATGCCGTGGTGTCTCCACAAGACCTTGACCAATGGAATGGCCATGGTCCGCAAGACCTGCTCCCGTGAATCAAGAATCTGGACTGGACCTTCCTCGTTGGTCACGTCCTCACCAATAACCACCTCAGTCCACCGTAGAACATACGATGGGTCCGGTTCGTACTTCCTCAGCATAGAAACATGAAAGATGTTGCAAACCCTATCTAGGTCTGGCGGCAACGCCAAACGATAAGCAACTTCACCGACGCGCTCCAATATCTTAAATGGTCCAATGAACCTAGGAGACAATTTACCCGTCTGTCAAAATCTCAGAAGTCCCTTGCGAGGAAAAATCTTAAGAAAGACATGGTCCCCTACCTCAAAAGACAAGGATCATCTCCTCCTGTCTGCGTAACTCTTCTGTCTGCTCTACGTGGTAAACAACCGTTGCCGAATCAACTTGATTTTCTGTGTTGTCTCAATGACAATGTTAAGACCTAAGGAAATGGTATCACCAACCTCGGTCCAACAAACTGGAGATCTGCAAGGTCTGTCATACAACACCTCAAAAGGTGCCATGCCAATAATGATTTGGTAACTGTTCTTGTAGGCAAACTCAACCAAAGGCAAGTAGTCCTCCCAACTACCACTGGAATCCAAGATACAAGCCCGTAGCATATCTTCCAACATCTGAATGGTGCGTTCTGACTGACTATCAGCCTGAGGATGGAATGCTGTGCTGAAGTGAAACCCCGTATCAAGAGCCTCCTGAAAACTCTACCAAAAGTGAGACGTGAGCCGCGGATCCTTATCCGAAACAATGGATATAGGAACCCGCGAAGCCTGACAATCTGCCTCACATACAGTCCACTTAGTCTTTCTACACTATCTATCACTGCCATGGGCAAGAAGTGAGCCGTCTTAGTCAACCTGTCAACTATGACCCAAACGGCATCATTCCCTGCCTGAGACCTCGGAAGTCCCCTTATAAAATCTATAGTGATATGCTCTCATTTCCACTCAGCTATTGGTAATGGTTGCAACAATCCTACCAGTCGCTGATGCTCTGCCTTCACTTGGTGACAAGTAAGGCATCGAGCCACAAATTGTAAAACATCCCATTTCATGCCCTGCCACCAAAACTGTCGCCGTAGATTATGATACATCTTTGTACCACCAGGATAAACTGCGAGTCGAGAGTGGTGAAAATCTCGAAGAACGTCTTCACGACAAGATAAGGGAACAAACATCATCCCCTTGTACCTAAGACCACCGTCCAAATGTAAGGTCCAACCCTCTATATTCTCGCCGCCTGAAATCCGAACATGGATGTACTTCATCTCCCCATCCTCCAACTGCGCCTCAATAACTCTACTAACAAGAGCCGGTTGAGCCACAAGGCTAAACAAAATAACCGGTAAAACATCCTCATAAGACTGTAGACCAAGATCTGCAAGCTCTTCTAGCATCTTCCATCTATAGATGAAAACATTAGCAAGAGTCCCCTGTGACTTCCTACTCAATGCATCGGCCACCACAGTGGCCTTACCCGGATGGTACTATAACTCAAAGTCATAGTCCTCCATGAACTCAACCCATCTGCACTGTCTCAAGTTCAAATCCTTCTGAGAGAAGAGATACTTGAGACTCTTGTGGTCAGAAAAAACCTTAAACTTTTCCCCATACAAATAGTGTCTCCACCCTTTTAGGGTAAAGATTACTACGGCCAACTCCAAATCATGTGTCGGATAGTTCAACTCCTGAGTCTTCATCTATCTAAACTCGTAAGCCACCACCCACTCTATCTACATCAAGACACAACCCAAACCTTCCCGTGAAGCATTACAGAAGATCACATAACCCAAACCACGTTTAGGAATGATCAAAACTGGAGTCGATGTCAACCTGACCTTTAACTCCTGAAAAGCAAACTCACATGCCTCGTTCCATACGAACTTGACACTCTTGCAAGTAAGTCGAGTCATAGGTGCTGCTAAATGAAAGAAATCCCGAACAAATCTCCGATAATAGCCAGTTAAGCCAAGAAAACTCTGAATCTCAAACACTGTCATCGAGCACTCTCAATCCATTGTCGACTCAATCTTTAATGGATCCACTGCAACTCTGCCCCCTAACACAATATGTCCAAGAAACTTCACTTTCGATAGCCAAAATTCATATTTCTCGAACTTGGCGTATAACTGATTATCCCTAAGGATCTGCAATACTGTTCTCAAATGATACTCATATTCTTCTACCGAAGCTGAGTATACAAGAATGTCGTCAACGAAAACCACAATGAACTAATCAAGATGGTCACTGAATACATGGTTCATCAAGTCCATAAAAGTTGCTGGAGCATTGGTCAAACCAAACGGCATCGCCAGAAACTCGTAATGGCCATACCGAGTGCAGAAAGTGGTCTTGAATATATCCTCATCCTTAACCCTTAACTGATAGTAACCCGATCTCCGATCAATCTTCGTAAAACAAGTGGGTCCCTTCAACTGATCAAACAAGTCATCAATCCTAGGCAAAGGATACTTGTTCTTGATCGTAGCATGGTTCAGCTTGCGATAATCGATGCAAAGTCTCAAAGACCATCATTCTTCTTCGTAAAAAGAACTGGTGCTCCCCAGGGTGAAACACTAGGACGAATAAAGCCTTTTCCTTTCAACTCATCCAATTAAGCTTTCAGCTCATCCAATTATGCCGGTGCCATATGATACGGTGCCATAGAGATCGGCGTAGTACCGGGAATGATGTCAGTGGCAAAGACGACTTCCCGAAGAGGAGGAAGCTCCGTCAACTCCTCTAGAAAAACATCCAAAAACTCCACAACAACTGTTGGATAAACACGGCCTAAAATGTTATCCTCGTCAGCTAACAGGCTAGCCAAGTAGGACCTGTAGCGACCCCAGTCACCAATACTAAAAATCATCGTTGAGTGGGAATCATTCCTATCTCCCATGAAGTGAAAACATTCTCCCAGTGGGAGTACAAATGGACACTCGCCTATGGAAGCAATCGATCGTGGCACGCAAGAAAAATAACCAGTCCATCCTGAGGATGACGTCAAAGTCCGTCATGTCAAAAATGACAAAATCAAACTCTAAAGTCTGCCCAACTATCTCAATAGCATAACCCCGACAAATATGCTCCAAGGACACTAGACCCCAACTGGTATGTCAACACAAAGGAAACTATCCCGTTGCGTGACCTCCAGACCCAAAGAATGTGCAAATGAAGCAGATATGAATGAATGTGATGCACCCGTATCAACAAGAACTCTAGCCCAAGAACTGAAAACTGGAAAGATACGTCAAACTGTAGAAGTCCCCCCGCAGGTATCAGCCTGTGGTAATGCGTAAGCTCATCCCTGAGCCCCTGATTGCTAAGAACTACCCTGGTGACTCGACTGATGTCCGGAAGCAGTGGGCGTAGAACCCCTACCCGGATAAGAGCCAACTGACGGCGCCACTAGCTGTGGTGCCTGGGGAACCCAAAACTTGACTGAACAACTGCAAACTGTGCAGGTGTGGCCTGTGAACCAGTGCCACCCTGTGCTCTGTTCTGTAAGCATGGACACTCCCTCTTGAAATGTTCAGGCTGCTTATAGTAATTACAAACTCCTTGGAGCCCCTGTGTCAAAGCTGAAGACTTACCCTTCTAAGAACGACTGCCATGAGGTTACAACTGTGGGCAACGAGGCTTGATGTGCCCCGGTTGCTGATAGTGGTGACAAATCAACTTCCCCGAAGGAATAGGAACTGTGGGTGCAAACCGAGCCTGCTGTGACTGTCCCTGAACACGAGAACTATCCCTGGCCTTAGCCTTCTTCCACTGACTACCAACAGATACTGATGAAGTCTCTCCATGAGATTGCTTATATGAGCCCTTGATCCTGAGCTGATCTTGGTCCTCTGCCTTAACCAACATAGCTTTTTGGACCACCTCTTTGTAGGTCCTCAAATCCAATACTGAAATCCATGGCCTAATATCAAGATGTAACCCATCCTGAAATTTCCTTGCCCTGAGCTTATCGGTAGCTACCATCTCCAGTACATAACGAGAAAGAGAAGTGAAGCGTGTCTCATACTCAATGGCACTCATGCTGGCCTGATAGAGACCTGTGAACTGTACTCTCATGTCTTGCCTCATAACCCTCGAAAAGAAGCAGTCGAAGAACAATAACCTGAACTCCTCCCATGTCATCACCTCCACATCATGGATATTGGTCATAGACCTCCACCAGATATCGGCATATCCCATAAACATAGAGGCTGTCAAGAAGATCCTTAATCGGTTCGTAGGTACTGCCATACTATCAAGCTTGCGTACCATGAGATCTAGCCATGCCTCTGATGCAAGCGGATCCATACTCCCTGTAAACTGGTCGATCTTAACCCGCTGTAACTTCATGAAGTAGTCCAAAGCCTTTTTTAACAACTGGTGTCGGTGCTGGTACCGGTACCGGAATCTGCATTCCTGCGATATGCTGACGAAACATCTGTTAAATGGACTCTGACATTCCCAAAGCCACTCTCTGTGCAATCTGCTCCTCATAAGTCAAAGCTCGTGGTGGATTAGGACCCATGCCACAAACTAGAATCCTAAGCCTTCCCGAACCCCTCGTAAACTCAGTGTCATCCACCTACTCCTCAATGCCCTGACGTGAAGACTTTCCATGCATGACAACCATGATACTAAATGTACGTAAGGAAAGAGGTCAACAATAACACAAGCTATCATGACCGAATGCAACTCACACTATGAAAGCATGAAACCTAAAGCAAGACAAGGTATGCACCACCCAGTTATGCCGAAGCGGTAAAAGAAAGCTGTTTAAAGGGTAAAGTACTTAAGCAAATAAGCATACATATCAAACAAGGATGCTTTTTAACATATAACCATATAAGCATAAAGACATGTAATAATACCAAGTGTGTTACCATGAAACACGTAAACATGTTACAATGTCAAAACATGTTATCAAGGACATGTGAATAAATCAAATACACCAACAAAAGCATGATATGCACCCAAAACCCATCATCCTAAGGTTTTTGAACCTAGGAGCTCCGATACCACTTGTAATGACATGAGTTTTTATTCAACCCAGCGTGTTAGCAGTGACCCGAACGTAAATTCAACAGTGAATCAGAATACGGATGCAAAAGGTAAAACAATGGTCTTTAGAGATACTACATGTCTATAAGACACCAATGTGACCCCTAACGAGGTCACAGAACCCAAAGAAAACAATTGCGGAAGCGACGTGTCAAAAACGGACAAGAATGAGCATAGGGGCAAAATGATCTTTTCTAAAATGGAAGTGGGTGCTGCCAAGCACATCATTGGAAAGAAATGAAAAATTAATGAATTTAGACTCATGAATCTCCTGATTCAGAGTCTGAACGAAAAAGATATGAATTTAGAACAAAATAGCCTTCTCCGTTTAAGAGTTACTACGACCCTATCTCACTAAAACTGTAATAACTCTCATTACAGTTGGAGTTTTCATGTATACTTGGTACCATTGGAAATCTAACTTCAAGCTCTTGAGTTTTGACTCAAGAACGACCTAATTTGGATTAGAAATGAAGGAGTTATGACTCTCTGAAATTGATGCAACAAAATTATCCCAGAAAATCAAAAGGGGAAAGGTTGTAGGGAGGATCAGCCGGCTGAACCTCCATCATCAGCCGACCGAACCCCAATCATCAGCCAGCTAAAACGCCAAAAATCCCAAAAAGGCTAGTGGAATGCAAGCTCGATATGTATCAGCGGGCTGATTTCTGCTATCAGCCGACCGGTGCACCCTGCTGCAGCAGCAAAAGTTGCTGTAAAGAATGGGGAAGGTGTTTGGTCCATTTCTAAGGCTATGCATGCTTCCCATTTGATCTGAACAAGTTTTAAAACATCTTTAAACCTTAAATGAACAACCATTACATGTTAAATCGAAGTGAAGCTTTAATTGATACCCTAATGCATGAATTTTGCTTAAATTTTCATAATTCATCCAAAAATAGTTCAAAAGTTGAAATTCATGTATTCCTTGAGATGTAATCATGCTCGCATGTGTAAAATGATGAATTAGATGCACTAGAATGGCCTACGGCCTTATGGCATGTCATATGCAAAATATAACCCTTCAATGCATGAAACCCCATGTATTCCATGAACAAACTATGAAGATAAAGAGCATACAAGTCATAAAAATGTCTTTGGCCCTTGGCCTCATTACATACACCTCCTAAAAGTATCAAAAGGTACACTTAAGTGCACATTACATAGCTTAAATAATAATTACAAGTTTTTATATAATACACTAAAAAGATCATGATATGCTAACAAGTGCATATTCAATGTCACCAAAAATACTCCAAGAATTCTAGCAAGTCTAAGAGTGTTATGCATCCCACAATAAAGTTTCTTTACTTGAAAAACACCCGGTAACTTCGGGGTGAGTAAACGAGTTTACTCGTAGGGAATAAGCATGCATAAGTTTAACTTATAACAAGATTTGCAATTTAATAGAATTTAGTCCATGCTATTAAAATGACATTGGGACTTTTAACATACACAATAAGATGCAAATATCACAAGGTTATTAAGTTGGAGATTTAAATGCGAAATTAACTAAAGTGGATACTTGGACATCATGCTGGATCAAACCGACACCATAGTTACTTTAGGGTTATTAGCCCATGGGTAACCTCCCTATGTGCGCGCTAGACTTGTAGAGGGACAATCCCCCGTACTAGAACCATGCCCTAGCCTTAGCCATAACAATGACATCCCAAGTTTCCAAAATCAGCAATTTGTGCAACAACATATATGTATTAGCATAACATATATATATATATATATAATGTAAAGCCACCTACCATTCACAAACCAATTTTGGAAACGCAACACATGCCCTAAGTTCTCAACTACAATGGCATAAAGAATGTTGAATAATCATTATATAATTTGTTACTCTTTATAACAATATCATTCAACAACAAGAATATAGTCTCAGAAGTATGATATAAGTTTAAAAATCATAATTTAAACATGCAATCAATATAGGATACATACTTATTCACTAACACAACAAGGATAGAAATTAATTTAATAAAACAACTAATTTTTCTAGATTTCATTTCTCATCCAAACATGCTCAATTTAATATATGTTGTAGTACCTATCATGGTCATTATATAAATTACTTCAAAACTTGATTTAAATCATAAGAACATAATAATGAAAATTAATTAAATTAATTAACTAATTTCTCTAGATTTCAAAACAACCCTAAATGACTTCAAGTTAATATATGTTATGAATCAAGTCATGGCCTTTCCAAAAATCATGTCTTAGCTTAATTCCATGCAAGGTATCATTGACTATCAATTTAAAGATTTAGATTAAAGACATGTAGTTCATTTGTACCAAGTTATAAAACATATAAAACATCAAAAACATAGTTTAGAACACCCCCTACCTCACAAGAGAATTGTTCCTCTTGAATCCAAGGAAAGTAAAGGAATTTCAAGTTTTCCTTCTAGGGTTATGTAGAGGAGAGTGAGAGGAAGCAAAAGTATTCCAAAGTTTTAAGTCTAAGGTGAGTGGAAGGAGGCTAAAATGAAGCTTGAAGCTCTCAACTAAGCTTTGCTTCAATGGTGGCTAGGTTAGGGTTTGAGAGGAAAGAGATAAAAATGAAATAAAAAGTGGAAACCCTAAGTTAAATGTGGTGGGTGTGACGGCCCAAATTTTTCAACCTGGTGCATCAGTGATGAACCAAAAGTGATCCGGTAACGGATCCGAAATACAGAAGCTAGAGGTAAACCAAGGTCTCTAGAGATAGGAGTCACTCCTAAGACACAAATGTGACCCTCCATGAGGTCACGGAACTTAAAGAGGACAAAAACGGAAACAAAGGTCAAAAAGGACAAAATTTGCTATCCAAGGGGCAAAAAGGTCAATTCACTATTAAAAGAAGAAACTTGGCTCTAAACAAGTCAAACAAGGTTAACACAACCTAATCTAATCATTTTGAAACATTCCAAGAGGTTCCATGAACATTGGCTAAGAATCCCACAAAATGCCCCGTCCCGGTTGAAGTGAAAACTGACACTAGTTCACTAAAACATACATAACTCCCACTGTGTTTGGAATTTGAGAATTGGATTGGTACCATTGGAAATCTGACTCAAAATCCTTGAGTATAGGCTCAATAATCACCCCATTTGGATTAGAAACGAAGAAGTTATGACCCTTTGAAGTTGGAAGATTAGTGCTGAAACTCAACAGAAGCTAGGCTCGGGTTCTGCTATTTCGGTTCGATCAAAATGAAGTTTTGGATGACCAAAATGAAGATGCTGAGACCTGAAATCATTAAGAAAGGTTCCAATTGCTTCGGTAGACCGAAATAAAGGTTCGGTCGACCGAAATGACCCTTGAATAGTGTTTTTGGCTACTGGAATGTGATGTTACTGTGCAAACACAAAACCATTTGATATCGGTCGACCGAAATGGAGTTTTGGTCTATTGAAACACCTTGAAAACCTGCTACTGAACCTGCTATAAGCCTAAGGTGTTAAGGTACTACCTCAACTTTGAATCCCATGATACTTTAATTCAAAATGGATGTGTAAAACTGATTTTTCATGAGTTTTGAGAATGTAAACATGTCAACAAGATTGATATGAGTAACTGAATATAAAACAATGGCCCGTGGCCTCATACACTTCATTTACAAGATTTTGACTTCTCAAACCTCAAAATTTTATTAAAAGACATTTGAAGCAAAACTTTGTTACCAAAAGTGTCTAAGTACAAAAGTAGACATGCTTGACCTTTAGCCTCATTACATACATGCTTAAAATGTCAAAAGTGATTACTTAACATCCTTACACATCAAGGAAATTACATAATCTTCAAAAGTACCATACATACATGGTATACAAAATATAACTTCAAAAGTTAGGCATGCTAAACACTTGCATGCTAATATACAAAAATGCTTCAACAAGCTCAAAAACTTCTAAGGATGATCAGCATCCATGAACATAGTCTCTTTACTTGAAAAATAACCCAAACCACTGAGGTGAGTAATCAAGTTACTCGTAGGAGAAGCATATGCGTATACCCTAAAGTTTCAATATCATTGTAAGATCAATATAGACAAATACAAGGGAGCATTCCACTTAACGTCTATGTTCAAGGTGTGCTAAGGGATCATCTTAAGCTAACTTGAATGATTCTTTAGCAATACAAATCAATATCAATGTACTTAACAACATCAATTCACCAATAACAAGAACTTCAAGCTACAATTAAGCATTGGTTGTCAACTTGAAATTTAATGCGAAAACAAGTAATGGAAGACTTGGACATCATGTCTCAGACTTAACCAAGATTAATACGGTTATTCCGGGCATTAACCCACTGGGAAGACCACCCTAGTGTGCACTATCTCAATTGGGGAGAACTCATACCTCCCGCACTAAATCCGAACTTTAGTCATGTCACATGTAACAATGTCCTAAGAGATTCCAAAATATATATCAAGTTCAAAACTTATATATATATAATAAAGCATACAAACCACCTTCCATGCACAAGTATTTTGAAACCATACAAACCATGTCTTAGGGTTCCAAATCTAAAATGGCATGCCAAATGACAAATTCACATCATGATATTATGCACAATACAATATCACAAATTTATCAATTCAAGTCATGCCTCAGTAACAAGCTCTATATACTAATTATCAACATTTAGCAATAAGCTCATAAATTAATCACAATTTGTAATTCACAAGAATATAGAATTATTATCATAAAAATATAGCAATTCAAGTCAATAAGAATTGCATATAACACTAATAATTCTACTAGAGTTCTATATTACTACCACATGTGAATTTACTCGAATTTAGCATCTACTAAATTATATAATCCTTCTACACATGGTTTACACATATCAGACATGCTTAATCAATAAACCCTAAGTCAAGAAGTGAGGGTTTCCTATAATATGCAATACTATCATATCAAAAGCATGTACACAATATATATTTAACCACAAGGACTATAAAACACTTAGAATATAAACATACTACCACCCCTACCTCAATAGAGAATTGAATCTCTATAATCCAAGCTACCAAGCACAAATGGAAAACAAGGTTAGGATTCTTGAAGAGGAGAGTGAGAGGAATCCTTTCTCTCCCAAGGTCAAAGGTCTAGGGTGAGTGGAAGAGTGCCAAAAGTGAAGTCAAAGTTCTATACTAAGCTCTCCTCTAATGGAGTCTTTGCTAGGGTTCATGAGAGATAATGAAATGAAGAAGGTAAAGTGTAAAAATGGTGAGTGGAAGGGCTAGAAATCCTCTACTCACTATATGTTCTTGCACTACCTCTCACACACACACAATGCAAGACTAAATCTTGAGCTTACACTTGTCACAAATCAAAGGCTAGATGTGCACTAATCTAAGGCCAACACATGAATGAATCTCTACCCACCAAATGTCAAGAAGTCATGGTGCCAAGTCTCTTCACCCAAATGCCAACAAATGGTTCCATGAGAGTGTGACACTTGTCACACTTTCCAAAAATTACAAAATGGTCCTTTTTCAAAATATCTTCCAAAATAAATTGCAAAAAGGTCCCCAAAACGAAAAATAATTATTTTACATAATTACACTAAAACCCCAAAAGTTATAAATAATTACACTAAAGTATGCATTCATGCCTTTTACAAGAAAAGTACTAATCTAGCATGCTTTTCAAGAAAAGTAAAAATACCAATGTCATGGAAATCAAATACCATGAATGCAGGCAAAACCGGAATCTAATCCGAGCACAACAAGTGAGGTTATGCAAGGAAAAATGAAAAACGGGAAAAAGACGAAATAGAGAAAAGACAAAATAGGAAAAAGACGAAAAAAGAAAATCACCGAAAATGAAAAAGGAGGAAAAAGACTAGGTCATTACAGTGGGATTCTCCACTCACTAAGTGTTCTTACATTACCTCTCTCACACACACAATGCAAGACTTAATTTCATGCATACACTTGTCATGAATCAAAGGCTCCTTCTTAGGCTTAATCCTAAGCCTACACTTGTCAACCATCTAAGCCAACAAGTGGTCCAATCCTAGGCCAACAAATAGGTGAATCTCTACCCTCCATGTGTCAAGGAATTAAACTTCCAAGTCTCCCCACCCCAAAGCCAACAAGTGGCACCATGAGAATGTGACACTTGTCACATTTTTCAGAAATTGCAAAAAGATCCTTTTTGAAAATATCTTCCAAATTAAATTACAAAATAGTCCCTAAGACGAAAAATAATTACTTTGCATAATTACACTAAAACCCCAAAAGTTTAAGAAAATTACCAAAAAGTCATGCATCCATACCCTTTACAAAAAAGTAAATATTTAACATACTTTTTTACAAAAGTAAAAATGTAGATATCATGGAATTTAAATATCATGAATGTATGCAAGACCGAAATCAAATCCGAGCACAAAAAGTAAGGTTATGCAAGTAAAAACGAAAAATGAGAAAATGACGAAATAGGGAAAATGACGAAAAAAGATATTACCGAAAAAAAAAAAAAAAAAGTAAGGAAAATGACCGGGTCATTACAAGTGTGAAACAAAAAAGTTTGTAATGCTAAACTGGACTCCCAATAGATAAGATAAAATCATAAATACTCTTTATCTCATACTACTCTCTCAATACATAATCTAATCTTTTGAAAAAATAATAGAAAATTTTTCTCATATTGAATTCGAAGTGCCATGCTATTATTACTTAATATTCATATTTCATATGCCGAAGGCATAGTCTTCTTTTTTCTCTCAAATAAAAACAAACCTCATTGACGCCAAGCGTGAGGGAATGCTAGATATTTGGTAATTTCTCCCCAACTAGGATAAAAGATCCCATTAAAGTAGACATTCCCATGCATATTGTATGTACATCTGGTTGCATAAATTGCATAGTATCAAAAATAGCTATTCCGGGTATTACCTATCCACCAAGAGAGTTTATTGTATTGACCCAATCATTTTCCTTACTTTCCTTTTTTCCATTTTTACGTAATTTTTTTTTTCATTGTTATTTTCTTTCATGTAACCTCACTTTTTATGTTCGGAGTTGATTTTTGACTTCATGTGCTTTCATCCCAGTTGGTTTCCTTGAAATGCATATCTTTACTTTTGGAGAAAAGCTCACTAGTTGTTCCTTTTTCCCACAGGGGCATGGATGAAGAAATTCTTCAGAAACATTTTCGTTTCTTGGGGTGTTTTTCATAAATATCTTTTGGAGATATTTTGATTTGGGGGTTTTTAAGAAGGTGTCTTTTGGAAGATATTTTCATTTGGGTCACTTGTGCAGTTATCCTTTGTGTAGAGACCTTTATGCAATTAACGAAAATTAATTGCAAAGTGTCTCTTTTGGGCTTGGATCTTCGTATGGAATTCATTTTCACATTTCGTTGAGTCGTGTACTCTTAGAATTGTCTTCCCATCGTTTTCCCCAGTTTTCGGGTTTTTGACCCCGGTTGTCACCGAACTTGCTCGAGGCATACCTTTCTACTCGGGACTGGGTTTTTGATACCGTTTCTTCCGTTATTTTTTTTATTTTTCATCTCAGTTCGTTTTCATTCACAGTGTTTTACTGTTTGAGCGCATCTGCGCAGATTTCACTTTTCGAGGCCAGACGGGACCCGTTCGGGGCACTTTTAGGATTTTCTATAAATAGGGGAAGAGAGACAAAAGCTTGTCTCTCCTCCATGGCCAACCACCATGGCAGCCAAGGGCTACCACCCTTCTTCCTCTCTTTTGGCATCTCTCCCCTTGGATTTTTTCGTCGATGATGGGGGCATAAATGTCAACTTTGATGAGACTTTCGATTTCAACCGATTGGAATCTCGTTTTGGCCATTTTTCGAGTTCAGATTTGAAGCCAAGTTTAGATTTTGGTGTTGCCGCAAGGGGGTTTCTTGTTCCCTTCATTGTCCTCGATAAAACCCCGAAGTGGCATCGTATTCGGAAAGGTTTCGTTTGGGTGGTTTTTGAGATTTCATCTCAAATTGAGGTAGGGGTTGTAATATGTTTATTTCCTAAGTGTTTAGGTGTTTTTGGAGCTTAATATATATTGTTAACATGCTTAATAAACAGTAGTCTTAGATTTAGAAGGAAAGTCTTTGAAATGACTTAGGGTTTAGGGTCCGTTTGGCATGCGTTTTGTTTTAGGCGTTTTGTTTTTGGCTAAAACAGAAACAGTGTTTTTGCTTTAGGGTGTTTTGGAAAAAAAATTGGAAGCACGTCTGGGAACGATGTTTTACTGTGAAAATGTCAGAAACAGAAATATACAAAAACATGTTTGGTAGGTCATGCGTTTCAAGAATTTTGAAAACAAAACATGTTTGGTCACTCCAATTGTTACCAAAAAAATAAAACAGAAACAAAAAACATGTTTGGTTATTATTGTTTTTAATTTGTTTTTATAAATTTTAAGTATACTTATAAATTTATTTCTATATAAATAGTCATCATATTTTTAATAGATGTGGAGAAATTTGAACACACAAACATATATATATATATATATATATATATATATATATATATATATTAATTTTTGCAATAACCTATTTACAAGTTGTTTGCAATAATCTGCTTCAATTTTGTTATCCTATTACCTGTATAGTCCAACACAACATTCAAAATAAAAATAAAACCCAACTATAAGCATAATTGGAATAGAGGGTATACCATTTACTATTTTTTTAGCCTTTTTAAAGTGATGAAATACAAGAATTAATACAAGTTGAAATATGCAAAGACAGTGTTTGAAACACTAATTTGCAACCACCTGTTTTACAATTATACCAAGGTAATAACATCAATGTTATGAAGGTAAATAATAACCACCTGTTCTGATATGTATACTAACAACAAAGCTCTCAAGGTAAATAATCACTTATAGACACTCTGGAGTGAGCAAAATGCATAATTTTAGTGAGTTATAAAAATGAATATTACAAGGATGACACAACTAAGTAGTGAAAATACATAATGCAGAATGCCATTTTTGAAGATTACAAAGATGATACAAGTAAGATAGCCTCATTGATTACAAGGATGATGCTAGAAATACAGAATGAAGATTACAAGGATGATGCAGCTGAGCAGAATCCAAAATGCCATTTATGAGGTCTTTAGCTACAGAAATACAAGGATGAAAAACTTGAGATAGCATCCTTGATACACAACAATAGCAAAGACTTTTCTTCAACCAAAATGCATCATCTATCTTTAGAAACTTGCAGTATGGAAGCTTTCTCAGTATTTTATAGCAAAGACTTTTCTTCAACCAAAATGCATCATCTATCTTTAGAAACTTGCAGTATGGAAGCTTTCTCAGTATTTTAAAAAGATGACCTCAAAATGAATTTGATCATAGCAGTCCTATTACACAGCAGCAACCATATGTAAAAGAAGAGCCCAACAACATTACCCAATTATCCACATAAAGTTATGACAACAATAAATTATACCAAGTATGACAAATGCCACCATTTTGTAATATTCTCTTCCATTTTCACTAGTTATGAAGCATTTGAAAATTGCCACTAAATATTTGTGATTCACATATAATTTGAACAAGTATAAATAATTAATGAATAAAATGACAATGTTAGAAGTGGAATGATGAAACTAATGACAAGATATTCCCCAAGTAGATTAAAATAAGATCAAACAAGAAAATCCCCATAAGGCAACCTTAGAACCAAGAGGTAATCTGATTGACTGTCCCTTGAATTTGGATGGCCACAGTCACAATTTACATGGCATTCAAACAGGCCCTCAATTTGTCTCCATTAGTACGCAATGTCGTCCCTTTATTACCTTGGCCATGTGGTCCATGCCAAGATTCCTAATCTTACACCTCTTTTGTTGGATCTTTTATCTATACTTAATAATAATAAAATTTTAAAAAGAACAAGTTTCTTAATCTACCTCAATTACTCTTTAAACTTGCTAATAGAGCCATCCAATAGCACCCAAAAGTGGAGAATTATCCCACTAAATCTACCTCGATTATACTACACAATTCATATAAATAATTTCCAAATTAGCAAGAAAATTAAGTATTAGTGCTTTTATATTTCTCATTTTGTCTAATGTCTTTAAACTAAGATCAAGAGAATTGTCAGACTTTAAATCACTCTCAAGACCTGAAATTCCTAAATAAGAATAGAACCATGGAGTTTCTGGTAGAAAAAGCATTAAATCTATTTTGTAGCAAAGATGGCACTATTTTGACTTCTATACAACAAATTTTTAGTATAATAATTTTTGATATGAAAGGCAACCAAACAACAATGACACTATGAGAATTATCTTTAAGCATGCTTCACTTAAGAAATTCAATTACACCTTAAAATAAGCTTTTAGGGAAGCTCTTCACATTCGATTATTTTTATGTAATTTGTATTATACTTGTAGGTTTTCTTTGTTGTTTAATACATTAAATACCATTGTTATTTAATCTATTAATTACCAAACCCATCTACAACTCTTTCTAATTTCCCAGTAATGGGTATATACTAGCAAGTTTAACAACTGACGTGTAAGCATTCTTTATTATACTCTGTCCTCTAATTCTTCTCACTTCGCTCTCACATCAAATTCTATCCAACCAAGTTACTGAGTTCATTAACATTAAAAATGTAAATATAAACACACCATTGAGTCTTAAGCTCAAGTTGTATCTCCTTATCCTTCCCATGTGGAGGTTAAGGACTTGAGTCTCATTTTGGCACAGTGGGTCATATGTAAACGTACTCTCTTTCTCACACGCACACACAAACAAAAACCTTGCATATGTATATATGTTCCAATCATTAGAGTACATGTCTTTGGCAATGTGTTACATACACTATGTCAATGTCAAGTGTCGGTTTGAGATTCACATACTATATATCAAAATTGTACTTAATTTCTTTTCTTTGCAAACATTCTCTCAAAGCCAAAACCAGAGAAAAAGTAAATTCTCTTATATTAAAATAACATGATACCACATATATATATATATATATATATATATATATATATATATATATAATAAAAAATAAAAAATTAATGCAAACAAATATTTCAATTTCATTCCACTTCCTCTATTTACAATAGGATAAAGAAATCCTATAACTTTGTTTATCTTATTGCAAATATTTTAATTCTATTCGGTTTCCTTCTATTTAAGTAGGATTAAATAGATTAAAAAACTTAGTGGATAAATAGATTAAATTTTTTTGTTTATCTTATTGAAATGATTTTCTCAGCAACCAAACAGAGGAATTTCCTAACACAAACAATAATTTCAACTCTTTTAACCTAATTTCAAGAACTCTTTTGGACTAATTTCAAGAATCAAGACTAACTCAGCAAAGATAAAAAAAAAAATTAAAAAAAAAAAAAAAACACAAACACAAACATATTAAACACACTGGAAAATAGTATGGGCTAGGGCTAACACACGCTTAGTTCGGAGTTTGGAAATCTTGCCGTCGATGATGAAGGTGTCGGCATCGGCAATTCCAGTGGACAGACCTCGAGCAAAGAATAAGGCGAGAAGTGATTTCCAAGTGATCAACGAGTTGATGAGATCAACGCCCTTTGTTCACGAAGACAAAATTGAACAAATCGAAACCAAAGAACACTTAAAAAAACATTAAATCGAACGTCTAGGGTTTCAAAGGCTTACACTACTATGAATTAAGCCTCTTCTTCACATATCGCAGGTCACTTCCAAAATCGCCAAAGCTTAGGGCTTCATAGGAGAGAGAAATTTTCGGGCCAAATGGACTACAATATTTTAACTTTTACGTTTATACGTGGGCCAAAATGTTTGTTTCAACCACTACAGTTGTGTTAGGTCCGCTACAGTATTGAAATATCCAAAAACACCAATTTCCTGTTTCAATTTTTGGGCCTAATTTGTGAAATGTTTTGATACTGTGCAAAACTGTGACGGCCCTGGTTTTTAGGCCAGTGCGTCAGTGATGAACCGAAAGGTTGATCCAGTAATGGATCGGAAATGCGAAAGTGAAAACAGAAAACAAGACTCTAAGAAGTCAAAGTGACCTTCCATGAGGTCGTGGAACTCAATGAGAACTGATGCGATAGCAAAAGATCAAAAATATGATAAATAAGCCCCTAGGGGCAAAATGGTAATTTTTTAAAACTACGGATTTGGGTGCCACCGAGCACACCTCTAAAAATACAACAAAAAACTAATTAAGATGGACTCAAGAATCGCATGATTCGTAGTCCAGACGAAGGAGAAACAACATGACGAAGAAAAACGAGCACTTAAGGCAAAAAGGGTAAACTGGTAATTATTTAAGAAGATCTGGGTGCAACTGAGCACACCGTTGGAAAGACAGTGAAAAATTAGTCAAGTTCAAAAAAAAGTTCACTAGATCTGGAGTCCGGACGAAGGAGAACGAGCGAAAACAAAAGTCAACATCATGACGTTGAGATGAGCACCCCACGAGCACACTGACAAGCACCATGACATGCTAGGTAAGAAAACAATTCAGTCAGAACTGAGAGCCGAAACGAGGTCCGAAAAAAAAAAAAAATTGGAAAAACACAAAGAAGAAACCCCCCCTAAAATTGAGTTTTCTACCCGACTATATGGAAGGAAACAAAAAAGGCACACTGCGAAATCCCCAAAGTGCCCCTAGATCAGAACTAGACAAGAGGGCAAAAAGCTGCTACAGTGACGTTTGAGATCAAAAACGGGCTACCAAAAAAAATTTTCTGGAAAAACACAAAAAAGAAACCACTCCCAAAATCAAATTTTCTACCCAGCAATATGAGAGAAAATAAAAGAAATACACTATGAAATGGCCAAAATGCCCCTCCAAGAAATCAGATCAAGAGGGCTAAAAAGCTGCTAAAATGCAAAACTGAAAGCTGAACTTCACGAGGGATTTCCGATACCAAGACGAAATTTCTGGAAAAACATGAAAAAGAAACTCCCCCCTAAAATCACGTTTTATAAGTGACCATGTGAAGACCGGAATTCATTTCTCGAAAGAAAATCCCAAAATGCCCTAAAATCAGATTATGCAAAAAAAATACAAAATGAGTCCATAGGAGGCTCAAATCACCAAGGATGAGAATTTTTTTGAAAACAATCATGCACGCAAACGTAACTTACCTATTAGGACGTGCTACAATGGTCCAAGGCTTAAAAATACCGCCGATATGAAATCTGACCCCCCAACGGCCAAAAAGACGAAAATGAACTTGAAATGGAAATTTGAAATCCAAAATTATGAAATGGTTTCAAATTATCGTTTGGCCATTGGTCACGCTTCATACATTATTAATAAGACCCTATGAAATGATGAAAATGGAATTCCCACACCTAATGCAACCATGGTGAAGCAATAACTCAACATTTTTCAATATTTTCACAATATTTCATGAAGTCAAAAAATTACATAGGATACAAAATACATGTCGTTGGCCACCGGCCTCATCTCACACAAGTCAAATACATCCTAAAAGGTGTACTTATGTACACATTACATATATGGAATCGAAGATACAAATTTAGACATACAAAGCTACAAATAGGATTTCATACCAACATTTCATGAAAATGTTACTTCAAGTCTACGAAACTTCCATGGCTTAGTGTGCATCCCAAATTAGGTCTCTGTACCTGAAAAATGTCCCCACTACGTGGGTGAGTAACATAAAGCTACTCGTAGGAGATGAGCATGCATCGACCTAGCATTTTATAATTACAATTAAGGTGAAACATATTAAAGGGGCTCATGCCACCTAATGTCTATGTCAAGATGAAACTCAGGGAATATCCTAAGCTACCTTAGATCATTTCTAACATAAATCACATCATTCATGCAATTTAAATAAAATAGAAACATGTTATACAAAGCAACAAGATATAGGTTCTCAAAAGTATCAACTTGCAACTTAAGATACGAAAACAACTAAAGTAGGTCATGCCACCTAGCGTCTATGTTTCAATGAGTCTAAGGAATCATCCTAAGCCACCTTAGACCGTTTCTAACATAATCACATCGTTCATGCAACTCAAATAATCATGGAAACATATTATACAAAATATCAAGATATTGATTCTCAAAGTCTTCAACTTGAGATCTAAAACACGAAAACAACTAAAGTGGATCATGGCACCTAACGTCTATGTTCTAATGAATTTATAGGATCATTCCTAAGTTACATTTGAACATCAAAACACGAATCACAATATCGATGCAATTTAACCAACATTGAAACTTCCAATACAACGCATAAAGCATGATTCCTCTAAGTTAATATCTTGAAACTCAAAACGGGAAATTAATTAAAGAACAACAAGTTACAATATCATCTAGTTATCAACTTGAAACGAAATGTGAAATCAAACAAAGTGGATACTTGGACATCACGCCGGATCAGACCGACACCATAGTTACTTTAGGGTTACTAGCCCATGGGTAACTTCCCTATGTGCGCACTAAACTGTAGAGGGACAATCCCCCGTACTAGAACCATGTCCTAGCCGTAGTCAAACAACGACATCTCCAAGTTTCCAAAATCAACAAGTTATGCAACAACATATATATCAACATGTATATACAAGATAATCAACTATCTACCATGCACAACCGAATTTGGAAACACAAACAATATATGTTCTAAGTCCACAACTACTAAGGCATGACAAATGTCGAATTTTCAGTGTGCGATTCATTACACGCTATAACAATATATCTCAACATTGAAATCATAAACTCATGAATCTAATACAAGTCCAAAATCATGATTTAAACATATAACCAATGTCAAACACATGATTAAATCATTAACGCTATAGAAATAGAAATTAATTAAATAAACTAATTAATTTCTCTAAATTTCAAATCTCAATCAAATGATCCCTAACTAACACATGTTAAACAACATTGCATAGCCATTACATACATCCATTCAAAATCTTAATTAAGCCAATGGAATAACAAAGTAGAATTTAATTAAATCATAATAATTAAATCGCTAACTTCTAAAGCAACTTCAAATGGTCCTAAATTAATATATGCTAGTAAACAAGTCCAAGTCATTCCAAATATCAAGTTTAAAATTCAATTAAGCCAATGGAACCCTTAAATCGATTTTAATTCATTCATTTAATTAAAATCTCCATATTTTCATACTCATCCAAATGCTCCAAAATTAAAATATGTTAAAGACCATGCTAAGACTTAATTTAATAGTCTATCACAAGTTAATTTCATACAAGGTACGGCCATGGGAATTAATCTTTCACAAAAGAAAAATATTAAATAAAAATTATAATTCTTATTCAAATAACCCAAATTTAATATATGTCAACAACCATACCAAGGCCAAATTTACTAGCATACTATACTTTAATTCTGAGTTATACACATCCTTGATAATTAAATCCTATACAAGGAAAATAATTAAATTAAATTATAGGATTAATACAAAACATGCATACAAGTGGTATAAGCTTATAAAATCATCAATACAATATAAATAAAAGCCTAAGACATCTCCTACCTCAATTTGAGATGAAAATCTCAAAAGCCACCAAAATGAAACGGCTCCGAATCCAACAATACTTCGGGGTTTTGTCGGGGACAACGCCGTGAACATAAAACTCCAAAGAGGACCTACCAAAATCCTAGCTTGACCTCAAACCCGAACTCAAAATTTGGCCAAAAATGGGTTCTAATAAGGGGGAAAGATGCGCGTAGTCAAGACAAACACAAAACGCAAAGGCATTATGACTTTTTAACAAAGGGAAGAAGGTTTAATTGAGAGAAGAAGGGTGGTAGCCCCCCTTGGGCTGCCATGGAAGCTTCTGGTCGTGCATGAAGAGAGGGGAAGATGAATTTTTAATTTTGTAACCCCCTATTTATAGGAAAACCCTAAAAGTGCCCCGAAAGGGCCCCGTGAGGTCCGGAAAAGTGGAATTTGAGCAAACGCGCTCAAACGGCAAAACTCCGTGAATAAAAAAGAACCAAAATGAGAAAATATGAATAACGGAAGAAACAACATTGAAAACTGAGTCCCAAGCAGAGAGATATGCCCCGACCAAGTTCGGCGGCAACTAGGGCTAAAAACCCTAAAACTAGAGAAAAATGACCAGAAGGAAATTCTAAGAGCACACAACTCGTCAAAATGTGAAAATGAATCTCGTACAAGGATTCAGGCTCAAAATGAGGCATTTTTGCAATAACTTTCATTACATGCACAATGGCCCTTCCAAAAAGTGGAAACTGCACTAATGACCTAGAATGAAAATGTCTTCCAAAAATATTTTCTTAAAAACCCCTAAAATAATATATCTTCAAAAGATATTTATGAAAAAACACCCCAAGAAAAGAAAAAGATTCTAAAAAACTATGCATCCATACCCCTATAGACACCGGGAGCAACCAGAGTACTTTACTGCAAAAGTAAAGATACGTATTTCATGGAAACCACTTAGAATGAAAATACGTGAAGTCAAAAACCAACTCCGAGCATGGAAAGTGAGGTTGTGCCAAAAAGTGACAAACGGGGAAAAAACAAAATAGGGAAAAGGACGAAAAGTGAATAGTGTCCAAAAAGTGAAAATGTGAAAATGACTCAATCCTTAAAGGAAGTTGTCAATCCAAGGGAAAGAGTCTCAGAAACCATTTCTAAGCACTCGAGATTGCACTAAGCATCGAGAAACAGAACTCGGAAAAGAAAATTAAACGAAAAAAATTTATCCGTAAAATTTGAGAAAAAAGAAAAGGAGGAAAATGACCGGGTCATTACAAAAACAATCAGCCCACTACCAAACATGTTGCAACCCACTTTTTCAGCTACAGTGCCCAACCTGCAACAAAAACACTAAAACAAAGCAGATACCAAACAGTCTCTTAGTGATTTAAAAGCATGTTTGGTGCATATATATGTGTAACTTGCCAAATTGTAGTTTTTATATATGTTATATAGTTTGTTTCATGGTTTAAAGCATGCATAGCTTATTTATATATAATGTGTAGAGATAACATGACAATTAGTGGCCTTGAGATTATCACTTATATGCATTGTATAGCTTGTTTGATAATTCAAAGCCTTGGGAGCATATATATCTTGCCATAAGTAAATTGTATCATTTACTAGATTACTTGATTTCAGAGACTTTTCATAATTGAATGATATTCTCTTGTAAAGTAGTACATTTAGTTACCTTGTAAGCATGTTACTAGACTTACGTAGAATTAGTATTTATGGCCTCTTAAAATGGTAATTGGACTTAGCATGATATAGGATATTTTTGTCTTGCAAAGCTTGTTTAAATATATCTTGCGTAGATATATAGCTTGTTTAGAATATCACAATTAATTTCCTTGGAAGCTTATTACTAAATTGTAGCTTATTTAGCACTTGTGGCTTAGGATGGTAATTTGACTCAATTGTTGTAAAATATTCTTGTTTTATGCATAAATCGCATATTGGAGACTTGACATGTTATATGCCATTTAGACTTGAATTTTAGGACATGGTTTGTGTGGATTCAACCTTACTTATACATATAACGTGGTTACTTACATTATTGATTTGTAAATATTTGAACTTGTTGATTTTGGAAAGCTTGAAGGACATAAAATACATGATGGCTAGGGTTTGTCTCTAGTACGGGAGACAAGAGTTTCCCTTTGTCATATAGTGTGCACTAGGTAGTACCTTGTGGGTCGTAATTGCCCAGAATAACTTGCTTAGTCTAAAGACCACATGTCCTAGCAACACACTTTGATTTTCGCATTCAATTTCCAAGTTGTTAATCATGGATTACTTGTAGCTTGTGATTTGGTGCGTGGAGTTTCATTTACGCTTTGTATACTTGTGCCTTGTATGCTTGTGCGTTGTATATTTCATTTCGTTTTGGTTTAGTATACTTGAGCTTGTATACTTGTATGCCATGTATAGAAATATTGCTTAGTATACTTGTGAATGTATACTTCTATATATATATATATATATATATATATTGCGTTTTAGTTTCAATATTGTTTAATGTACTTGTGGACGTTGATCATGTCTAATTTTGCCACTGGCAATAGGACGATTTCGTGTAGAATAGTGCTATAGAAAGAGATGTCGAACCCACAGGGAGATGAGATTTATATTCAGTCTTTAATTTCATTTTATAGTTTACAGGTAACTTGGTTAGAAAGTTTGTTGGTTGTCACAATTAAAAACAAACTAAAATTAAACTGAAATATTAAACTAAGTAATCAGAGAGAAAAATCTTAGGGCTTTGACTTCACCACAATCATCATACTATGGTTAACTGCTCCAACTCTGGGATTTAACAATTATGTTTTTCAAATGAATTGAACTCAATAACATTAGTTCAATTCGGGTTTTAAAGAAAGATGTTCTGCAAAATTCAGTTAACCATAACCTATCTGTGGTTAGCGTGGACTATCTATCTACTTACTCTAACTATGCTAACTACTTTGTAAACAATCCACCTTTCCTAAGCATAGACTATGAAAACATTCTTTTGCAAAAAACATTAGAATACCATTATATGACCTCTATTCTTGTGTCCGGCAGGGCTCCGCCAGATACCGCACAGTAAGATAGGTTGAGAATAGACAATAAACCATTACATCTAAGACAAATGAATAATAGTTTATAATCTACTAAAGCATGAAAGCCAATTGAGTTGTCTCAATTGCTTATAGTCATATAATCAAGTAAACATAATATAATAAAATAAAATCCCAGAGTTAAAACAATCAAACCATAATACTAGATTGGGTTACATCAGTGCCCTAAGAGAGAAATTAGCTACTCATGATGATGTCGGATGTCATCTGTGTTGGAGTTATCTCCATCGTCACGGACGGCACTTCTCTTCTCAGGATCTTCACTTTCAAGGTTGTAAGAACCTTAAAAGTACCAGCCTTCTGAATAACACCGTAAAAAGAACTTGAAATTTTGGACCTCCTCTATCAAAGCTTACGCCTTCCTTTATAGAAGAAAATAAGGATCTGGTGAGCTTTTAGGTCTTCTGGCCCATCTAGGATGAGATACGGCTGATAAAGAGAGCAATCCCGTACTTTAAATCTGACATGTCATGGAAAGCTCGAGCTTTAACAAAGGCTGGAGCTTTAAGGTTCAGGCTCGAGCTTTAGGAACAAGGCTCGAGCTTCAAGAATTGGTGCTTGATCTTCACTTTGACACTTAACCAATTTTCTTCAACTATTTTCCGAAGTGTCTTTTTCTTCAACACTTAAAATATTTTTGGGATTGAAATCTTTTAACATTACTCGATCCAAGCTTCATGGGGTCGAGCACTAGGTACCAGGCTCAAGCATTTAGGACTCCAGGCTTAAGCTTCAATGGACAGTGCTCGATCCTGAAGGTGAGGCACAAGACTTGGGAGCATAGCTTTTCAATTAAAATCAACTCTTCAACTTTCGACGCCTCATGCTCGAGCTTGAGGGGCAAGGCTCGAGCACCCTTAGGTAAGGCTCGAGCACCCTAAGTTAGGGCTCGAGCACCAAGGCACATGGCTCGAGCTTCAATGCCTTGTTAGCTTTTCTTTTTCTTTGTTGTGATGCTCGAGCCTCAACACTTAGGCTCGAGCTCTGTGGTTTGAATTTCTTCAAACTTCACCATTTAAGCTCTCGGCTTGCTCTGAATGACCGGCAACAACTTTGTAAGCTTCGATATCATCATAAAGTCCCGGTTTTAACCAATTCTCTAGGAAAGTACCTGTAAACACACATTAAACATAAATCAGTCTAACTATGGATAGAAGTATCACTTTAGGCCTTAACATACGTATATTTAGGGGCTCAAATATGCATATATTCAGCGCTCATCACACCCCCAAACTTACATATTGCTAGTCCTTTAGCAATACAGAACTAAAAAGCCGCTTTCGTAAGAATTACGGCTGCATTTAGCTTATGCAACAAGCCTTTAAACCCATAGGTTACCCCTAGTGGACGAGTTATAGTCTCGTGAGAGTTTCCAGTGAAGATACTCATAAACTTCCCAAATCAGTGCCTTAACTGCACAATAAGCTTATTCAAGTCTGTTTTCAAATCATATCATCATGTAGTTCATTACTCAGTCAAATACAGCAAGTATACCTATCATGTAATCAGAAAAACTTTTAATTTTCAATTTCAATTAAGCAACCATAGTCCCCACATATCAGTTTAATCATTCATTCAACAATCTGAATCTCTAAGATACTTTTGAAAAAAATGATCCTACAATTCAACGTGTGGCTTACTATCCATACTTGCATTTATTTCTTGTTATTCCTCAATTAACAGGAAAACTTTTCAAAGTCCGATTCCCAAGGCATTATTATTTTTTTATGAGTATGCATTTGTCTTCAAAAAGGATACTGTGCAATGTTCAGGTTTATTAAGCTTTCTAAATCACCTATGTAACGAACTTTCAGCCAATGACTCCCAGACCAGATGATCTTAGGGCATTAAGTGTTAAAGCACCCCTAAGGACTTAATTGTTCAAGCAATCTAGGCAACTTAAACCCCTTATGTAACAAGCTTTCAGCCAATGACTCCCAGACCAGATGATTTTAGGGCATTAGGTGTTAGAACACACCCCTAAGGACTTAATCACTCAAGCAATCTAAGTACAAACCTGAACTTGATCATTTTCTACTTCTTTTTCATTTTTTTTTTCCTTTTTCATTCACATTGGTGAAGAATTTTTTCTTTTATTGTATTGCATACATACTAATATTTTTTTGTTTTTTTTTTCTCTTTTTTTTATGCCTTAGTCATCAAAATTATCAAATCCACCTACTCATCTGAGTCTAACTCGAAACAAAACAAGGCTTCCAATATCTACCCCACATAATGCATGCAAGTGTGAATATGTACAAAGTGTAGCATCTCAGAGATGAACATTATTAAACAATAATCATCCTAACAAAGTGGACCACAGGCCACCAACTGATTTTAAAAAATTTCAAGGAATCCCTTTTCACAGTATTTTAGCATACAAACCATTTTTAACCAACATCAAATAGCAAACAGAGTATATCACCATCAACAGACTCAAACACATGCTTATATCATTAACTATCAAATCACATCCTTATGTAAGCAAAAATTTTAAATATAATAACACAACTTAATAACACAACCATACCCCCAAACTTATTGTGCACATTGTCCTCAATGTGTGAGAACAAAATAGAGTTAGAAAGATATTACTAGTCAAGCAGACTAGCAAAGATATGGCAAAATAATACACAGATGGGTAAAAATGAATATCCAGTATCGTCTCCTTCAACATAGTGATTTCTCTCAAAACTACCCAATGGTGCTGTTAGGCAAATCACCCTCAAACTTAATCTGTAGTATCTGGCAAAATCAATAAACTCCAACACATATCAGAGTATCAAGGAGATGGAGTAAGCATAGAGAAATATCATAGTGAACCAAAAATATTAACACAAGAAAAATAGAAGCAAAAAGCATGTATATATATCAAAAATAAGTACAATGCTTTTGAAAGAAAGACTAAAGACAGATATACATCATATAGAAATAAATACATCAAAAAGACTACCCTAGTCAACAAAAAAAATAGGAAAGCCCGAGAAAGCTAGGTGGTGGTGGTGGATTGGAAGAACTAGATGGAATGGACGGAGCATGGCGCAGTAACTCCTCCAATATGCTCTGCTGTGCAGTCAGCATCTGCCACAACACCGCCTAACCATCCTGCAACTCGGCCACCCTGGCCTGTAAAGCTCTAATCTCAGCCTGAGAAGAACTCTTAGGCTAGGCTGCAGGAACGGGCCTCCTCCTTAGTGAGGGCTGGCTATCAGAGAGATCCATCTCCTCTTTTGTAGCCTCATCATCATCATCCTTCCTAATAGTAACAACAATATAACCCTCGTCACCAAACTCCACTGCATTGAGGCGATGTGCAGGCATATATCTCCATACCATATCCCATTCCTTCATTCCAAACTGTGGCGACTCATTACATGACTCCTCTTGATGATAGATCACAAAACCTTGTAGCTCTAATAGCCTGTTAATCATATATGGAAAAGGAAGCGCATGTGTAAGAATATCCTTATGCGGCCAAATCTCGGACCAAAACTCCAGTAGCTGGCAGAAAATCATCCTAGGGAATGAATACCAGTGCTCAAACTAAATAGCATAAAGTGCCTGGAGAAAGTCAGTATTCCTAATATTCTTATGCCCAAGAGGATGGACATTTACTGAGATGATAGAATCTAAAATCCATAATCTCTTAGGAATTTTGGCTTTGGTAGTACTACTGCATTTTCTCCTGGCAAATCGACCATCACACAATTTTTGATTCAGATCTTCTGCAATTGGTACTCTAGGGAAAGGTGTGAATGTAGGACAGCTACGCCTCTCATCTACAACCTCAGGAAGCGTATGATAACATTTTAGAGCTGCAGCAATAGCATTAGGATTAATAATCAAGTCATGCCCATCAATCCTAGTCCTAAACTCCCAAGGGTCATCCTCACTATAAATCAGATTGAGGTAAAATAAACGAACAAGAGGATAAACAACCTGAGTAACAGGGACCATGAGATGAAGAAAGTGCCTGTAACTAAAGTATTTCATAGCCCATCTAGTACGATTATCATTGATGAACGCTTGATAATCAAAGGTCGTTTCATAAGAAATTGGAATTGTCTTCCACGCATTAGCAACACATTTTTCATCCCTCTAGCGCACTTAGCAGGACTAAGACGAACCATCCTCAAGAAAAACCTTCAAATTTCCCAAAAATCTCCAATTCCTACAATCTGTAAACTAAGGCTCAAGCTTCAACTTTCGTGCTCGAGCTTCAGCCAATGCTCGAGACTAAACTTGCAAAGCTCAAGCCTTACCTTCACTTCACTGAATCAGAGCACAAAACTCAGTTCAATAATCAATTAAGAGTAGATCTAAACAATTAGTCTATGTGGATGATGTATAAACAAAATTCATAGACTCATATATCCAAAGAATAACCAATACTCTCCTTCGTTAGATCTAGAAAATTAATAAACTAAGGAAAAGCCAATGGAAAGAGGATGAAGAAAGAGAAGTTTACCTCTTTATTTCCTGTAGATCTGAGACAAAAATATAAAACATTAACGAATATGAATATTGAGAGAACTTGGAGAGCCTATATAGAGAATGGATGTCCTTTATGTTCTAAGAGACAGAGTACTCAGTTTCCTGATTTTAAAACCTTTAAAACCTCAAGCTCAAGCATTAAGGGTATGAGCTCGAGCCTGCCACCATCAATCTTTACGTTCATGGTGATAGAGGGCTCGAGCTTGAGGTACTGATGCTCAAGCCTTTAGTAGCTGATGCTTGAGCCCCAACCAGGCTCGAGCATTGAGACCCATTTTTGGATTTTTGTTATTTTTCAATTTTTATTTTCTTTTTCTATTTTACTTCAACCTAAACTAATCTAAACCTAAATGAAGACTAAAACAAATCTAAAACCTAGAAAAGAAAATAATTAAATCAAAACTAAAATAATGAAATCAAAATCAAAATAAACTACAGTACAAAATACAAATACTAAGTTTAACGTCGACAGCTCTACAGCATGCTAAGTTTAACGTCGATAGCTCGATGTAAACTGACTCTCTAGTCCAAGTAAATGGGATCATGAAATTCTACTACCTCAACTGTGCCTCTCTGCACACTACCCTCTATATAGGTTTTAAGTTGCTGTCCATTGACCTTGGACAGTTGTCCAGTCTTGCAATCTTGTATCTTGATAAGCGCTGAAAAGTGCGTATATAAACCCCTTAAGTTTAGACATTCTAGTACCTTTATCTATCTTACTTTACCGTTTTAGATTGATTTCGTGTTATTTCCATTTTCAGGCACTTATCCCAACAATAAGCTAACTCAGCCAAAGAAGAGCAGAAATGGATGAATCAAAGAAAGGAGCCAAGTGGAAGCAAAAGGAAGCAAAAGGTGGAATTCAACATCTATGATCGATCTCAGATCAAAGTTCGATCGATCCAACATCATTCTTCGATCGATCGAACTACCTTGTCCTTGTCCAAAGGATTGATCTTATCTAGTTGTACCACCCTACCAACCACTTTTGTCCTTTTCCCAAAAATATCTTCGAAATATCTCAGATTTGTTTTTATCCAAAAAGGCGCCGCCATTGAGGATCGATCCAACTTCAGTTCGATAGATCTCAGCTATGTTCGATCGATCCAAGTCCAAGGTTCGATCGATCAAACTTCCTTTAGTGCAAAAAAGTTAAATTTCCAGCTCATTGAAAGCTGTCCTTATCCAATCATTGGGGAATATTTTGTACATGACCCCAGCTCATTTTGTGTGTCACTTAACCTACCTATATATAGAATATGATACACTTTTTAAGGGGGACTGATCTATCATAATAGAGGTTATTCTTAGGGAGAAAGAAAGGAGGAGAGGCTAGAGACACAAGCTTGGGAGCTCTTCATCAACCAAGGAGTAGATTTCTTCCATGGAGTTTGCCCTTGAGGGTTGGAGAAGCATTAGCATAAGTGGCTAGACATCCTCTTGGGGCTAGAGTTAGCCCCAAGCATGCTTTCTACATCTTGATTTTGTGTATTATTGAGGGATTAGTGTTGCAATACATGTTTTGGCACTTTGATATATATATATATATATATATATATATATATATATATATATATATATATATATCTTGTTTATTCAATGATTTATGTGGTTTAATGCTTCCAATTGATCATTTCATTCTATCCATTTGTCTATTGATAAGCGCCGAATATTATATATTCAAGCGCCCTAAATTGCATTAGTAAAGTCCGTTGTATGTTAATTTATGTAGATTATCTTCATTTCTATGTTTTTATGCATTTTCAGGTTCATTGGCCAAAATGGAACAAGAATAAGGCCTTGTGGAATCTTGAGCAACAAAAGGTGCCAATGCTGAATTCTGGCAGCAGTAGAACCTGGACTTTGCTCGCCATTTTGACCTTCCAAACTTGAGAACTGGACTTCCCTCATAACATGAAAGATTTAGAGCTCTGAATCAGCTTTCCAAATCTTCAAGTGGTTCATCATTCGGAGTTCGGAGCAGAGAGTTATGATCTTCACAACAGAGGTGCGCAGAACTGCCTAGCAGCACTGATGTACTGCCTTTCTCCCCATTTTCGACCAATCAGACTTGAGAATTGGGTCTTCATCAAAACATGAAGTTTTTAAAGAACTGAATTAGCTCTCCAAATCTTCAAACAGATCGTCATTCAGAGTTCGGGGTACAAAGTTATAGCAGTTTTCCCAAAATAGGTCAGCGCTGAGCAAGAGGAGCATGTTGCACATTGCACTAAGTTAGAGTGCTCGAGATCACCAAGCGTGTGCTCGAAAATCAGGCAGAATGCCCTTCGGAAATGGCTCATTTCAGCCCACTTGCACATTGGTTTCCTCAATGCCATCTTCCTTCTTTATGAAGTGGTTGGAGGTGTTCCTTGGAGGAGAGAGGGTATTGTTGGAGCATAAAAGGCTACCCAAAGGCCACATATATAATTAAGCTTTATCTTTAGCAAGAGAGAGGAGAGAGAAGAGAGCAAGGAGAAGGGTGTTCTTGAGTGCTACAGTAGGAGCTCGAAAATGGAGATGAGGATGATGCTTCTTCCTTCTTCTAGCTCACCAATGGGCAACTAAACCTCATCTAGGGAGGTGATGAAACCCCTCCCTTGTAAGCATGTGTTAGTATAGTTTATTTTTGGGGATTACAATGTATTTTTGATAGTCTTTCCATGGTCAAGAGCCTCATTTTTGTTGTAATGAATGTTGAATGTTTTAAATGATTATTGTGAGTTATTCATCTTGTCTTGGATGGTTGCTTTTCTTAATCATATTGCTTGCACTTCCATGGTGACAATGGAAGTTAGATCATGGAATGGTTTTAATCGCATGGAGTTGGAGAACCTAGATAGTTCATGGCTTAGGATTTCCCTTTGATGGGCTATACTTGATTCTTAGCTTTATGTGCATTCACCATTTAAATTAGGGCTTGATAATCCTTGGCTTAGTAAGCATGTTCTAAGCTACATTTTAGTTTAGGTAGTTGATCATGTGAACCTTTGATGGTTTATTCTTGCCTTTCTAATTAAATAAACTTCTTAAGGATATTATAGCAACCTAGTATTGTTATGTATCATGACTATCATATATGTTGTTTTCCCCTTAAATTAATCTTAACCTAGCATGTGTATAGGGATGGAGGTGGATTCATTTCCCTAGCCTTCTTTACTTGTACTTCACTCCCTTGAATTCTTGCAATTTATTGTTTTATGCACTTTTAATTTCCTAGCTTAAGTGACATCCAACAAAACCTCTATACACCCTTCATCATTCTAAGAATGATTCTAGACATTTAGGTTGTATTAGACTAGCGCAGTCCCTGTGGTTCGACTTACCCGACCAATAGCCCTATTTTACAATGATTCGTGCTATTGCGAAGGTTGATGTTAATTGACCAACCGATCATCTATGTATGCTAGAATAGATGTTCATGTGTTTGTCTCTATTTCTTGTGTTATTGATGCATGTCTATATGTATTAATGCCATAGATCTAGAGATTGTCAAGACACAGTGCTTAATGGAATGCACGTGTAATTTTCTTGATGGTTCATGCTCATTTCTTGATGGATTGTGCCTTTCCCTTAGCAACCGAAGTTTCTAGGGTTAAATTTAGTTTGATTGTGAATATTGTGTCTTGTGAATATTCCTTGTGTGTTTTGACCACCTTTGTGTTTTAAGTGTTGTAAGATTCTAGGGACTCGAAGCTCGCCGTGGGAATGCTAGCAAATTGTAAGTCTAGAGGACCCCAGGTAAGTCTCGTGACTTCTAGTTTCGAGTTGTGAATATTGTGCATGTGTTAAATTTAGTTTTAGTTTAGTTGTGAAGCCCTTGTTGAGGCTCTTATCCTGTGTAAATTTTGTGTTAAAGCATCGGTCCTTGTCGTGGCCATTTACATTTTCCGTCTTGATAATTGAGGAGAAAGGGAACATCGTATGTGGAGTTGTGGTTGATGAATTGCTTTGTTGAGTATATGCTTTGTTGTTGATGTTCGGTCGTAGGTCACTTTCCTTACCCACAATCGATTCGCTCATTGATATCAATTCTCTTGAAAGAACTCTTAGACGGAACCTTAGGGAACCCACTCTTACAAGGGACCTTGAAACTGAATTCAATATAATGGGGGATAACGTAGGAAATCCGGGGAATGAAAGGGCTGAAATTCCTAATATCGAGCCAATGACTCTTAGAGATCATTTCATCCCTACCACCTATGCTTCTCCATTTTGCATAGTGATGCCAAACATCGATGCAGCTCAATATGAGATCAAGTCTAGTACCATTCAAATGCTTCCATCATTTCATGGCTTTGATAATGAAGATCCATATAAGCATCTTGATGAGTTCCTTGAAATCTGTTCGACCATCCGGTTGAGAGGTTTTCCGGACAATGCACTTCATCTCCATCTTTTCCCATTCTCCCTAAAGGATAGGGCAAAATATTGGTTGAACTCCCTCGCTCCCAACTCTATTACTTCTTGGGCTTAATTGCAACAAGAATTTCTTAAGAAGTATTATCCGGTGAGTAAAACCAACCAAATGAGGCATTCCATTCTAAGCTTTTCTCAAGTTGATGGAGAACAACTCCACGAGACTTGGGAAAGGTTACAAGATCTTCTTCGGAAGTGTCCTCATCATTTGATCCCAAAATGGCAATTAGTGCAAGCTTTCTATGCTAGCTTGACCGAAACCCATAGATTCATGGTTGATTCTTCTTGTGGTGGGATGTTCATATCCAATAATGCGGATGAGGCTTGGACCTTACTTGAGAATTTGAGTGAAAATTCACTTCAACACAATTCTCGTAGGGCTCCGACCGCAACCACTCCAAACAACACCAACCCTTGTCAACCAAAGTCAATAAGGGAGGAATCATCTCAAGTGGATGCCATCGCTCATAAATTCTATCAATTGATGGCACCACATCTTCCTCCTTCATTGTCTCAAAATTCGGCAAGTTCAGTTTGTGCTTCATGTACTAGTCCATTCCATCTCTCAGAAGATTGCCCCACACCGGAGCAATTTCCTAGTCCCAACCAAGAGCAAGCTAATGCCATGTTCTCGCGGCCCGGGAACAATCCATATTCCAACACCTACAATCCGGGTTGGCGAGATCATCCGAATTTCTCGTGGCGGCAACAAGCCCCACAGAATTCCCAATTCCAAAACCAAGGGCGGCAAAATCAGCCCTCTTCTCAATATCAAGGTAGACCTTTCCAAGCCTCTTCAAGCTACCGTCCTCCTTACAATCCAAATGTCTCCAATCAACCTCCTGTGTGTCCAACTGACGAGATAGTAGCTGCAAACAAGCAAATCATGGAATCATTAAATAAGCAAATAATGGATGCCAACAAGCAACTCTTGACATCCTTGCAGCCTACTCTCCAAATGGTTCACTCTCATACTCAATCCATAGCTAATCTCGAAAATCAAGTGGGCCAAATAGCTAACTCGGTGAATCAATTGCTTCAAAAGGACAAGGGCAAGCTTCCCTCTCAACCTTTTGAAAATCCTAGAGGAATGCATGTGATTGACGAAACCCCTCCTCCGAGTGGGCCGACTCATGAACAAGTTCAAGCTATCACCACCCTTCGGAGTGGTAGAGTGGTGGACAACAAGGTCGATGGAGACAAAAGTGAGGAAGTTTCGCCGTTGAAAAATCCAAATTCAAGCTCTTCTAATCCAAATTCTTGTCCCAATACCATTCACGGATATCCCACACATGTCTCCCCAAATGTGGAAACTACTTATGAGCCAAAAGCTCCGTTTCCTCAACGTCTTCAAGAGTCGACACATTTTGGGAACAAGAATTGTAAAATTCAAGACATGTGGGAAGTTTTCAAGCAAGTGAAGATTAACTTGCCCCTGTTGGATGCTATCAAGCAAATCCCTCCCTATGCAAAATTTCTCAAAGATTTGTGCACTCAAAAGCGCACTTCTAAAAATCATTTGCCAAAAAAAGTGAGGTTGACTGAAAATGTTAGTGCTATTATTCAGCACAGCACTCCCCCGAAGTATAAGGATCCGGGTGCCCCCACAATCTCGTGCGTCATTGGTGACAGCAAAATCGAGAGGGCCCTCCTTGACTTAGGAGCTAGTGTGAATTTAATTCCATACTCGGTTTACCTACAACTTGGTTTGGGCGATCTTAAGCCGACTTCCGTGGTTTTGCAACTTGCCGATAGATCGCTCAAGCATCCACGAGGTATTCTTGAGGACGTCATCATCAAAGTGGACAAATTCTACTTCCCGGTAGATTTTGTGGTTCTTGATACGGAACTAGTCCATGACCCAAAAAAGCACATTCCCGTGATCCTTGGTAGGCCATTTTTAGCTACGGCTAATGCATCAATTAATTGCCGAACCGGGGTGATGGACATTGCTTTTGGAAACATGCAAGTCAAACTCCACATCTTTCATGCAACTCAACATCCCTCCAATGAGGATGATTGTTTTCTTGTGGATGTCATTGATGAAGTGGTCGAAGAATCTCTCCCCTTCATCCTAAGCAAAGATCCCCTTGAAACTTGCATGTCTCATTTTGACTTCCCAAACTTTGATGTTGATCAAGCCATTCAAGAAGTCAATTCCTTGCTTGATATTAATGCTATCATGGATGTACCTCCTTGGAAAATTCCAAAAGAACCACTTCCCCAACTTTCCACCACTCCTCCGGTCCCATCATTGTTATCTCCGCCACAACTTGAGCTTAAGCCGCTCCCGGCCCATCTCAAGTATGTGTTCCTTGGTCCAAAGCAAACCCTTCCGGTCATTATTGCCTCGGACCTTCAAAAAGACCAAGAGACCAACCTTTTAGCAGTGCTCCAAGAGCATAAAGAAGCTATTGGTTGGACAGTGGCAGATTTGAAAGGAATTGACCCCTCCATTTGTATGCACCGCATTCATATGGAGGATGACGCAAAGCCTACTAGAGAGGTCCAGCGCCGGTTAAATCCAAACATGAAGGAAGTGGTCATAAAAGAGGTGATCAAATTGCTAGATGCGGGAATCATCTATCCTATCTCTGATAGCAAGTGGGTGAGCCCCACACAAGTTGTCCCCAAGAAATCCGGGCTCACCGTTGTTGAAAATTCAGCGGGCGAGCTCGTGCCATAACGAACCACCACCGGGTGGCGTATGTGCATTGACTATCGTAAACTCAACTCATCAACTAGGAAGGATCATTTCCCACTCCCATTTATTGATCAAATCCTAGAAAGGTTAGCCGGCCAAAGCTTCTATTGTTTTCTTGATGGTTATTCCGGCTATAACCAAGTGGCCATCGCCCCCCAAGATCAAGAGAAAACAACATTCACATGTCCCTTTGGTACTTTTGCCTATCGACGCATGCCTTTTGGTCTATGCAATGCACCGGCAACGTTCCAAAGGTGCATGATGTCCATATTCTCCGATATGGTTGAAAGGTTCTTGGAAGTTTTCATGGATGACTTTTCCGTATTTGGCTCCTCCTTTGACTCGTGTCTCAAAAATTTATCTCTTGTGCTCCAAAGATGCAAAGAGACGAATCTCATTCTAAGTTGGGAGAAAAGCCACTTTATGGTCCAAGAAGGCATTGTTTTAGGACATGTCATTTCTAAGCGGGGAATCGAGGTAGACAAGGCAAAAGTTGAGTTAATCTCTAATCTTCCTCCTCCGAATTCCGTCCGTCAAATCCGTTCTTTTCTTGGCCATGCCGGATTCTATCGTCGCTTCATCAAAGATTTTAGCAAAATCTCACAGCCCTTGTGTAATCTCTTAGCCAAGGATGTTCCGTTCAATTTTGATGACGCTTGCATGGAAGCTTTCATCAAACTTCGCATTCTCCTCTCCTCTGCCCCGATCATGAAACCCCCTAATTGGTCTCTTCCTTTTGAGATCATGTGTGATGCATCCGACTATGCATTAGGGGCGGTTTTGGGCCAACGTGTGGATAAACTTCCGCATGTCATTTATTATGCTAGCAAAACTCTCTGCAATGCCCAATTGAACTACACCACCACTGAAAAAGAATTGCTAGCTGTGGTGTACGCCTTGGATAAATTTCGCTCCTATCTTCTTGGCTCCAAGGTCATCGTCTTTTCAGATCATGCCGCTCTTAGGCATTTGTTAGCGAAAAAAGAGACAAAACCCCGCTTAATTCGATGGATCCTCTTACTTCAAGAGTTTGACATTGACATCCGGGACAAAAAAGGGACCGACAATGTTGTCGCCGATCATCTCTCTCGCTTACTTATTGAGAAATCTTCAGAATTTGCAGCCATCCGTGATTCCTTTCCGGATGAGCAACTTCTTCAAGTTTCACATTCTACTCTTCCGTGGTTTGCGGATATTGTCAATTATCTTGCGGTTGGCAAAATTCCAGCTCATTGGTCCAAACAAGAGAGGGACCGGTTTTTCTCCCAAGTCAAGCATTTCTTTTGGGAAGATCCGGAATTATTCAAGTATTGCCCGGACCAAATCATCCGGCGATGTATTCCTGAAACCGAGGCCACAAGGATTTTAAATTTTTGCCATACTCTTGCTTGTGGAGGCCATTTCAGTGCCAAAAAGACCGCTAACAAAATCCTTCAAAGCGGATTCTTTTGGCCTACCTTGTTCCGGGATGCATACAATTTTTGCAAATCGTGTGAACGATGTCAAAAACTTGGATCCATGTCCCGAAGAGACATGATGCCCCTCACCAACATTTTAATTGTTGAAATTTTTGATGTGTGAAGGATTGACTTCATGGGACCATTTCCATCTTCTTATGGCTATGAGTACATCCTTGTAGCGGTGGATTATGTGTCTAAATGGGTTGAAGCCGCGGCTACCAAAACCGATGATCATAAAGTCGTGATCCATTTCATTCAATCTCACATCTTTAGTCGTTTTGGTACACCCCGAGCAATCATTAGTGATGGCGGATCTCATTTCCGAAATCGTTATCTCAAATCCGTCCTTGCTAAGTATTCAGTCATTCATAAGGTTGCTACACCTTACCACCCTCAAACGAGTGGTCAAGTAGAGATTTCTAACCGGGAGATTAAGCACATTTTAGAAAAAACGGTTAGACCGGACCGCAAAGATTGGTCATTACGGCTAAACGATGCACTTTGGGCTTACCGGACAGCTTATAAGACACCCATTGGCATGTCACCATATCGACTTGTCTTTGGCAAAGCATGTCATCTCCCGGTAGAATTAGAGCACCGTGCTTATTGGGCCGTAAAAAGGTTCAATTTTGATCTCAAACAAGCCGGCTCTAATCGTGCGTTGCAATTAAATGAACTTGAGGAATTGCGTAATGACGCGTATGAAAATGCAAAAATTTACAAGGCAAAGACTAAAGCTTTTCATGACAAACACATCGTCAAAAAGTCTTTTGCCCCAGGACAAAAGGTCTGGCTTTTCAATTCCCGCTTGAAACTCTTTCCCGGTAAACTCCGGTCAAGATGGGATGGTCCATACATTGTCACTACCGTCTTTCCTCATGGAGCAATCGAACTTCATGATCCTGCAAGTGGATCACTCTTCAAGGTAAATGGCCAAAGGCTTAAGCCTTGCATTGACAGCACAATTCTAACCCGAAAAGTTGAGGAAGTCCCCTTGACGGATCCCATTTATGAGGAGTAGTGCCTGCTCTAGCTTGGTCTAGCTATCGACATTAAATTTAGCAAAGCAAGGGAATAAATTCTTTCGATGTTCCAAGCTTCCTTCTCTTTGAAATTGCTCGTGCCTTACAAAAAAATTTTTTTTTTTTCTGGGAAACGGTTTAGAAAAGCCCAAAATTTGATTTTTCTTAGACCTTCTCAACTCTCATTTTCATTCCCGGAATTCTCCATCGCTTTCTAGCAATTTCATTAGATTTTTCAAATGCGACTCATGTGCATATTTTCTCATTTTTACTAAAAAGTTTGAAATTTTTCTCAAAATTCTTCATGCATTTGAGATGTTTAAACAATTGACAAATTGCAAGGTTTCAAAACAAAACCTTCAAAATTTCCCATGCATTGGAATGGAATGAATTTGCAAGTTTTAAAAAAAATTTCTCCAGAAATTTCATTCATGCATTTGGTGATGTTGCCAAGGTTTGAAAATTCTCTTACATCCACCCATGCTTTGGGTGATGTTGCAAAAAAAAAAAAAAAAAAAAAAAAAAAAAAAAAAAAAAAAAAAAGGGAGAGAGATTGTTGCACCGTTTGACTGCGAGGATGTTGCACCGTTTTAATTTTTCCCATACATTGGCTTGAATCCATCAACATTGCATGCATAGGAATTTTATGCTTCTCAAAAATTTTATCATGCTCCGCAAAGTTCCTTGCTTGCATGCATTTCTATATTTCATGCATTGTTGCATGCATTTCTCTGATGCATGCATTCCTTCCTATCCAAGCCCACTGCTCAAATTCTTTATGCTTCCATATTTTAATAATCTCTTTCCTTGAACCATCCATGCAAGCTCATGCATGGCCATGCAACAGCATTCAAGCTCCATTCAAGGTTCAAGCACCAAAAATCACGAGCCTGCTGCCTTCATTTAGAGCATTCTAGCTCCCAGTTGGAGTGCTCTAAACTTTTTAGCCCAACTTCCGCAGCTGCATGCTACTGCCTCAGAATCGAGCACTCGTAGCCCAAGCTTCGAGTGCTCGAAGCTTCACCATTTGCTTGGCCAACTCACTGCTCTCATTTCGAGCACTCGAGCTTCCTCTTCCGAGTGCTCGAACTCCCCATACAACCCACCCGAGCCTGCTGTCTCCATGCAGAGCACTCGCCCTCCCCCTTGCGAGTGCTCGAAGACCCTCACCACTCCACCTCTCTCTTTCACCACTCAGCAAACCCAAGACCTCCATGCTTGCAGCAACCACCTCACACCATCACCACCCTGCATGCATGCATGCCAAACCTCTCAAACTCCATCACCCCTCCTGCATGCATGCATGCACGCCCATGCATGCATGCCAAACCACTCCATGCACCAACCCTCTCTAACACCAACCACCCCCTCGGCCATTACAACCCACCACATCCTTCCCAGCCACCCCCATGCACCAAAACCCCCACCAACTAACCCACCTCCCCACCTCTACAAACCTCACAACCACCCTCATCACTCAGCCACTCCATAACCAACCTAACGCCCATGCATGCATGCCAAACATCTCACCTCATCACCCCTCCAACTCCATCAACCCTCACCATGCCATGCACATCAACCAACTCACACCCAATTTCTCTCGGCCTCCTCACCCCTCCCTGCAGCCCACTGCTCACATTTCGAGCACTCGAAGCCAAGCTTCGAGTGCTCGCCACTGCCTTCCACCTTCAGCCCAAACTCCCCGAGCCTTCTGCCTTCAATTCGAGTGCTCGAAGTGCAGCTTCGAGCACTCGACCAAACACCCTCTCCTCTCTCTTTTAAAACCCCTTCTCTCCCTCGAAGCTCCCTCCCTCTCAACCCACAAAACCACCACCAACCCCTCTTCCACCTCACACCCACCTCCCTCTCTCTCGGCTCCTCACCTTCCCCAAACCAACCAACCAACCTCCCCACTCCATCTCCCTCTCAACCCACACAACTACCACACCCTCACCTCACCACACCACCTTTCTCTCGGCACCCTCCACTCAACCCATCCATGCACCACATGCATGCAACCACTTTCTCTCTCTACCCAAAACACCCAATCCAACTCTCATCCACCACCAGCCCACCCACATTGCCACCACCCCTACATATCTGCAGTTCCCATTTCATATTCTGTCCCAAGGTATGTGAGCTTCCTATTATTCTCCTTTCCTTGTCTTTATTTCATCATAAGGAGGATGGGATTGCATGTCGGTGATTTTGTTGATGCTTGTGTTGCTTGTTGTTGATGTTGCTCTATGCTAGAGCTTGTTTTCTTGCCAAATTTTTTGGGTTTGCTCCTCCATCCCACTCACTTTCATCTTCTCCTTTTTGTGGTGCACGCTAGGTGTTCGCTGAAATTCCTCAACCAAGTCCACCTCTCTAAATGTCTCGTGCCGGTCCTTCTCGCCCTCCTCGACCCTCTTCAGGTGCCCGTGCTGTCACTCGTGAGCGACCACGTGATCCTTGGGATCGCAAACAACTCAACTACGAACTCTCATTTCCGCTCACGGATGCCTTTGACATTCTACCCACAACTTCGTGGGTTGTAGCCGAATTGACTAACCGGCGTCTGCAACACATTTGCGCACCCCTTGCCAAGGTTGCCTACCCCCGTGTAGTGCGCCTCTTCTACCAGAATCTCCAATGCCCTGAAGAGCCACCCATTTCTCTCACTACATCCATTGATGGCACCGCCTATGCTTTCACTATGACCGACATCATTCAGGTTTCTGGTTGCCCCATTGAGTGCCCCGATGACATTGTCAATCGTGAGAATCTGCCTTTATATGAGGAGCCGGATACGTTAACTGTGGCGCAGATTGCCGCTGCCATTTGCACTATTGACGATCCTTCTCGGCCTCGGTCTTTTATCCGCAAAACCAATCTTCCGGAACGCCTATGGTTCATTGACACTGTCTTCAAGCACAATGTTTGCCCTTTGGTGCATAGCACCGAGCGTCGGGGCCTCTTTCTGCAAGCCTTATATGCCATGGACCAAGGCCAATGGTTCTCCATCCCAGAGCTCATTTGGTCCACCTTTATGAAGTTTTGGCATGATGCTCATAATACACGGGCTCCGCGAGTTGAAAATCGGAAATTGCCTTTGCCGTTTTTCATCACTCGGCTCCTTCAGCACAAGGGTTTCGTTGTTCCTCCCCATGAACCAAAAGGCGACAAAATTAAAATTTTTACCCAGCGCCGGTGGATCAATTTTCTGAGCCATTCTAGTGCCCCTCCGCCTCCTGCCCCCCTGTTCATCCACGCTCCACCTCCTCCTCCTTCCGGGGCAGTTTCCACCGCCGCAGCCACTGCGAGGGTAGAACCTTCAGTCGACTCTCACCAGGACCAGGTTTTCATCCGGGCTTCCATTGCCGGTATTCATGAGCGACTAGATCGTTTTGAGCATTCTTTGACTGCGTGCACTCAGGCTCTGTGTGAGTCTTCTTCACGTGCTGAAGAAGATCGTCGTCTTGCTGCTGAAGACCGCCGTGTCGCTGCTGAGGACCGTCGTTTGGCTTCCGCTGAATGGCGTAAGACTCACTCTCTCCTCCATTCCATCCTCGCCCGTTTACCTTCTGGCCAGTAGCTTGTTGCGAGTGTGGGCCTTCTCTTTTTGTTTCATCTGTAACTATTTCTCTTGTATATTTTGTTTTCCTTTTAAACTGTAAGACTTTGCTATGTATAAGTTGCTCTGGTCGACATGATCCCTGTACAGCTCTTTTTGTCATCATGTACACTCTTTTTGCAATGCAACTTCTTTATGTTCTGTTAACTTTCGATACATTCGTTTTCTGTCTTTATGCTTGTGCTATTAATGCTGTTTGTGGTTGTTTCTTTTGGTTCTTCATGTTGCTTTCCAGGTTGCGCAGTCCAGTTCAAGTTTGGGGGTTTTTGTCTCAAAATGCCATTCCCTCCCCCTGGGTATTGTTGTTCCTTTTATGCTCTTTGTCATTTTTGTCTCTAACTTGCATCCATGTCCCACATTGAGGACACTGTGTCGTTTAAGTTTGGGGGTGCATCAAAGCATTCTTGGCATATTTTTGGTTCCATAATTTTTGCTAAGCAATGATAGTATAACTTGACACTTGTCGGAGATGAAACATATGTCTAGTACCTTGTGTATAGAAGCAATTGAAATTTGTGAAAATAAAGAAAAATTTAAGTTGAAATGATCATGTAGATTCAAATTAGTCTGTATAAATGTCTCAATTAAATTCTCGCTGGATTTGACACTCTTTTAAGCTTCACAATGCACAGATGCACATTGGAAACTTAACTGTGAGGCATGCAACTTGATTGACCTTTACCTTGCCCTAGTTAATCTGATTTGATGAACCTAATGGATGAATACTTTTGGCATGAATCTATTCAAAAAAAAAAAAAAAAAAAAAAAAAAAAAAAAAAAAAAAAAAAAAAAAAAAACTGAGAAAGAAAGAAAATAATGATCAGTTGACGTTCGTAGCCTTTCCAACTCGAGTTATTAAGCCCTAGGAGTGTCTCTACACTTAGCACCCTAAAACCATTTGGTTTGGGAGTTGTTGGCCTAACGCTTGCTACAGGGGTTGGTTAGAAAGCTTAAAGGACTTAAACATTGCACGGTCATTCAAAAAAATAAACTGGTAATAAGCATGGTTCGTTGGAGTTCGTAGCCTTTCCAACTTGAGCTATTAAGCCCTATGGAGTGTCTCTACACTTAACACCCTAAAGCCATCTGGTTTGGGAGTTGTTGGCCTAACGCTTGCTACATAGGTTGGTTAGAAAGCTTAAGGGACTTCAGCATTGCACAACCATTCTATGTTTCGCTTATGAGTTACAATAAATTGTCAACAAGCAACAAAAGTTGTCTTGTAAATAAAATCATGCCTTAGGGACCTCATTTAAAGGGGAATTTAATGATTTGCAAACTTGTGCTTTGGAATTGGAAAAGAAAGTAAAAGCCGCATGTTGAGAATCCAATTCACTTTCACTGAAGCTAGAGTTGATTTCCTTTCAAGAGATGATAATTGAGTTATTTATATAGACTTTGATGTTGATGCATGTATGTGGAAATGTATTTAGCCAATTTTTGTATCAATGCTTCATATATGCAAGGTAGTCTTCCCAATGACCCCATCTCCAGTTTTTGTCTGTTTCAAGTTGTATTTGAGCTATGTATCTTTCTCATTTTACCATGGATGATATTTTTGTAGTAGCATGCCCATGGTTGTCTTTTCATTGAAGTATTCATTGTAGTTTTGCTAAGGGACTAGCAAAATGTAAGTTTGGGGGTGTGATAAGCGCCGAATATTATATATTCAAGCGCCCTAAATTGTATTAGTAAAGTCCGTTGTATGTTAATTTATGTAGATTATCTTCATTTCTATGTTTTTATGCATTTTCAGGTTCATTGGCCAAAATGGAACAAGAATAAGGCCTTGTGGAATCTTGAGCAACAAAAGGTGCCAATGCTGAATTCTGGCAGCAGTAGAACCTGGACTTTGCTCGCCATTTTGACCTTCCAAACTCGAGAACTGGACTTCCCTCATAACATGAAAGATTTAGAGCTCTGAATCAGCTTTCCAAATCTTCAAGTGGTTCATCATTCGGAGTTTGGAGCAGAGAGTTATGATCTTCACAACAGAGGTGCGCAGAACTGCCTAGCAGCACTGATGTACTGCCTTTCTCCCCATTTTCGACCAATCAGACTTGAGAATTGGGTCTTCATCAAAACATGAAGTTTTTCAAGCACTGAATCAGCTCTCCAAATCTTCAAACAGATCGTCATTCAGAGTTTGGGGCACAAAGTTATAGCAGTTTTCCCAAAATAGGTCAGCGCTGAGCAAGAGGAGCATGTTGCACATTGCACTAAGTTAGAGTGCTCGAGATCACCAAGCGTGTGCTCGAAAATCAGGCAGAATGCCCTTCGGAAATGGCTCATTTTAGCCCACTTGCACATTGGTTTCCTCAATGCCATCTTCCTTCTTTATGAAGTGGTTGGAGGTGTTCCTTGGAGGAGAGAGGGTATTGTTGGAGCATAAAAGGCTACCCAAAGGCCACATATATAATTAAGCTTTATCTTTAGCAAGAGAGAGGAGAGAGAAGAGAGCAAGGAGAAGGGTGTTCTTGAGTGCTACAGTAGGAGCTCGAAAATGGAGATGAGGATGATGCTTCTTCCTTCTTCTAGCTCACCAATGGGCAACTAAACCTCATCTAGGGAGGTGATGAAACCCCTCCCTTGTAAGCATGTGTTAGTATAGTTTATTTTTGGGGATTACAATGTATTTTTGATAGTCTTTCCATGGTCAAGAGCCTCATTTTTGTTGTAATGAATGTTGAATGTTTTAAATGATTATTGTGAGTTATTCATCTTGTCTTGGATGGTTGCTTTTCTTAATCATATTGCTTGCACTTCCATGGTGACAATGGAAGTTAGATCATGGAATGGTTTTAATGGCATGGAGTTGGAGAACCTAGATAGTTCATGGCTTAGGGTTTCCCTTTGATGGGCTATACTTGATTCTTAGCTTTATGTGCATTCACCATTTAAATTAGGGCTTGATAATCCTTGGCTTAGTAAGCATGTTCTAAGCTACATTTTAGTTTAGGTAGTTGATCATGTGAACCTTTGATGGTTTATTCTTGCCTTTCTAATTAAATGAACTTCTTAAGGATATTATAGCAACCTAGTATTGTTATGTATCATGACTATCATATATGTTGTTTTCCCCTTAAATTAATCTTAACCTAGCATGTGTATAGGGATGGAGGTGGATTCATTTCCCTAGCCTTCTTTACTTGTACTTCACTCCCTTGAATTCTTGCAATTTATTGTTTTATGCACTTTTAATTTCCTAGCTTAAGTGACATCCAACAAAACCTCTATACACCCTTCATCATTCTAAGAATGATTCTAGACATTTAGGTTGTATTAGACTAGCGCAATCCCTGTGGTTCGACTTACCCGACCAATAGCCCTATTTTACAATGATTCGTGCTATTGCGAAGGTTGATGTTAATTGACCAACCGATCATCTATGTATGCTAGAATAGATGTTCATGTGTTTGTCTCTATTTCTTGTGTTATTGATGCATGTCTATATGTATTAATGCCATAGATCTAGAGATTGTCAAGACACAGTGCTTAATGGAATGCACTTGTAATTTTCTTGATGGTTCATGCTCATTTCTTGATGGATTGTGCCTTTCCCTTAGCATAATTAGTTTAATTTCATGTCATTAGCTTAATTGTAGTGTAGTGGTAGCATAATTGTTAGATGGGAGGACAATCCATGCTTGTTGTTTGATGTTCCATACTTTTGAATGCAAGTAGCATATGTCTCTAACCTTGTGGTGTATTTGGCTTGTGAGCTTAATGAAAGGATTAATGACTTGCCAGATATATTGTGCTTTTCACATGCTACCTAGACAAAAGTATTCCATTAAAGCACCATGCCTTGATAATCTCTAGATTCATAGCATCAACACACATAGACTTGCATTAATATCACAAAACTAAGAGATAAATACATGAACATCTATTCTAGCATACATAGACATATGAATAGAATGAAATGATCAATTAGAAGTATTAAACAACACAAAATATTGTAGAAATAAGATTCATATATAAATCAAATGTCAAGACAAAAATTACAACATAAATCCCCTCAAAATACAAAACATCAAGATCAATAAGGCATACTTAGGGCTAACTCTAGCCCCAAGAAGATGTTTAGCCACTCATTGATACAGTCATCCAACCCTCACGGGTCATCTCCATGGTAAGATTGATCTTCTTCTCCTTGATGGAAACCCTAGATGAATGGAAGAACTTCCAAATGGTGTGTGTGTCTCTCTAATCTCTAGGCTCTCTCCTCTATTCTATTGTTGTATGATGATATATGATCTTCCTCCTTTGTAAAAATGCCTCAAAATCCTTATATAGGTAGCTCCAATATCACACCCAATGGTTAAGTTTCGTGCACTAAGGCCCCTTCAATGATTGCACCACGAGCCATCTTTTAATGAGCTGGACTCTGTTTTATTTTAAACTTGAGGAGATTCAATTGATTAAATTTTGATGAGATCGATCGAAGTATGACTAGATCGATCAAAGTATGACCAGATCGATCAAACCTTCGCGGCGCCTTTTTGGGATAAGACAATTTTGAGATATTTTTTTGGATGTTTTGGGAAAAAGACAAAAGTGGTAGGTGGGGATACGATCAAAGAAGTTCGATCAATCGAAAGAAAAGTTGGATTGATTGAAGATAAAAATTCTTGAGGATAAGGACAAAGGGTTTGATCCATCTTGGTGAGGCTGGATTGATCACTATGAGATCGATCGAAGATTGGTCTGATCAATCAAAACTTGTTGTTTTCCACCACTTTGCTCTACTTTGCTCATTTCTTCCATTTAGCTTGAGATTGCTTCTTTTATACTCCAATTTGGCTAAATTGACTTATTTTGGGATAAGCGCTTAAAAAGGGTCATAACATGAAATTAGTCTAAAACGGAAAAATAAGATATATAAAGGTCCTAGAATACTCGAGTTTAAGAGGTTTAAATACGCAATTTTCAATGCTCATCTCACCCCCAAACTTAAATATTGCTAGTCCCTAGTAATGAACTACAAAGTAAAGGAATGAAATGAACAACTATACAACTACGAATCTAGAAAGCAATAAATGGATAGCGCCACTTTCGTAGGGAACACGATTGCATTTAGCGCATGCAACAAGCCTTTTAAACCCCTAGGTTACCCCTAGTGGAAGAGTGAAGTCTCGTGAGGGTTTTTAGAAATGATACCCACAAACATTAACCTCATTCCCACTAAAAAGGCACCAATATTCCAAACAAGCATCGGGAGAAAACTACCTCAAGTGTGCAATTTTTCAACCATTTCCAAGCAATCTCCCAAAATTTCAATATCAAACAAACAAATATGGTCCTCCACACATCAAGAAAATGATCATGTAAATCAAAACAACTCTAGAATCCTTCTTAAGTGAACCAGCATCAAATATATTGCTATCTTAGCCAACTAAAGAAATAATCACATCCTGACCCTCAAACTAGCACACAAATCTAGTACTAATCATCAAAACAAAGAATTAACCTTTTATTAAAGCTTATTCAACTAGGTGCGCTTATTCTTTTCACTCAATTTTTTTTTTTTCTATCCCTAAGGATCAAAGATGGAAGCATGGTGCAATATAGTGATCTATTAAGCTTTCTAGCGATCCATAAGGTCGAGCATTAGGTCAATGACTCCCAAACCAAATGGCTTTAGGGCATTAAGTGTTCAAACACCCCTAAGGACTTATAAGCTCAAATCAACTAGGCTACAAATCAAAACAATCTCTATCTAATCATTTCCCACTTCTCACCTTTTGGGAGAAGTCCTTACTTTTTTATTACTTTTGCAACTTTTCTTTTCTTTTCTTTTTCTTTTTTTTTTTTTTTTAGAATCAATTATTAACCTAGAGTTTGGGCCCTCCACCTTTCGACGCGGAGGCATACAGGGATACAGGGAGTATTGGACTCTCAAGTCAAGTAATTTTTAAATTTTAAACAATATAGTCCTTAAAAGATCAAAATCATAGCTAGTCATGGACCAATCATAGAAAATCCCTCAAATACACAAGTCATGCTCAAAATTTTGAATTGAAAATAAACACTGCAAAGAACACACATTACCCCCAAACTTAAATGGCACAGGTCCTCAATGTGCAAAGAGAACAAAAGGAAAGAGTATACCAATGCAGCTATGGCAAAGAATGGCCAAGACATAAATATCTGAAATGGGTGGTATAACCCCCCCCCCCCCCCCCCAAAACTTGGGATTGACTGTGGTCTTGGAAAAAAAAATGGTACTGGAATAAAAGCTGATCAGATAACAAAGGGGATAATAACAGTGCACAGTGGGCATGCAAGTGTAAGTGGGATAATAAATGAACTGAGAAGAGAGGAATAAGGATGGTCCTGAAAAATTTTGGGCAGCACTCTCTCACTGAAGTCACTAGGATAAACGTGATAATGGAGTCAATCACAAATAAATGTATCAATATAATAACCTGACATCTAAAATCTCATGCATAAAATAGAGAGAATAAAAGCAATGTACATTACAACAAAGTATCTGGGCCCTGGCCGCACAAATATAACAACAGTATCAAAAGAATAGTAAAGTATTACAGATATATAAAATGATAAAGAGAGAGAGAGAAGTCAGGCAGATGAAGTCGGTCTGGCAGGGCGTGATCTCCGGATATCTCTGGATAAGTCCTACAGCACAGTCAAGACGTCCGCACAGAGAGTAGTCACATCAGTGCTAAGGGAGGCCACATCTGCTCGAAGAGAGACTACCGCGTCCTCCAAGGTCTGGATACGCTCTCTTAAGCCGGGTGTCTGAACTGGAGTGTCAAGGATGACTAGGTCAAAAGACTAATGCTCATCCTAACTCTGCTCCTGAGAGTGTACTGGCGACCCTACCAGAGAGTGATGTAGTGACTCCGCTGGAGGCTCCTGCTCTAAGTCAATCTCCATATGTGCATCTGCAGCCACTTGTGGGTTTGTTGGATCATGCGATGTTGCTGCTGCTGCCTCTGCCTCTGCCTCTGCCTCCTCAGCTGCCAAGGCTGCCTTATCCTCTAGACTCCGAAAAATAGCATTGTAGCTCTTGTCCCAATCCTTCTTGCCATAGCGGCAAGCGCCAGACTCAGGTTGCTCCTCTGAATGGAAAGGGTAGTGCTGATCTCTGAGGATCTGAGTAATCAGGTGGGCAAAGGGAATGAAGGTTGCACGCTCGGGCTTGGCCTTGCTGACGCCACTCGAGTAAAGTCTCATCATAATGATCTAGTAGATTGAAGGAATAGAAAACCAATGGCCCGTATAGAAGGCATAGAGGGCAGCAAGAAAATTTGAACGCCACTGGATCTTATGGCCCGTCATAAATACATTTTGATATAAGACCGAGTCGAAGAACCATAGATCATAGGGCAAATAAGTCCGGGTGGCAAATGTCTCGCCATCACTGTAAAGGCTAGTCAGGGCAACAACCATGTCTGCGTCAGATGGCCTCCTCAAAATAGGACACCGAAGGTCAGAAGGGCAGATGTATGGGTACCGAGAGGATGTAGCCAGTGTCTCGACTGTGATGAGGATGAGATGGCCATCAATAGTAGTCCGCAACTCCCATAGATTACTCGGGGCCGGCCGAAGGTTTTGGTAGAACAACCAGACGAGCCGTGGGTAAACTGGGTAGGCTACCGGGGCAAGAATAGTTGAAATACCACACTGCTCAATCTCATTATAGATCGCCCTAGTTAGAATCGACCGGGAAAAGAAAGCAGTGTCAAAGACAGACTCATGCGCCACTAAAAGGCATGAATATCTCCTTGTAGGTTTGTCTCGGACCTAGTCGGGCTGTGCCGGTGGTGGTGAAGGAAGTGGTATATGCTCAGCCTCATCCACCGATGAAGATAATGAGGATGCAGATGCAGAAGAGGCGGAGCGCTCGGACTGAGCTGGAGCTGACTCCTCAGCCTCCTCTATACGCGGTCTCACTCGACGATGATACTGCCGGTTGGCAACAGTCTTGACTCGAGCCATGGCCTGCAAAAGAAAGAAAATACTTGCAATTGTAGACAGTAACAGGTATGAAATATAGAATTGAAGCACAATAAATAGAAACATGTTTGTCAAGTTAAGATAGACAACTCAGAATAAATTACATGAATCTATGCAAGTGATAATGCGGCCAGGTATAGCCATCGAATGTTCAGATGGAGTGAAACATGCTGAACATGATAAGTATGGAATGCATCCAATATGGAAAACACAGGCATTGGGCATAAATTGGATAGCATGAAACACAAAGATGATATGCAAAATAATAAAGTTTGATCGATCATGAAAAAGATGAGATCAATCCAGGTTGGATCGATCAAGAAATGGATAAGATCAATCGAGCTTTAATCGATTAGAGGAAGGGTGTAATCTATCGAACTCTGTAAAAAACACGAACAGTCACAGATCTGTGACGTGGACAACACAGGGGGCACCCGAGCAAGCTCGTAGGCCCCTCTACGCCTCAACAAGTCAATATCGGTCACTTAAATAGGCACGTGACCCCCTAAATCGAAATCGAAAACAAAATATATACATATATATACATATGCTTGAAAAGTCAAAAATGGCAACAATTGAACATGGAAACTCTAGATCTAGACAAGGTAACATGATAAATATATAGATTAAAGCTCGAAAATAACAATATAACCTAAAAATACCAAGAACTAACGAGAGGAGTGGAAACAAAGAAGATGAGATGAGATCTAAGCCGAGAGAGAGTTTGGAAGCTTGGAAAACTCGCCGGAAGCTCACCGAAGGTGGGGAAGAAGGTGAAACAGTGGTGGGAGAGAAGGAAGGGTCGAGATCGATGGTGAAATCGATCAAAATGACCCTTGGGTCATATTTTTAAAAACTATATCCGACAAGTTCGATCGATCACTTGGGAAGCAGATCGATCGAACTCAGATCAATCATGAAGGAACTCAGATCGATCGAACCCACAAAACGACAAAGTATTTTTGAAAATTATATTTTTTTATTTTTATTTTTTGAAATAAATTTAAATTTAACAAGAAGTCAAAGGTCAACAAAAGTACCCAGATCGATCGAACATAGATCGATCGAGGTTCGATCGATCCAACAGGTGAAAAACCTACTGTCATATTCGAACGATAACACAGAGAGGTGATTTTTCATAGTTTCAAAATTTTTCTAAGTATGGGGCATAGATCGATCTGAGGAAAATCTAGATCGATCTTGGAACACTCAGATCGATCGAACATAGAGTTCGCACGATACATAGAGAGCTGAAATATGCAGGAAAATTACGCACGATGGGACAGAGAAATGACTGGATGCAGAGATGATGTTCGATCAATCGAACCTCTTTTGAGATCGATCGAACAGGCACAAAATGCTTAATTCAAAAATGACAATGCATGCATTCTCAATTAAAGTCTCTAGCAATGTGTATGAACCCAGAATATATCTAGACTTCGCAAGAAATGAAAGGTAAAATATAAATAAGGGAGGAATAGGGTTGTAAACCCTAAGAAGCACTAATGTTTAACGTCTCTAGCAAGACGTTGGGCTCTATGACGGCCCAAGTTTTTCAACCCGGTGTGTCAATAATGAACTGAAAGATAACCCGATAACAGATCCAAAATGCGAAAGCAAAAGACAAAACAATGGTCTCTAGAGATACAACATGACTCTAAGATGCCAATGTGACCCTCAACAAGGTCACGGAACCCAAAGGAAACAAATGCGGAAGCAACATTTCAAAAACAGACAAGAATGGACATAAGGGCAAAAACATCATTTCCAGCTTAAAATTGGGTGCCACTGAGCACACCATTGGAAAGACAATGAAAAATTAATAAACTTAGACTCAAAAATCGCTTGATTCAGAGTCCGGATGAAGAAGATATGGCTAACGGAAGAAGAAGGGGCAAAATGGTCAAAAAGGTGACAACCAAGAACATCTAACTGGTTAGGAGACCTTCCTAACCGGTAGGAGGCCAAAAATCAGACATATACACTGCCCACACTCATTTAACCGGTTACAAAACCCCTCGTAACCGTTTAGATGTGAAGGCGGCAGAATGGGCAGCAAGAAACCCTGGCAGCAGGGGTTTTTCCGGAAAAAATGGAAATTTGAGGGCCTAGATGACATTTTCTGAAAAACACAAAGAAGAAACCCCCCCCTCCAAATTGAGTTTTCTACATGACTCTCAAGAAAAATCAAAAAATAAGTACTGTGAAATGCCTAAAATGCCCTCCCAAGAAAACTGGTCCAGAGGGTCCAAAAAGCTGCTAAATGAAAAAACAAAAGCTGAACTTCGGGATCGATTTCCGATGCCAAGACGACATTTTCTGGAAAAACACGAAGAAGAAACCCCCCTTAAAATCACATTTTCTAAGTGACCATATACAGAACAGAATTTATTTCCCAAATAAAATTTCCAAAATACCCGTAGGTCAGATTATGCAACAAAAGTGTAAAATGAGTCCGTAGGAGGCTCATTTCACCAAAGAAGAACCCGGAAACGACCATGCACACAAACGTAACTTACCTAGTAAGATGTGCTACAATGGTCCATGGCCCAAAAATATGGCCGATGCAAAATATGACCCCCCAACGGCCAAAATGCCAAAAATGTAAATTGGAATGAAAACTTGGAATTCAAAACTATGAAATGACTTCAAAATACCGTTTGGCCTTTGGCCACACCTCATACATGTTAAATGAATGTTAATGGATAAGTTTCATACACAATGCACACTCTGGTGCAAAATAGCATACTAAAACGCATGATTTTTCATATTTTCTCATTAAAGGCAAAAATCAACATCCATGACATAAATGTGATTCTAAAAGAAGTTTGGCCCTTGGCCTCATGTCATATACATAAAATGAGAATCAAAAGTGTTCTTAGGCACACATTGCAAGTTTCGAATCAAATATACACATTTGACAATTAAGACTACAATTGGCATTCCGAGCCAACCTTCACAAAAATGGAAGTCTTCAAGTCCACAAGTCATCCAAGCATAATGGAAGTCTCAACTTTAATTCTTGTACCTGAAATATGCCCCAGTATCGTAGGGGTGAGTAACATAAAGCTACTCATAGGAAATGAGCATGCATCAACCTACGTTTTACAAGTTTGCATGATTTAATTATTGTGATTCATTCCACCTAACGTCTATGTCAAAGGTGAGACTCAAGGAGCATCCTAGCTACCTAAGATCATTTCTAGCATCAATCACCTCATTCATGCAATTTTAGCAACATAGGGTCATGCTTACACAAAGCAATAACATAAGAGCATGCTTACACAAAGCAACAACATATAGATTCTCAAGGTTATCAACTTGAAGTCTAAAATGCAACATCAACTAAATATAACAATTTAGCATAATTAGAATATCTAATACCACACATCAAGACATAGATTCTCTAGGTTATCAACTAGAAATCTAAAAGTGTGAAATCAACTAAATATAGCAATTTAGTATGGATGTACTTAACAACATCAAATCACCAATAGCCAAAACCACAAGTTAACAAGGTAAACACGATTGTCAACTTAGAATTGAATGCAAAAACAAACAGTGGAAGACTTGGACATTACACTCGGAATTCTGCCGAGACCTCAATGGTTATTCCGGGCACTAACCCGCAGGGAAGACCACCCTAAGTGCGCACTATCTCAATGACTTAGAGGACTCACGTCCCCGTATTAGAGCCAAACCCTAGCCATCTCAACTCAACAATGTTCCAAGATTCCAAAATAAGCCAAATAAGTTCATAACTTATACATATTACTACTACATAGTAACAAGTTAGCAATATAACTCTCAATTATGCATAATAAGCATTTCATATCCATAATGCTACGAAATCACAAGCCAACAATATATTCATAGTAGAAACATACTCTCATGAATATAAATTTAACAACAATGCCCTTCAATGCATATAACACAATCAAATGAATACTTCACAAGTCTAAATCCATGATCTTAAAATAGAAGCACCTTCTAAAACATGATTAAATCCATGGATAAACAAAATAGAATCTAATTACATCAAAATAATTAAACTTTCTAGATTTCAAATCATTTCCAATTGGCCCTAATTTAATATATGCTAATAGACATATCATGATCATTACATATATTCATACAAAAGCTTAATTAGGCCCATGAAACCACAAAATTAGATTTTAATTAATTCTCTTAATTAAAGTGTCTAAATTTTCAAATTCAACCGAATGCTCTCAAATTAAAGTATGTTAACAAATATGCCAAAACTCAATTTAAAAGCATAATACAACTCAATTTCATGCAAGGTACGGCTATGAACTTTAATCTTTCACAAAAGGTAAATATTAATTAAAAAGAGCAATTCTTATTTAATTAATCCAAATTTAATATATGTTAACCAACATATTAAAACAAGATTTTCTACTATGCCACAATTCAAATCAAAGTTATATATCATCATGAATTTTAAATATTATACAAAGAATTAAAAATTACTAACTTTCTAAATTTGATACAAGGCACATATCTAAGTTGTATAATCATGCTAAACACTTAATACAACACACACAAAAGCCTAAAACATTCCCTACCTCCATTTGAAATGAAATCTCAAATCCCCACCAAAATAAATCGTCTCCGAATCTGACGAAACTCCTAGGTTTTGTCGGGGACAACACCACGAACATGAATCCCAAGAAAGCCCCATCAAAAACACAACTTAACTTCAAGCCCGAACTCAAGAAATGGCCAAAACGAGATTCCAATCGGTTGGAATCGAAGGCCTCGCTGAGGGGAACAATAAACACTAAGGCATTAAGGTATTTCATTGAAGGGAAGAAGCTCAAAAGAAGAGAAAGAAGATGGAAGCCATGGCTGCCTCTAGATCCGGCCAAGAGAGAGGAGAGAGAGCAAAAATCTAATTTTTCACTTAAAGGCCCCCTATTTATAGAAAAACTCAAAAAGTGTCCCGAAAGGGGCCTGTCGGGTTCGGAAAAGTGAATCTAAACAGACGCTCTCAAACAGAAAAACTCTATGAACAAAAAAGATTCCAAATGAGAAAATATGAGCAACGGAAGAAACAGCGTTGAAAACCAAGTTCCGAGTAGAGAGTTATGTCCAAAACAAGTTTGGCGCAAATTGGGGCCAGAAATCCTGAAATTGGAAAACATCGTCTAGGAGGAAATTCTAAGAGTCCACGACTTGACAAAATCTGAAAATGAATCCCATACGAGGATCCAGGCTCAAAACAAGGCATTGAGCAATAACTTTCATTAATTGCACAATGGCCCCTCCAAAAAGTGAAAACTGCGAAACTGCCCTATAATGAAAATATCTTTCAAAAGATATTTTCTTAGATACCCCTGAAATAAAATATCTTCAAAAGATATTTACAAAAAACACCCCAAGAAAAGGAAATGTTTCCAATGAACTTTGCATTTATGTCCCTATGGACACCGGAGCAACCAGAGTACTTTCTCACGAAAGTAAAGATATGTATCTCATAGAAATCATTGAGAATGAAGATACATGAAGTCAGAAACCAACTCCGAACACAAGAAGTATGGTTATGCAAACAGAGTGACAAATGAGGAAAAGACGGAATAGGAAAAAAGACAAAAAGTGAATAGTGTCAAAAAATGAAAAATATGGGAATGACTCGGTCCTCAAAGGAAGTTGTCAATTCACAGAAAAGAATCTCGGAAATCACTCCAGAGCACTAAAGATGACACTAATCGACAAGAAACCAAACTCAGAAGGGAAAAGATAACGGAAAAAAATTATTCGAAAAATCTGGGTCATTACAAGCTCTTTTAGCCGGGATCAAAGATCTTGTTGTGCATCCCCTCCTTGACGAGGTGAAAAGTACTTTGAATCCCACCTAACAAATTGTTCCCTAGAGAAATTGTTGGATTTGACTCAAAGGAGATTGATGGTCCTTTGTCAATGCTACTCTTGGGCTTCCATGCCCTTTCAAACTTTATTTTTGAAATAAATTTCTTTGAAATCAAATTGGAAGGCAAACCTGTGGAAATACGATTTTCAAGCAACAACTCAACTTTATCAAATTCATTGTCAAGACACTTTTTCACAACACATGCTTCTTCATGCTTGTCTATTGAACTCGGGGTTGCATTAAAAATGTTCAACTTCACTTTCATGTGGCCAAATGAGATTTTTATTACCTCGTCCTACAATTTATGTTGGCATTTACGGTTGCTAAGAAAGGACGGCCAAGGATAATCGGAATTTGGCTCTTGGGATTCGGAATCGGTTCTGTGTCAATGACAACAAATCAACCGTGAAGAAGAACTTATCAATCTTGATCAATACATCCTTAATAATACCCAGGGGCTTTTTGATGGATCGGTCGGCAAGTTGCAAAACTACCGACATCGATTTCAAGTCTCCTAAGCCAAATTTAACATATGCCGAATACGGAAGAAGGTTAACACTTGCTCTTAAATGAAGAAGAGCCCGATTAATAATATAGTAACCAATGACACAAGAAGTAGTAAGTGAACCGGGGTCCTTAAACTTTGGGAGAGTGTTGTGTTATAAAATGGAGCTTAATTGCTCGGTCAAGACAACTTTCTTTGGTGCTTGGCTTTTGTTCTTCCTCTTTTGGGTGCAAAGATCTTTCAAGAATTTGGCATAAGCCAGAATTTATTTGATTGCATCTAAAAGCGGAAGATTAATCTTCACTTGCCTAAACACTTCAATGATTTCATTCACTTTGGTCTTTTGCTTTTCAATAAAGGTGGATTCTTTCAAGGCATCTGGAAATGGAGCCTTAGGCTCAAAAGCTTTTTCAAAATCTTTCTTCACAACATCTTCAACACAAGAATTTTTTAAGTCATTGTTCAAATCATTTTTCACCACTTTCTCAACAAATGGCTCATGCACATGCAATGAAGGAGGAATAAAATGTGAAATGAGACCGGTGTCAACTTTTGGTTGCACCGGTTCACTCACTTCATTTTGGACACCAACTTGGTTGTCAACGATTTTCCCACTTCTCAAGGTTGTCACTGCATTAACATGTTCAATGGTGTGACATTTTGAGGAGGGGTTGGTCTCTACAACAAATTGTTGCTTTAGTGGGGCATTTAGAGGCATCTTCCCTTTCTCTCTAGCATTCAAAGTACTAGCTATTTGCCCAACTTGGGTTTCTAGCTTAGCAATGGATTGAGAATAGGAATGAAGTAATTGAGTGTTTGCCTCTAGAGTACCCAAAGTGGTCAACATTTTTTCTTCAAGCGCGGGGCTCTTAGAATTTCCTTAAGAGTAAGACGATTGATTAGGGAAGTGAGAGTTTGAAAATTGGTTTCCATGTGATTGAAAAGATGATCTGTAACCTTGGGAACCTTGGCTTTGCATTAAAGGTGGAATATACTAGCCTTGAAAACCACTTTGGGGAGGGTTTGAGCCTTCCCCTTGGCTTTTCCAAGAGAATTTTGGATGATTCCTCCATCCAGCATTGTAGTGTGTGCCATAGGGATTATTCCCTTGGTTGACAAATGTGGCACTAACTTGTTCATGATGCTCACTTTGCATATGTCCATATGGACAATTGGAAGTAGAATGTAAGACACTAGAACAAGTCATGCATGTTTCATTAGATGGATGATGAGCATGATTAGGGGAGGAAGACACTTGATTCACCGAATTTTGGTTGATCAAAAATTGATCAAACCTTTGAGTTAAGGATTTCACTTCGGTGGCTATATCATTGGAATTGTCAACTTGATATAAGCCAACATTCTTCCTTCCACCTAAAATTCTTCTATTTTTTGATGATAAAGATCGATGCATGGAATTTTCACTCATACTTTCATACAATTACCAAACATCATTTTCATGTTTATCAAGATAAGAACCACCCATTGATGCATCTACATTTCTTTTTGATTATCCGGTAAACTTTCAAAGAAGTATTGAACTAATTGCCACTTAGGAATGTCATGATATAGACACTTCCTAAGCAAGTCATTAAATCTTTCCCATGCCTCATGAAACAATTCCCCATCCCCTTGAGAAAATTCACGAATGGAAGTTCTCATAGCATTGGTCTTTGATACTGGGTAATTCTTTTTCAAGAACTCTTGTTGCATTTCCGCCCAAGAAGTTATCAAAAAAGGCCTAAGATTATTGAACCAATATTTTGCTTTGTCTTTAAGGGTAAAAGGAAAAAGTTTGAGTCTCAAAACCTCTTCCAGCATGGCCGTGTATTTCACGGTGCAGCATACTTCAAGAAACTCATCCAAATGCTTGTAGGGTTCTTCACTTGGAAGTTCATGATAGTTAGGAAGCATTTGAATAGTTTATGGATTAATCTCATAATGATATGTTCTAAATGGAGGCAATTGAATGCATGTAGGTGCATTATATTCATTTGGCACATAGTGATCACGCAAAGTAATGGGAGGATTCACAACCGGTGGTGCTACACGAACACCTTGATAGCCTTGGATAATGGGAGGTTGTGGAGCAAAACCAATGGAACTTGGCCTTGTTATTGTGGTAGAATGAATGGTCTTGGCATGCCTAATGAGACTTGAATGTTGTTATGATGCACATTAGGTTGGAAGATGCCTTGTTAGTCTATGTGACCAAGGTTTTCCACATAATCGTCATGTTGCTCCTCTATTGGTAAAATGGAGTGATGAGAGCTACCCTTTCCCCTAGGATTATGAACAATGGATTCAAGATTCAAATTAAGTGGGACAAGAGTATGATTTAATGACCTATGACCATGCATGCACAAATAAAACAAAAACACGCAAAAAGCAAGTAGCAATCACTTCACCTCCACAACAAATCAATCAACAAACATCCTCCACATACATTGATCCCATACTCCCATGCTTTGAATAATATGCAAGAAAAATTAAATTGCCTCCACGCGGGCTCATGATCAATCTAAGAATTTAAGAACTTGCTACCACGCGGGCCAACGATTTAACTATAGATTGAGTTAGAAAAAGCTCACAAAGGGTTGTTAAGCAACTTCAATTTAGTTTTCAAGTTTTTCTATGCTTTACAATTTTCTAGAATTTTGCCCTTTTATGCTTAGCTTAGCTCCTTGATTTTCAATTCTCCTTTTGATTCACTTCCTTTCTCAATGCACCTAGCCAATCAAGAACAAACACAATAAATAATCAAAATAAAATAAGGTAAAGACATGATCAAAAGAGTACTAATTCATAATTGTTTCCAAAACACGGCGTTGCCAATTCAATCCCCGGCAACGGCGCCAAAACTTGGTGTCATCGTGAACCAACAAGTTAAAATATGTTAAAAAGTAGCCAAGTTTGAATTTATAAAGTACCACTACTACCTCTAACTACTAATATAGCTAGGGTGAGTAGGGATCGTCCCAAGGGATTGGGAGCATGTTGATATGGAAACAAGGTCGGATTAGTAGGTCGAGTGATCAAAAGGTGATTTGATTGGTTAATTAGACTACAATGTAAACAAATTCAATTCAAAGCAAGTAAATAAAGGATAGAGAACAAGAGAAAGAGATCTTGGGATTTAGAGGTCACCACTAAACATCACCTTTTTAGATACTCAATGTGGAATGAATGAGGGGAAATATATGTTGCAACACTGATATGTGTGATTGATTGAATCAACAAGCATTGATGACTAATTAAGTATACATTGTTTAGACAACCTTATGAATAGCACAATATATCAAACAAAGCCATTATTCCTTCCTTTAAACTCACAATCAAACACTTTAACAAGCTAAAGAATTATACTACTTGCATTCATAAGCATGGAACATGATAAGCGCCGAATATTATATATTCAAGCGCCCTAAATTGCATTAGTAAAGTCCGTTGTATGTTAATTTATGTAGATTATCTTCATTTCTATGTTTTTATGCATTTTCAGGTCCATTTGCCAAAAAAGGAGCAAAATCAAGGCTTTGTGGAGTTTTGGCCATCAAAAGGCACAATTCTGAATTTCTGGCAGCAGTGGAGTCAGGACTTTGCTCACCATTTTGACCTTGCAAACTCGAGAACTGGACTTCCATTATAAAATCTCATATTTAGAGCTCTCAATCATCTTTCCAAATCTTCAAGAAGTTCGTCATTCGGAGCTCGGACCAGAGAGTTATGGCCTTGTTACCAGAGGTGCGCAGAACTGCCTGGCAGCAATGAAATTCTTCCTTGATCTTCATTTTCGACCAATCATCCTTGAGAATTGGATCTCTACCAAAACATGAAGTTTTTAGAACTCTGAATTAGCTTTCCAAATCTTCAAACGGTTCATCATTTGGAGTTTAGAGCACAAAGTTATGGCCGTTTTACCAAAATAGGTCCGGGATGAGCAAACCAAGCATAGGGCATTCTGGCCAATTTTCGAGTGCTCGAGGCCTAATTTCGAGTGCTCGAAATTAGGGCAGATTGCTTCACGAGATCAGCAGTGGAGTTAGGACTTTGCTTGCCATTTTGACCCAGAAAGCTCGAGAACTGGACTTCCATCATAACATGAAAGATTTAGAGCTCTGAATTAGCTTTCTAAATCTTCAAACGGTTCATCATTCGGAGCTCGGAGCAGAGAGTTATGGCCTTGTTACCAGAGGTGCGCAGAACTGCCTGGCAGCACTGAAGTACTGCTTTTCTCCCCATTTTCGACCAACCAGACTTGAGATTTGGGTCTTCATCAAAACATGAAGTTTTTAAAGCTCTGAATCAGCTCTCCAAATCTTTAAACGGTTTGTCATTCGGAGTTCGGAGCGCAAAGTTATGGCTGTTTAACCAAAGTAGGTCTGGGCGGAGCAAGTGAAGCATGGGCATTTTTACACTAAATTCGAGCGCTCGAGGCCTTGCTTAGAGTGCTCGAATTTGGGGCAGAATTGCCTTCGGGAATTCTCATTTTGGCAGCCACTTGTGCATTGGTTTCCTCATTTTCTACTTACTTCTTTATGAGGTGGTTGGGGATGTTTTTTTTGGAGGAGAGAGAGAGCTTTGTTGAAGGAGATAAGGCAAGGAAGGCCACACATATCATTATCCCATATTCTACAAGATTAGAGGGGAAAGAAGAGAGCAAGGGAAGGAGAGTTCTTGGAGCAAGAAAGGGGAGCTCGAAAATGGAGATGAGGATCAAGCTTCTTCTTCAATCTAGGGCCACCATGGGTAACTAAACCCTTTTCTAGGGAGGTGATGAAGCCTCCCCTTTTGCTTATGTTCTAGATTAGGATCTATTTTGGGGATTAAGATGTATCATTTTTGGTCTTTTCATAATCTAGAGCATATTACTTCTTGTAATGAATTCTAATGTTTATAAATGATTGTTGTAAGTGATTTATCTTGTCTTAGATGGTTTCTTGTAGTAATCATAATGCTTGCTTCTTCATGGTGACAATGGAGATAGGATTATGAATAATTTTCAAGGCATGTTGATAGAGAAAATGGATAGTCCATTGCTTAGGAACTTCCTTTGATGGGTTATGCTAGTTTCTTACCTCATGTGCTTTATCATTTGATTACAAACTTGATAGTTCTTGCTTGAGTGAGTATGTTGAAGGCTACACTTTAGTTTAGGTAGCTCAAATGTATTAATTTTTGAGGGATTATTCTTGTTTAATGATTTAATGAACTTCTCTAAGGGTATATGGTAATCTAGTGTTGCTATATATTCCGTGACCATTTTATACATTGTACTTCCCCAATTTAGCCTTAATCTAGCATGTACTTAGGGTGTAGTGTGGATTCATCTCCCTAGCCTTCTTTACTTGTACTTCACTCCCTTGAATTCTTGCAATTTATTAATTTATGCAATTTCAATATTCTTAGCTTAAGTGACAAACAACAAAACCTTTATAAACCCTTCATCATTCTAGAAAGATTCTAGACATTAAGGTTGCCGTAAGCTAGCGCAGTCCCAGTGGTTCGACTTACCCGACCAATAGCCCTATTTTACAATGATTCGTGCTATTGCGAAGGTTGATGTTTAGTTGATCAACCGATCAATTTTTGGCGCCGTTGCCGGGGACTGCAAACGGTTTAGCAACCGAAGTTTCTAGGGTTAAATTTAGTTTGATTGTGAATATTGTGTCTTGTGAATATTCCTTGTGTGTTTTGACCACCTTTGTGTTTTAAGTGTTGTAAGATTCTAGGGACTCGAAGCTCGTCGTGGGAATGCTAGCAAATTGTAAGTCTAGAGGACCCCAGGTAAGTCTCGTGACTTCTAGTTTCGAGTTGTGAATATTGTGCATGTGTTAAATTTAGTTTTAGTTTAGTTGTGAAGCCCTTGTTGAGGCTCTTATCCTGTTTAAATTTTGTGTTAAAGCATCGGTCCTTGTCGTGGCCATTTACATTTTCCGTCTTGATAATTGAGGAGAAAGGGAACATCGTATGTGGAGTTGTGGTTGATGAATTGCTTTGTTGAGTATATGCTTTGTTGTTGATGTTCGGTCGTAGGTCACTTTCCTTACCCACAATCGATTCGCCCATTGATATCAATTCTCTTGAAAGAACTCTTAGACGGAACCTTAGGGAACCCACTCTTACAAGGGACCTTGAAACTGAATTCAATATAATGGGGGATAACGTAGGAAATCCGGGGAATGAAAGGGCTGAAATTCCTAATATTGAGCCAATGATTCTTAGAGATCATTTCATCCCTACCACCTATGCTTCTCCATCTTGCATAGTGATGCCAAACATCGATGCAGCTCAATATGAGATCAAGTCTAGTACCATTCAAATGCTTCCATCATTTCATGGCTTTGATAATGAAGATCCATATAAGCATCTTGATGAGTTCCTCGAAATCTGTTCGACCATCCGGTTGAGAGGTTTTCCGGACAATGCACTTCATCTCCATCTTTTCCCATTCTCCCTAAAGGATAGGGCAAAATATTGGTTGAACTCCCTCGCTCCCAACTCTATTACTTCTTGGGCTCAATTGCAACAAGAATTTCTTAAGAAGTATTATCCGGTGAGTAAAACCAACCAAATGAGGCGTTCCATTCTAAGCTTTTCTCAAGTTGATGGAGAACAACTCCACGAGACTTGGGAAAGGCTACAAGATCTTCTTCGGAAATGTCCTCATCATTTGATCCCAAAATGGCAATTAGTGCAAGCTTTCTATGCCGGTTTGACCGACACCCATAGATTTATGGTTGACTCTTCTTGTGGTGGGATGTTCATGTCCAAGAATGCGGATGAGGCTTGGACCTTACTTGAGAATTTGAGTGAAAATTCACTTCAACACAATTCTCGTAGGGCTCCGACCTCAACCACTCCAAAGAACACCAATCCTTGTCAACAAAAATCAATAAGGGAGGAATCATCTCAAGTGGATGCCATAGCTCATAAATTCTACCAATTGATGGCACCACATCTTCCTCCTTCAGTGTCTCAAAATTCGGCAAGTTCGGTTTGTGCCTCATGTAATAGTCCATTTCATCTCTCGGAAGATTGCCCCACACCGGAGCAATTTCCCAATCCCAACCAAGAGCAAGCTAATGCCATGTTCTCACGGCCCGGGAACAATCCATATTCCAACACCTACAATCCGGGTTGGCGAGACCATCCGAATTTTTCGTGGAGGCAACAAGCCCCACAAAATTCCCAACTTCAAAATCAAGGGCCTCAAAATCAGCCCTCTTCTCAATATCAAGGTAGGCCTTTCCAAGCCTCTTCAAGCTACCAACCTCCATACAATCCAAATGTCTCCACTCAACCTCCTGTGAATCCAATTGATGAGATAGTGGCTGCAAACAAGAAAATGATGGAATCATTAAATGTGCAAATGATGGAATCATTAAACAAGCAAATCATAGATTCCAACAAGCATCTCTTGACATCCTTGCAACCTACTCTCCAAATGGTTCACTCCCATACTCAATCCATAGCTAGGCTCGAAAATCAAATGGGACAAATAGCTAACCAAGTGAACCAACTTCTTCAAAAAGACAAGGGTAAGCTTCCCGCTCAACCATTTGAAAATCCTAGAGGAATGCATGTGATTGATGAAACCCCTCCTCCGAGTGGGCCGACTCATGAACAAGTTCAAGCTATCACCACCCTTCGGAGTGGTAGAGTGGTTGACAACAAGGTTGATGGAGACACAAGTGAGAAAAACCCTCCGTTGAAAAATCCAAATTCAAGCTCTTCAAGTCCAAATCCAAGTTCTTCTTGTCCAAATACCATTCACGGAAGTCCCACGCATGTCACCTCAAATGTGGAAACTACTTATGAGCCAAAAGCTCCGTTCCCTCAACGTCTTCAAGAGTCGACACATTTTGGGAATAAGAATTGCAAAATTCAAGACATGTGGGAGGTCTTTAGGCAAGTAAAGATCAATCTTCCTCTCTTGGATGCTATCAAGCAAATTCCTCCCTATGCAAAATTCCTTAAGGATTTGTGCACTCAAAAGCGCACTTCCAGAAGTCATTTACCAAAGAAAGTGAGGTTAACCGAAAATGTTAGTGCGATCATTCAGCACAGCACTCCTCCGAAGTATAAGGATCCGGGTGCCCCCACAATCTCTTGTGTCATTGGTGACAACAAAATCGAGAGGGCCCTCCTTGACTTAGGAGCTAGTGTGAATTTGATTCCATATTCGGTTTACCTACAACTTGGTTTGGGAGATCTAAAGCCAACTCCGATAGTGTTGCAATTTGCTGATCGATCTATTAAGCAACCACGGGGAATTATTGAAGATGTGATCATAAAAGTGGACAAATTCTACTTCCCGGTAGATTTCGTGGTTCTTGATACGGAACCAGTCCATGATCCAAGAAAACACATTCCCATAATTCTCGGACGTCCTTTTCTAGCTACAGCTAATGCTTCCATTAACTGTAGATCCGGATTGATGGATATCTCTTTTGGGAATATGAATGTTAAGCTCAATATCTTCAATGCTGTGCAACTTCCTTTAGATGACAATGAGTGTTTTGAAATCACTATTGCTGATGAACACATTCAAAATCCAATCCCACCTCCTTCAACAGAGGATCCCCTACATGCTTGCTTGGTCCCTTTTGATTTTGAGGATTTTGGTGTGGACAAATCCATTCGGGAAGTCAACTCCTTGCTTGATATTCCATCACCATTTTCCTCTCCTTTATGGGAAGCACCAAATCCATCTCTATCGTGGGATTGTCCATCTCCTTCCATTTCTTCACCAGAGTTACCTCAACATTTTGAGGGTGAACCACCGGACAAAGGTAAGGAGAATGTTGACAAGTTGCTGAAAATTCTTCCAATCATTCTAGCCCAATCTAGAATCATTGTCCATGATACTCAACCTGTGAACAAACCATTTGAGTACAATGAGGTATATGACTTGGAGATTGCAAATATGGAAGGTCATGATCCTACCATTGTTAGTCAAAACAATGACATTCAACGAGCCTCCATAATCTCGAACAAGCAACACCTTTGCTTAAATCTGAAAATAAAAGAAGTGAGATTAAAAGCGATGCTCAAATCCTCTAAGGCCAAACTTGTTTCTCTTCGGAAGGATCAATATCCCTCACCATTCATTGATCTAAGTTTGAGACCATATGAAGGAGGCAAGTTGCATACGAAGCGTTAAGGATCCATCTCTCCAATGGATCCTGATCCTGGTTCGTCTAGCTATCGACATTAAATTTAGCAAAGCAAGGGAAGAAATTCTTTCGATGTTCCAAGCTTCCCTACCTTCTCAAATTGCTCGTGCCTTGAAATTTTCTGGGAAATGGTTTAGAAAAGCCAAAAATTTGATTTTTCTGAAATGATCTTCAGTTGCGTTCCGCAATTTTAGACTGGCCTCTTAGACCTTCTCAGCTCTAATTTTCATTCCCGGAAATTTCCATCGCTTTCGAGCAAGTTCATAGGATCTTTGGCATGCAACTCATGTGCACAACCTCTCATTTTCAACGCATTGTTGGATCATGGTTCCCCAAAATTTTCCATGCATTGGAGATGAAATGCAAAGTTTGAAAATTTTTCATCTAGGCATTAGAAATGTTGAGCAATTCGACAATTTTTCCAAAAATTTTCCATCCATGTAGTGGAATGGACTGAATTTGCAAATTTTAAAATTTTTTCCATGCTTTAGAGATAAAGTGCTAAGTTTCAAAAATTTTCCATCCATGCATTGGATTGGAATTCTCTTGCAAGGCTTCAAAAATTTTCCCTACATTAAAATTCATTGCATGCATTCTTTCATTGCATGCATTCATTGCATGCATTCTTTCATCTCCAAGCCACTGAATTTCCATGCATGGACTCCATTTTGAACAACTTCCATTTCCATGTTGCTCACATTCCATATTCCATTGCAACAAATTCAACTTCTATGGTGCTCACTGTCTTGCATGTTTTCCCTTTCACTCATTGCTTCAGTCCTCACAGCCGAGCTCACCCCCTAGCCTACTGAGCCAATTTCGTGCCCTCCAAATCCCATTCAGATTGCTCCAAATTACCACACCAATTTTGCATGCTCACTGCCCAAGTTTGGAGTGCTCTAGCTTCCATTTGGATTGCTCTAAACTTCTCCACCATCATTCCGAGGCTGCTGCTTGTATTTAGAGCACTCTAATTCCATTTTAGAGTGCTCTAAATGTGAACCAATCTCATCCCAAGCTACTGCCTTCATTTAGAGCACTCTAGCTCCCATTTGGAGTGCTCTAAATGTGAACCACCATCCCTCTCGGCCTCACACCATTCAACCACCATCAACCTCACTTCACCACCCTCATCTCATCCCACCATGCATGCAACCCATAACTCACCACCATCAACCCCCCAACCTTCCTCATCTCTCTTGGCAAACCTCAACCCATCAAACCCACCCTCTCGGCATCTCCATCCACCACCCCAACTCTCTAACAACCCACTCCATGCCAACCCCAAGCCACCCCACAACCTACATTTTCATGCACAAAGCTCCCCTCACCTCTCTGCCATATTTTCGAGCACTCGAAGCCAAGCTTCGAGTGCTCGCACTTGCTTGAGTTCTCACACAACAACCAGCCGAGGCCACTGCCCCTATTTCGAGCACTCGAAGGCACCCTTCGAGTGCTCGAACCAAGCCTCTCTCTCTCTCCCTTTTAAAACCCCAGCCCACCACTCTCACTCAACCTCATCTCCTCTCCTCGGCTGCCAACCCCTCTCCTCCACCAACTTCACAACCCAACCACCCTCAACCTCACCACCCCATGCAAACCCACCTTCACCTCCTCCACCTTTTTCCCCACTCTCCTCTAACCCAAGCACCATCATCAACCTCTCATCCACATCTTCCATTAACCACAAATAATGGGCCTTGTGTTCTCCATTGTTGGGTAAGTGTCTACCCTCTTTTTCTTTCAATTTTTGATCAATGGAGGATGGGATTGCTTGTGTGAAGGATTTGTGATTATTTGGGAGTTGTGTATTGCATTTGCAGGGCCAAATTTTTGGATTTTCTCATCTCTAATCAACCTTTGGCCCTCTTCCTTTTTGTCTTGCACACCACGTGTTTGACGAATTGCCTAAGCCAACTTTATCTCTCTAAATGCACGGCTTTTGGCATTGTTTTGTTTTCCATTTTACACTTATGACTCATGTGTGCCAATTTGTATTTTGTATGGATTTTTACCTTACAATCACATTTGTCTTAGTGTTTTCATTTCTGTTTTGATTTTTTTTCTTAAGAGACCTATGCTTTCACCTGTGTACATTAGTTCTGTCTTGATAGGTCTTCATGTCCAAGTTTGGGGGACGCCGTTGCGCACTCACATGGCTGAACATCTACGTCGTCGTCACTCCACTTGGTATTATTGTTCTTTTACCCTCTTTGCGCTTATTTTGATTTACTTGTCTTCTCACATTGAGGACAATGTGACATTCAAGTTTGGGGGTGCATTTATGTATTTTTGGTTTTACATTTTTGCTAAGCAATGATAATGGAATTTGAAACCTGTTGGAGATGAAAGCATATGTTTAAAACTTTGTGTATAGAAGCAGCTGATATTTTTGAAAATAAAGAAAATTTGAGTTGAAATGATCATGTAGATTCAAATTAGTCTGTATAAATGTCTCAATTAAATTCTCGCTGGATTTGACACTCTTTTAAGCTGCACAATGCACAGATGCACATTGGAAACTTAACTGTGAGGCATGCAACTTGATTGACCTTGACCTTGCCCTAGTTAATCTGATTTGATGAACCTAATGGATGAATACTTTTGGCATGAATCTAAAAAAAAAAAAAAATAAATAAAAAAATAAAACTTAGAAAGAAAGAAAATAATGATCAGTTGACGTTCGTAGCCTTTCCAACTCGAGTTATTAAGCCCTAGGAGTGTCTCTACACTTAGCACCCTAAAACCGTCTGGTTTGGGAGTTGTTGGCCTAACGCTTGCTACAGGGGTTGGTTAGAAAGCTTAAGGGACTTCAGCATTGCACAACCATTCTATGTTTCGCTTGAGTTACAATAAATTGTCAACAAGCAACAAAAGTTGTCTTGTAAATAAAATCATGCCTTAGGGACCTCATTTAAAGGGGAATTCAATGATTTGAAAACTTGCGCTTTGGAATTGGAAAAGAAAGTAAAAGCCGCATGTTGAGAATCTAATTCACTTTCACTGAAGCTAGAGTTGATTTCCATTCAAGAGATGATAATTGAGTTATTTATATAGACTTTGATGTTGATGCATGTATGTGGAAATGTATTTAGCCAATTTTTGTATCAACGCTTCATATATGCAAGGTAGTCTTCCCAATGACCCCATCTCCAGCTCTTTTTCTATTTCAAGTTATTTTTTGAGCAATGTATATATCTTATTTTACCATGGATGATATTTTTGCAGTAGCAAGCCCATGGTTGTCTTTTCATTAAATTTTTCATTGTAGTTTTGCTAAGGGACTAGCAAAATGTAAGTTTGGGGGTGTGATAAGCGCCGAATATTATATATTCAAGCGCCCTAAATTGCATTAGTAAAGTCCGTTGTATGTTAATTTATGTAGATTATCTTCATTTCTATGTTTTTATGCATTTTCAGGTCCATTTGCCAAAAAAGGAGCAAAATCAAGGCTTTGTGGAGTTTTGGCCATCAAAAGGCACAATTCTGAATTTCTGGCAGCAGTGGAGTCAGGACTTTGCTCACCATTTTGATCTTGCAAACTCGAGAACTGGACTTCCATTATAAAATCGCATATTTAGAGCTCTCAATCAGCTTTCCAAATCTTCAAGAAGTTCGTCATTCGGAGCTTGGACCAGAGAGTTATGGCCTTGTTACCAGAGGTGCGCAGAACTGCCTGGCAGCAATGAAATTCTTCCTTGATCTTCATTTTCGACCAATCATCCTTGAGAATTGGATCTCCACCAAAACATTAAGTTTTTAGAACTCTGAATTAGCTTTCCAAATCTTCAAACGGTTCATCATTTGGAGTTTAGAGCACAAAGTTATGGCCGTTTTACCAAAGTAGGTCCGGGATGAGCAAACCAAGCATAGGGCATTCTGGCCAATTTTCGAGTGCTCGAGGCCTAATTTCGAGTGCTCGAAATTAGGGCAGATTGCTTCACGAGATCAGCAGTGGAGTTAGGACTTTGCTTGCCATTTTGACCCAGAAAGCTCGAGAACTGGACTTCCATCATAACATGAAAGATTTAGAGCTCTGAATTAGCTTTCTAAATCTTCAAACGGTTCATCATTCGGAGCTTGGAGCAGAGAGTTATGGCCTTGTTACCAGAGGTGCGCAGAACTGCCTGGCAGCACTGAAGTACTGCCTTTCTCCCCATTTTCGACCAACCAGACTTGAGATTTGGGTCTTCATCAAAACATGAAGTTTTTAAAGCTCTGAATCAGCTCTCCAAATCTTTAAACGGTTTGTCATTCGGAGTTCGGAGCGCAAAGTTATGGCTGTTTAACCAAAGTAGGTCTGGGCGGAGCAAGTGAAGCATGGGCATTTTTACACTAAATTCGAGCGCTCGAGGCCTTACTTAGAGTGCTCGAATTTGGGGCAGAATTGCCTTCGGGAATTCTCATTTTGGCAGCCACTTGTGCATTGGTTTCCTCATTTTCTACTTACTTCTTTATGAGGTGGTTGGGGATGTTTTTTTTGGAGGAGAGAAAGAGCTTTGTTGAAGGAGATAAGGCAAGGAAGGCCACACATATCATTATCCCATATTCTACAAGATTAGAGGGGAAAGAAGAGAGCAAGGGAAGGAGAGTTCTTGGAGCAAGAAAGGGGAGCTCGAAAATGGAGATGAGGATCAAGCTTCTTCTTCAATCTAGGGCCACCATGGGTAACTAAACCCTTTTCTAGGGAGGTGATGAAGCCTCCCCTTTTGCTTATGTTCTAGATTAGGATCTATTTTGGGGATTAAGATGTATCATTTTTGGTCTTTTCATAATCTAGAGCATATTACTTCTTGTAATGAATTCTAATGTTTATAAATGATTGTTGTAAGTGATTTATCTTGTCTTAGATGGTTTCTTGTAGTAATCATAATGCTTGCTTCTTCATGGTGACAATGGAGATAGGAGTATGAATAATTTTCAAGGCATGTTGATAGAGAAAATGGATAGTCCATTGCTTAGGAACTTCCTTTGATGGGTTATGCTAGTTTCTTACCTCATGTGCTTTATCATTTGATTACAAACTTGATAGTTCTTGCTTGAGTGAGTATGTTGAAGGCTACACTTTAGTTTAGGTAGCTCAAATGTATTAATTTTTGAGGGATTATTCTTGTTTAATGATTTAATGAACTTCTCTAAGGGTATATGGTAATCTAGTGTTGCTATATATTCCGTGACCATTTTATACATTGTACTTCCCCAATTTAGCCTTAATCTAGCATGTACTTAGGGTGTAGTGTGGATTCATCTCCCTAGCCTTCTTTACTTGTACTTCACTCCCTTGAATTCTTGCAATTTATTAATTTATGCAATTTCAATATTCTTAGCTTAAGTGACAAACAACAAAACCTTTATAAACCCTTCATCATTCTAGAAAGATTCTAGACACTAAGGTTGCCGTAAGCTAGCGCAGTCCCAGTGGTTCGACTTACCCGACCAATAGCCCTATTTTACAATGATTCGTGCTATTGCGAAGGTTGATGTTTAGTTGATCAACCGATCAGAACATCAAACAACAAGCATGGATTGTCCTCCCATCTAGGACAATAAAGCAATTACACTATAACTAAACTAGAGACATGAAAATTAAACTAAGGTAGAGGCACAATCCATCAAGAAATGAGTATAAACCATCAAACAAGCCATAAGAGTATTCCATTAAAGCACCATGCCTTGACAATCTCTAGATTCATAGCATCAACACACATAAACATGCATCAATATCACAAAACCAAGAGATAAATACATGAACATCTATTCTAGCATACATAGACATATGAATAGAATGAAATGATCAATTTGAAGTATTAAATAACACAAATCATTATAAAAACAAGATTCATATATAAATTAAATGTCAAGACAAGAATTACAACGTAAATCCCCTCAAAATACAAAACATCAAGATCTAAAAGGCATGCTTAGGGCTAACTCTAGCCCCAAGAAAATGTTTAGCCACTCATTAATGTAGTCATCCAACCCTCAAGGGCCATCTCCATGGTAGAATTAATCTTTTTTTCCTTGATGGAAACCCTAGATGAATGGAAAAACTCCCAAATGGTGTGTGTGTGTCTCTCTAATCTCTAAGCTCTCTCCACTATTCTATTGTTGTATGATGATATATGATCTTCCTCCTTTATAAAAATAGCTCAGAATCCTTCTATAGGTAGTTCTAATGTCACACCCAATGGTCAGGTTTCGTGCACTAGGGCCCCTTCAATGATTGTACCATGAGCCATCTTTTAATGAGCTGGACTCTGTTTTATTTTGAACTTGGGGAGATTCGATTGATCGAATTCTGATGAGATCGATCGAAGTATAACCAGATCGATCAAAGTATGACCAGATTGATCAAACCTTGGCGGCGCCTTTTTGGATAAGACAAATCTGAGATATTTTTAGGATATTTTGGGAAAAAGACAAAAGTAGTAGGTAGGGATAAGATCAAAGAAGTTCGATCGATCAAAAGGAAAGTTAGATCGATCAAAGAGGGAAATTCTTGAGGATAAGGACAAGGGGTTTGATCTATCTTGGTGAGGCTGGATCGATCACTGTGAGATCAATCGAAGATTGGTCTGATCGATCGAAACTTGTTGTTTTCCACCATTTTGTTCTACTTTGCTCCTTTTTTCCATTTAGCTTGAGATTACTTCTTTTATGGTCTAATTTGGCTGAATTGACTTATTTTGGAGATAAACGCCTGAAAAGAGCCATAACATAAAATTAGTCTAAAACGGAAAAATAAGATAGATAAAGGTTCTAGAATACTCGAGTTTAAGGGGTTAAATACGCATTTTTCAACAACCAAACCTTCTTCCTAGGCTCAAGCGTCTTACGCAAGATATGTTTGTCATAAAATGCCTTAGTCTTTGGTTTGTAAACCTTGGCACTCTCATAAACATCATTACGTAATTCTTCAAGCGCTATTAGTTGAAGCTTCCTGTAAGAACCAGCAGATGTCATATCAAAGGTGAGCTTTTTTATAGCCCAGAAAGCTCTATGTTCTAACTCTACAGGAAGATGGCACCCTTTACCATAGACGAGACGGTAAGGTGATATGCCAATCAGAGTCTTAAAAGCAGTACGGTAAACCCACAAAGCATCATTTAGTCTAGAAGACCAATCTTTACGATCTGGCTTAACCGTTTTCTCAAAAATTCTCTTAATTTCACAATTGGATAGTTCAACTTGGCCACTTGTTTGGGGATGATAGGGAGAAGCAACTTTATGAGTGATGGAGTATCTTTGCACCAAAGTACGGAAATACCTATTATAGAAATGAGCACCCCCATCACTAATAATAGCTCATGGCATACCAAACCGACTAAAAATGTTCGTTTGAATGAACTCAACCATAACTGCGTGATCGGTGATTTTAGTAGCTACTGCTTCAACCCATTTAGACACATAATCAATAGCCATAAGAATGTATTCATTTTTATTAGACTGAATAAAAAGACCCATGAAATCAATACCCCAAACATCAAAAACCTCAATAATTAAGATTAGAGTCAAGGGCATCATATTTCTTCTAGAAATTGATCCCAGCTGCTAACATCTAAGGCATGACCTACAAAATAAGTATGCATCCCGAAAAAGCGAAGGCCAAAAGAAACCACATTGAAGAATTTTAGCTGCAGTTTTCTTTGCACTGAAATGACTTCCACATGCCAAACTGTGACAGAAGGTCAGAATACTATGAAACTCACTCTCTAGAACGCATCTACGAATAATTTGATCAACACAGTATTTAAATAGCTGGGGATCTTCCCAATAGTATGTCCTAATTTGGGAGAAGAATCGATCTTTTTCTTACTTTGACCAAGACAAAGGAATTTTGCCTATTGCGAGGTAATTCACAATATTAGCAAACCAAGGTAATCCTTATAAGAAACCTCAAATAGTTGTTCATCTAGAAGGGAATCACAAACTGGAAGTGAAGTTAAGGTATCCTCAATTAGAATTCTAGAAAGATGGTCAGCTACTACATTCTCTGACCCTTTCTTATCTCAGATTTCACAATCAAACTCTTGAAGCAAGAGGATCCATCGAATCAAACGGGGTTTGGTTTCCTTTTTGGAAAAAAAGATGTTTTAAAGCAGAATGATCAGAATAGACTACGACTTTGGAACCCAATAGATATAATCTGAATTTATCCAAAGCGAAGACAACTGCAAGCAACTCTTTTTCAGTTGTAGTATAATTCAATTGTGCGTCTAAAAGAATTTTGCTCGCATAGTAAATAACATGAGGAAGTTTATCTACTCATTGTCCCAAGACACCACCCATAGCATAATCAGATGCGTCACACATAATCTCAAATGGAAGAGCCCAGTCCGAAGGATTCATTATAGGAGCTAAAGATAGAAGAGAGCAAAGCTTTTGAAAAGCGTCAAGGCATAATTCATCAAAGACAAAAGGAACGTCCTTTGCAAGTAAATTACACAGAGGACGGGAAATTTTGCTAAAATCCTTAATGAAGCATCGATAGAACCCCGCATGCCCAAGAAATGATCGCACTCCCCTTATGGAGGTAGGAGGAGGCAATTTAGAGATCAAATCTACTCTAGCTCTATCAACTTCAATACCTCTCTCTGAAATGATATGTCCTAAAATAATACCCTCTTGAACCATAAAATAGCTTTTCTCCTAACTAAGAATAAGATTGGTTTCCCTACAACGCTGAAGCACTAGGGAAAGATTTTGGAGACAGTTTTCAAATGTGGACCAGAAAACAGAGAAGTCATCCATAAAGACTTCGAGAAACTTTTCAACCATATTTGAAAAGATAGACATCATACACCTGTGGAATGTTGCTGGCGCATTACATAATCCGAAAGGCATCCATCTATAAGCAAATGTTCTGAATGGACAAGTGAAAGTAGTTTTCTCTTGATCCTTAGGATCAATGGCCACCTGATTATAACCAGAATATCCGTCTAAAAAGCAATAATAACTCTGGCCAGCCAATCGCTCTAGAATTTGATCAATGAATGGAAGTGGAAATTGATCTTTTCTAGTAGCAGAGTTGAGTTTCTAGTAATCAATACACACACGCCATCCAGCAGTGGTACGCTGTGGAACTAATTCTCCCTCAGAATTCTCAACTACTGTAATACCTGTCTTTTTAGGTACTACCTGAGTAGGACTCACCCACTTACTATCTGAGATGGGGTAGATTATTCCCGCATCTAGCAACTTCACAACTTCCTTCAAAACTACCTCCTTCATATTAGGATTCAATCTTCATTGGAGTTCCCAAGATGTTCAAGAATCCTCCTCCAAATGAATCTGATGCATGCAAATAGTGGGACTAATTCCTTTTAAATTAACCACACTCCACCCAATAGCCTCTTTATTTTGTTCAAGAACTTTTAAGAGACTACTTTCTTGGGAACTTGTAAGATTGGAAGTAATGATCACCAGGAGGGTGTCATTTAAACCCAAGAAAGCATACTTAAGCTTTTTCGGTAGTGGCTTAAGCTCAAGTCTAGGAGGAGACTCTAAAGAATGAATAGGCAGAGTACTAGAAAGTGGTGGAAGAGGCTCTAACCTAAATTTCCAAAGAGGAAAATCTGTGATAGGAGTGGAATTGAGCAAAAAGTTCACTTCAGCTATTGAAGAATCGATATCGAACTCTTCATAATTAAAATGATTCAGACAACCTTTTAAAGGATCCTTGGATAAAATAGTTAGGAGTGATTCCTCAACCAACTCATCAATAACATCAAGGAATAAGCATTCACTATCATCGTGGGGATGATGAATAGCATTGAAGATGTTTAACTTGACTTTCATATTCCCAAAAGATAAATCCATGGCTCCAGTCCTACAGTTAATGCAAGCATTTGATGTGGCTAGAAAAGGTCACCCAAGAATGACTGGAATATACTTTTTGGAATTGTGGACTGGTTCTGTATCAAGAACTAGAAAATCGACCAGAAAATAGAACTTGTCCACTTTTATGAGTATATCTTCAACAATACCTCGTGATTATCTGACAGAATGGTCAACAAGCTGTAGAATAACCGACGTAGGTTTTAACTCTCCCAAACCTAGCTTCTCATACACCGAGTAAGGAATAAGATTTACACTTGCTCCACAAAAAGTGCTCGCTCTATCACATTATTTCCAATGATGCAAGAAATTGTAGGAGTACCAAGATCTTTAACCTTAAGAGGAGTGTTATACTTAAGAATAGCACTGATATGCTCAGTGAGACAAACTTTCTTAGGAACTTTGCTTTTGGATTTTCTTTTTAAAGTACAAAAGTCCTTTAGAAATTTGGAGTAGGCTAGAATTTGCTTTATAGCATCAAGCAGAGGAAAATTAATTTTGACCTATTTAAAGACCTCCATTATATCAAAGTGGGAGGGTTTCTTGAGACGTTTAGAATAAGGTGTTTTTGGCTCATAAGCTGTCTCAGGGTTAGGAGTAGATGAAGAAGTGACTCCACCTTCAACTCCTCTTGTGGATTATGGAATAGAATTTGGGAAAACATCCTTTAGATGTGGATTATAAATAATAAGAACAATGGGAATCCTAAGCCTTTCTTTTTCCTCCTGCCCTTTTTCAACTCCTCAATGTAGTGATAGCCTGAACTTACTCATGATGAAAACCTGAGGAATTGGTTTCAGCAATCATATAAGTCTGCCTTTTCAGGTTGGCTATTAGCTGACTAGGCAGCATTCCATCTCTCTTTGAGATAGAGTACTCGTTATTTGCCCAACTTGTGCCTCTAGCTTTGCTATGGCTTGAGAATGAGTATTAAGAAGTTGGGTATTGGCTTTAAGATCAACAAGAGCATTAAGTACTTGTTCCTCAAAAGCAGAATTTCTAGGAGGATGTGGAAGATTTGGAGCTTGATTGGGTTGATTCCCAAACTGAGGTGGACAGTAAATACCAGATTGGTTAAAAGAATTATTTTGTGGCATAGGATTGGATGAATTTTGATACTGACCCCATGATTGAGGAACAGTAGTTCCTTGATTTTGATTACGCCATGATAGATTAGGATGATCTCTTCAGCCAGGATTATATGTAGAAGAATATGGATTATAAGCTGGTCTAGAGAATGCAGCATTCATTTGCTCATGTGGGATCTTAGATGATTATCCCAGTATAGGGCAAGTATCAGCAAAATGATTGGGATTAACACAGATTGAACAAACCTCCTTTGGCAAGGCAGTTTGTGGATTAGGAATAGGATTGAAGCCAGATAATAAGATTTGATCGAACCTATAGTTCAAAGCTTCTATTTGAGTGGCTAACTCAATAGATTTATCTACCTCATAAAGTTTTTCAACCTTGTGCATTCCAGGTGAAGACCTAGACCTAGAGGAAGAAGCATGTTGCACTGAGCTTTCACTTAGGGCCTTAAACAGTTCCCAAGCGTCAACCAGACTCTTAAGCAGAAAAGTTCCATTACTGGATGCATCTACCATGTTTCTATAAGAATCTGTAAGACTATCATAAAAAATCTATATTAAGTGCTATTGAGCAATATCATGGTGTGGACACTTTCTTAGAAGATCATTATATCTTTCCCATGCATCATGGAGCTCTTCTCCCATGATTTGGGAAAATGCCATGATTTCTCTTCTCATTTGTGTGGTTTTACCCACAGTGTAATATTTCTTCAAGAACTCCTGTTACAACATGTCCTATATAGATATGAAATTTGTTGGAAGGGACTGCAACCAAGTTCTTGCTTTGTCCTTGAGAAAGAATTGGAAAAGACGCATTCTGAATGAATTATTGGTAAGAGTGGTCAACTTGGTAGTTGAACACAATTCCAAAAACACATCCAAATGCTTATAAGGATCCTCTGTTGCATACCCATGGAAGGTAGGAAGCATTTGGATCATAGCAGGCTTGATCTCAAAATGGGTTGCATCAACATCTGGAAAAATAAAGCACGAAGGGGAAGTGTATGTGGTGGGAATAAAATGATCCCTTAATTGTTGTTGTGGTGGAGAAACAGGTGGATCCCGTTCTCCATTACCATTACCATTATTACCGGGTGCATTACATTGATTAGCCATATTATCAAAGAAACTTCCTATAGAATTCAAATGTCTTTTAAGCTTTCTTAACTGTTTAAGAGTTCTCTCTATTTCAGGATCATGTACTAAAGGTGTTGTCCGATTATGGCAAGTTAACATGCACTGGTTCCACTAATCCTAATAGTAGTAACAATAAAATATTCCAAGTAACAAAAAACAATAAGAACTCAAAAAAGGTTTAATAAACCGAAGCGTTTTATACCTTAAGCGTCTTTGTCCTCACTGCTAATTTGTACCTGAAAAGAAAAAGAATTAAGGTGAGATATCAGAAAGTCTAAAGATTGGTAAAGCAACATAAACTAATAAAAACTAAATAAATAAATAACTAATCTCCCCGGAAACGGCGCCAAAAATTGATCTTGTCTAATTTTACCACTCGCAATAGGACGATTCCGTGTAGAATAATGCTATAAAAAGAAATGTCGAACCCACAGGGAGATGAGATTTATATTCAGTCTTTAATTTCATTTTATGGTTTACAGGTAACTTGGTTGGAAAGTTTATTAGTTGTCACGATTAAAAATAAACTAAAATTAAACTGAAATATTAAACTAAGTAATCAGAGAGAAAAATCTTAAGGCTTTGACTTCACCACAATCATCATACTATGGTTAACTGCTCTAACTCTAGGGATTTAACAATTATGTTTTTCAAATAAATTGAACTCAATAACATTCGTTCAATTTGAGTTTTAAAAAAAGATATTCTACAAAATTCACTTACCTATAACTTATCTGCGGTTAGTGTGGACTATCCACCTACCTACTCTAACTACTTTGTAAACAATCCACATTTCCTAAGCATAAACTATGAAAACATTCTTTTGCAAAAAAATATTAGATTACCATTATATGACCTCTATTCTTATGTCCGTTAGTACTCCACCAGATACCGCACAATAAGATAGATTGAGAATAGACAATAAACCATTACATCTAAGATAAAGGAATAACAATTTATAATCTACTAAAGCATGAAAACCAATTGAATTGTCTCAATTGCTTATAGTCATATAATCAAGTAAACATAATATAATAAAATAAAATCCCAGAGTTAAAACAATCAAACCATAATACTAGATTGGGTTACATCAGTGCCCTAAGAGAGGAATTAGCTACTCATGACGATGTCGGATGTCTTCTATGTTGGAGTTGTCTCCATCGTCACGGACGGCACTTCTCTTCTTAGGATCTTCACTTTCAAGGTTGTAGGAACCCTAAAATTCACCATGCTACCAGCCTTCTGAATAACACTGTAAAAAGAACTTGAAATTTCCGACCTCTTCTATCAAGGCTTACGCCTTCCTTTATAGAAAAAAAATAAGGATTTGGTGGGTTTTTAGGTCTTCTGGCCCATCTGGGATACGGCTGATAAAGAGAGTAATCCCGTACTTTAAATCTGACATGTCATGGAAGGCTCAAGCTTTAGGAACAGAGGCTCGAGCTTTAAGGTTCAGGCTCGAGCTTCAAGAATTGGTGCTCGATCTTCACTTTGACACTTAGCTAATTTTCTTCAACTATTTTCTGAAGCGTCTTTTTCTTCAACACTTAGAATATTTTTGGGATTGAAATCTTTTAACATTACTCGATCCAAGCTTCATAGGCTCGAGCACTAGGTACTAGGCTCGAGCATTTGGGACTCCAGGCTCAAGCTTCAATAGATAGTGCTCGATCCTAAAGGTAAGGCACGAGACCTGGGAGCATAGCCTTTCAATTAAAATCAACTCTTCAACTTCCAACATCTCATGCTCAAGCTTGAGGGTCAAGACTCGAGCACCCGTAAGTAAGGCTCGAGCACCCTAAGTTGGGGCTCGAGCACCAAGGTACAAGGCTCGAGCTTCAATGCCTTGTTGAATTTTCTTTTTCTTTGTTGTGATGCTCAAGCCTCAACACTTGGGCTCAAGCTCTGGGGCTTAAATTTCTTCAAACTTCACCATTTAAGCTCTCGGCTTGCTCTGAATGACCGGCAACGACTCTGTAATCTTCGATATCATCATAAAGTCCCGGTTTTAACCATTTCTCTGCGAAAGTATCTGTAAACACACATTAAACATAAATCAGTCTAACTTTGGATAGAAGTATTACTTTAGGCCTTAACATACGTATATTTAGGGGCTCGAATATGCATATATTCAGCTCTCATCAGACGTATACTTGTTTATATTGAGTATTTAGTTTCAAAATTGTTTAGTGTACTTGGTATGTATACTTGTATATTGAGGATTTAATTTTGAGATAACTTAGTATACTTGTGCCTTATATACTTGCTTTACGTGTATTTTAATATTTTTTGTATACTTAAGTAAGTATACTTGTATATTGAATATCTTGATTAAATATTGTTTAATATACTTGTAAGTATATACTTATATGTGGTGCCTTGTGTTTCAACATTGTTATGTATACTTGAGCATGTATACTTGTATGTTGGCTTTCATTTCAATTGCTTATGTAACTTGAGATGATCCCTTAGTTCACCTTGGAACATAGACGTTAGGAGGAATGATTCCTTGTAATGGTATGTATTGAACTTGCATGGCATTTGAAACTTTAGGGTATACGCATGCACTTCTTCCTACGAGTAACTTATTTACTCACCCAAGTTATTGGGATATTTTTCAAATACGGATACCTTGGTTTGGGATGCACAACATCCCTAGTTCACTTTGTTTAATTTGGAGTACTTTGATGCATTTTAACGAACATGCAAGTGTTAGCATGCATCGTTTTGCCTTTTTAAGTTGTAATGCATAGTTAGGCTAAAATGTCATTTTTTGCCTTGAAACTTGTAACGTGTACCTAAGTACACTTTTCAACATTTATTTTATATGTATGATATGTGGCCAAGGGCCAAATTTCATTTGAATCACATATAAACACTTAATGTGGAGTTTTGCCTTTAATGGGAATAATATGAAAATCAAGGGTTTTAGCGTGTTATTTTTGCACTGGAGTGTGCATTGTGTATGCAAATTTACTTTTTGGCATTCATTTAACATGTATGAGGTGTGGCCAAGGTCCAAACACCACTTTGTTCTCATTTATGCATTTTTTATTCTTATATTGCTTTTTAAGGCAATATTGGAAAATTTTGAGGTTTTAGCGGGTCATTTTCAATTCGGATGGTGCAAAGTATGCATGAGTACATCCATTAGGACTCATTTAATATGTATGATGTGTGGCCAAGGGCTAAACGGTCTTTCGAATGCATATAGGTCCGGTTGTTGCAAATTTTGCCTTTGAAGGGCATTTTTCTCGTATTTGAGGTTTGATAGGTTATATTTTGTATCAGTGGTATTTTGAAATCGTGGATCATTGTAGCACATCCTAATAGGTATATTATATCTGCGTGCATGATCATTATTTTGCAAAACCTCTTCCTTTGTGAAATGAGCCTCCTATGGACTCATTTTGCATTTTCTTTGCAAAATCTGGTTTAGGGGCATTTTGGAAATTTTACTTTAAAAAATAAAAACCAGTCTTGACATACTCAGCTAGAAATCATGATTTTAAGGGGGGTTTCTTCTTTGTATTTTTACAAAAAATGTTATTTAAGGCCTCAAAATTGCATTTCAAAATGGCATTTCTAGTGCATTGGGCTGAAATCACTATTCACCAACAAGTCAGCTTTTTAGCAACTGGTCGCCCACTTAGCGACCGATCGCCGCTTGTCATGGGGTACTCGTGGGGGTGGTCCTAGGGTGCTGGGTGACCAGTCAGCTATTTGGGCAACCGGTCGCACCCCTTTCCATTTTTTTTTTTTTTTTTTGTTTCTAAACTTCGAAATTTGATATTTTTGTCATCCAGACTACGAATTAAGTGATTCTTGAGTCTAACTTTGTTAATTTTTCGTTTTCTATCCGATGATGTGCATGGTGACACCCATTTCAGTTTGGAATAACCATTTTGCCCTTGGTCTATTCTTTGGAGGGTTTTGAAACCCTAACTCCAATCTTACTTTCGCTGAGTCACGGGTGTAATGACCCGGTCATTTTCCCTCCTTTCTTTTTTCTCAGATTTTCACAAATATTTTTTCCGTTGTCCTTTCTTTTCTGAGTTCGGTTTTTCATCTCTTAGTGTCATCTTGAGTGCTCGGAAATGGTTTCCGATACCCTTTTCCTTGGTTTGACAACTTCCTTTGAGGACCGAGCCATTTCCACATTTTCACTTTTGTGGCACTATGCACGTTTCGTCTTTTTCTCGATTATCACTTTGTTGGCATAACCCCACTTTTTGTGCTCGGATTTGATTCTGGCTTTAAATGCATCTATAGTATTTAATTTCCACGCTATGTGTATTTTTACTTCTGTAAAAAAACATGCTAAGTGTTTACTTTTCTTGTAAAGGGTATGGATGCATAACCTTTTTGTAAATATTCTTAACTTGTGGGGTTTTTAACGTAGTTAAATAAAGTAATTATTTTTCGTCTTAGGGACCATTTTGTAATTTAATTTGGAAGATATTTTGAAAAATGACCTTTTTGCAATTTTTGAAAAGTGTGACAAGTGTCACACTCTCATTGGTCCACTTGTTGACATTTGTGTGGGGACACCTTGATGCCTTGGATGATGACACATGAAGGGTGGAGATTCACCCACTTATTGACCTAGGATTGGTGCACTTGTTGGCTTGGATGGTTGACAAGTGTAAGCTTAGGATTAAGCCTACAATGGATGCTTGGATGAGTGACAAGTGTATGCTCCAAATTAAGTCTTGCAATTATTTTTTGGCCACTTTGGGATTATGGTTTTAAAGAAGGGTTTTTGTGCAATTGACCATAGATGTGTGTGTTGACCATGGTGTAAGAGCACATAGTGAGTGGAGGATTTCTATTTCCTCCACTCACACATTTTCACATTTTGTCATTTTGTCATTTTTCTTCCTCATTAGAACCCTAGCCTCCATGGATGGAGTTTAAAGCCTTAGGCCTTGACTTTAATTTTTGAGAACCTTCCATTGATTTCCAAGCTTGACCTTGGGAATACTTTTTGTTTCCATCATCCTCCTCTTCATAACACTTGAAGGGTTTACCATTTTGTGTTGATTTGCCTTGGATTCTAGAGAGACACTTCTCTAGTGAGGTAGGGGGTCTTATAATTTATTTTCTAAGTGGCTTTAATTGTTTTTGTATGAGTATATAAGTTGTAAGCATGTTTTTTTTTTTTTTTTTGTTAATTTGAGAAATAAATGATGTATCATAGTTGCTTATAACTCATTTTAAACTTGGTTTATGGCATGGCCAAAGCTTGATCTTTGGTATATATTAATTTAGGATGATTTAGTTGAGTTTTCAAATCTAGAGATTAAACGAATTTAATTTGATTTAAATTCTAGTAAATTGTGTTTTACTTATATTCCATTTTAGACTTGAGATATGGTGTGACCATGACTTAGTGCTTAATATATATTAATTTGGGGTCATTTGAATGACTTTTCAAAATTAGAGGATTAATTAATTTAAATTAATTAAATTCTACTTGATGATGTCTTGCTCATTTTGCTCTTTTGATTTGATATATGTAATGAGCATGCTATGTTGTTTAACATATAATAAATTGAGGTTATTTGAATTTGATTTGAAATCTAGAAAATTTAATTATTCTTGTTTAATTAAATTCTATCTAATGGCTCCATGGATCTATTTGTATTTTAGAAGTTGTTTCTATATTCAAATCATGGACTTAGACTTGTTGTATATTCACTTGATTATGTTTGGAGCATAAGATAACATTGTTGTTATATTTATATTCATGAGAGCATGTTTTCTTTATGGATTATATTGTTGTATTGTGTAATGAGTTGCATATTTTGTATTTGACATCTTTTCATGCCATAGTAGTTGTGGACTTAGAGCATGAATTGTATGTGTTTCCAAATTTGGTTGTGTGTGGTAGATAGTTGATTATCTTGTATATACACGTTGATATATACGTTGTTGCACTACTTGTTGATTTTGAAAACTTGGGGATATCGTTGTTTGACTAAGGCTAGGACATGGTTCTAGTACGGGGGATTATCCCTCCACAAGTCTAATGTGCACATAAGGAGGTTTACCATGGGCTAGTAACCTTAAAGTAACTATGGTGTCGGTCTGATCCGGCGTGACGTCCAAGTATCCACCTTGTTTGATTTCACATTTCATTTCAAGTTGATAACTATATGATCTTGTAACTTGTTGTTCCTTATTCAATTTCCTATTTTAAGTTACAATATGTTAACTTTAAGAATTGGTGCTTTATGCGTTATATTGGAAGTTCCAATGTTGGTAAAATTGCATCGGTATGGTGAATTGTGTTTTGTTGTTCTAATGTAACCTAGGACGATTTCTTAGACTCATTTGGAACGTAGATGCTAGGTGGCATGAACCACTTTAGTTGATCTCGTATCTTGGATATCAAGTTAATGATTTTGAGGATATATATATCTTGTTGCGTTGTATAGCATGTTTCTATGTTGTTTAATTGCATAAATACTGTAGTTTATGCTTGGAATGCTTTGAAGTAGCCTAGGATGATCCATGAGTCTCACTTTGACATAGACATTAGGTGGCATGGCCCCTTTTGATTTGTTTCAAATTAATGTAAAAATCTTTAAAGAAATCGAGTCGATACATGCTCTTTCTTTACGAGTAAACTTGTTTACTCACCCCGAAGTTACTGGGGGTTTTGTTCAGGTACGAAGATTTGGTTCATGATGTTTATCATTGCTTGGATGATTGTAGACTCGAAAGTTTTAATTCTTGTAAAGGTTGGCTTGAAATGTCACTTGTAGCCTTATTTGTCAAACTGTGTATATTTGATTCTATATATGTAATGTGTACATAAGTACACCTTTTGTATTGTTTTCGACATGTATAAAATGAGGCCAAGGGCTAAAGACACTTATATGACATGTATGTTGGTTTAACTTCATAGTTTATTTATGGAATTTATGGAATTTCAAGGATTGAGCCTAATTTGTAAATAACATGCCATGAGGCCTTAAAGCCATCATTTGCTTAATCTTTTTTGTTGATTAAAGATCACTCATAAGTATGTTGCACACACTTACAAATGATCATTCATGTTGGCTATGCTCTTGAGACTTGTCTTTTTTACCTTGTTTCTGCATTTTGGGTTCCAGTATCAGTGCCACTGCTGCATTTGGCGGGCCCCCGCGGGATTTTGGCGGGTGCCCGCATGGGTTTATGCATGGCCTCCTACTCCGAACATCTTCCTTCAGAGGGCTATATCTCACTCGTTTCAACTCTGAATTGGTCCATTCTTGAGTCTAAACTGACCGCGTCAAAATAAGATTTCCAATGGTACTAATTAAAGCTTAAGATTCCATTTGTAACTCAAGTTATTCAAGTTTTAGTGAGGTAGCGTTAGGATTTCGTTTGAACCGAAAAGGAGTTTTCTTTCCTTAACTTCAAGACTTGATATCTTTTCCATCCGAACTCTAAATCAGGTGATTCTTGAGTCCATTTTAATTCATTTTTTGTTGTCCTTCCAATGGTATAAATTTTAGTTTCATATTCTTCTCATAGCTTGAGATATCCTTGTTTTAGTGAGAGGGTGCCTGTTTTGGTTTGAGTCGGGATAGGGTTCATTTGGGATTTCACTTCCTTTGGCCTTGGTACTTCATGTGAAGTTATCAAATAATGTTTTTGGATGTTTTTGATCTCATTTGACTTTTTGGAAGTCAAATTCCTTCCTCTTAGGGTAAAATGACCATTTTCATTTTACCCTTAGTCCTTCTTTCGGTAGGGTTTTGATAACCTTGTCTCCGTTTTGCTTCCATTTAGTCTCGAAACTTTTTAAAAGGCCATTCTAGTGTCCTAGGGATAATGTACATCTCTATGGACTTGTTTTCGTTTTGCTTACGCATTCTGGATCCGCTTCGGGTCATCACAGGACACACTGGGTTGAAAAATCTAGAGTCGTCACAATGGGACTCCTTAGAAGGCCACTATTGTGTCTTAGGGATGATGTACGTCTCTAGAGACTTGTTTATATTTAGCTTCTGCAAATTTTGGATCCATTCCGGGTCATCACAAGACATACTGGGTTTGTAAAAATCTAGAGCCATCATATTTATAAACAGTATCATCCTTGATACTAAGATATATCATAAGACCAATAAGTTGATTCAAGATCTTGCTATCAACCTCTTAACCTAAAAAAGTAATCTTTCTCAATAAAGTCAGTTGAGTAAGGCAAAATTGTATACCTTAGGAACCCTACATGCACCTTTTGACGTATATGATTCAAAAAAAAAATTGAAAAAAAAAAAAAATGAATCAATGTGTAGATTCTGGTTCTTTTTCTTTTTTTATATCGGGTTCTATTTAATTTCTCCCGAAAGGGCTTATTTTTCGGTAAAGATAAGTTTTAGTTGATGTGAAGACTTTACAAGAACAGTATGATGAGAATTTATAAATTGTGCATTGGATTATGTATGCTTATACATGTATAACCTATTAAAAATATAAAGAAGTATATATTCTTCGGTTGAAATAATTATTACAGAATGATCGAAAATCCGCTAGTGTGTGCAGATAATTTATTTATTTAATTAATGTCGGGAATTTATTTTATTAACTTTAAATATTGAGAATACGTTATCTGATATTAGAATATCGAAAATCCGCTAGTGAGTGCGGATGATTTATTTCTTTAATGTCAAGGATTGATTTATTTAATGTTTGAGAATTTATTTTATTAACTTTGAATGTTGAAAATATGTTATCTGATATTGGAAGTGGACCATTCCACTGCAAAATAATTCAGCACACGCCATCCAACCACTATGCAGACTTCAAAGTTTAATTTTTAAGTCCGATGTTTTATATATAAAAAAGGGGCATTGTTAACCCTCAGATTATCTTTCAGTTTTCTATTCTCTCTGCCTTGTAATATTTCTAAATGTGTACTTTGCCTTAAAGCTGAATAAAGAAAGTTTTCTGTAAGTTCTTTTCAAGTTTTAAATTTGATTTTTAGTAGTGTTTTATATAGTGTTATATCTAGTAGTAGTGTATTTCCCCATTATTAGTGTGTATTTTATATCCTTTTTTTTTCCTAGTTGTATCTTTTATATATAGTAGTAGTGTATTTCCCATTAATAATAATAATAATAATAGTAAAATAACAAAAATAAATTGCTTAGTTGCAAGATATTTGAATCACTTTTAGTCTATGTGAATTAAAAATAAAAATAATAATCTAACAATAAGAATAATAATAACTAATAATAATAGCGGTAATAGTAATAATAATAAAAATTTAAAATAATAATAAAAATAAATTACTTGATTAGTTGGTTGATGAATCCATATACCTATAAATAATTTCTATAAGCTCATGAATTATACAAAATAAATAAAGAAATTAAAGAAATGATGATAGTTGACGACCCAATATTTTTCAACCCAGTGTGTCATGTGATGACCCGAAGCGAATCCAGAATGCGGAAACAAAACAAAAAATTGTCCATAGAGATGTACGTTATCCCTAGGATATAAGAATGGACTTTCAAATAGTTTCAAGACTCAATGGAAACAAAACGAAGACAAGGGCATCAAAACCCTACAAAAGAAGGACCAAAGGGTAAAATGGTCATTTTACCCTAAGAGGAAGGAATTTGACTTCCAACAAGTCAAATAAGATCAAAAACATCCTTTGGCAACTTCACATGAAGTCCCAAGGCCAAAGGAAGAGAAATCCCAGATGAGCCCTATCCCGGTTCGAACCAAATCCGACACCCTCTAACTAAAATGAGAATATCTCGAGGTAGGAGAAGAATATGAAACTAAAATTAATATCATTGGAAAGCTTACTTCGACGCGGTCAGTTTAGACTCAAGAAAAGACCAATTTGGAGTTAAAACGAAGAAGTTACAACAGTTCAAAATTAGAAGACCAAAGCTGAACCTGCAAAACAACTCTGGAGGACTTGAACCGATTCAACATGGACAGAATGTCCATGCTAGACCAAAAACTAACTCTTGAACTGGTTCAACCTTCTTGAACCGGTTTAACCTGGGCAGAAATAGTAAAAATTGTAGAAACAGTAGGAAATGTAGAAAATGAGTTTAGAACGCGGTTTTCGAGATCAAGATGATATTTTTTGGAAAAATGTCGTGAAGAAACTCCTCCTAAATTCACATTTTCTATGTGAAAAAGTTGATAATGGAATTTATTTCCCTAAAAAAAATCCCAAAATGCCCTTGAACAAGATTATGCAAGAAAAATGTGAAATGAGTACATAGGAAGCTCATTTCACCCACGAAAGAGTTTTTCATGAAAATGATCATGCACGTAAACGTAAAAAGTGATTTTGAGTGCGCGGGAATGGTCCGCGGCTCCCAGAAATGGCCCAGTCAAAATCCGACCCCCCAATGGCCAAAAAGGTGAAAATGAACTTGAAATGGGAATTTTGAAAACCAAAATTAACAATTGACTTCAAATGACCATTTGGCCCTTGGCCACACTTCATACATAATTAATGAGACCCTATGAAAGAATGAAAATGAAATTTCCACACCCGATGCATCCATGGTGAAACAATAACTTGTAATTTTTTAATATTTCATGAAGTCAAAATTTACATTGGATACAAATACATGTCATTGGTCTCCAGCCTCATCTCATATATGTCAAATACAATACAAAAGGTGTACTTATGTACACATTACATATATGTAATCAAATATACACATTTTGACAAATAAGGCTAAAAGTGGCATTTCAAGCCAATCTTTGCAAGAGTCATGAACAAGAATACACTTAAAGAACTTCAATTCCTCGAAATGATCCCAGGATATTGTGCATCCCAAACCAAGGCTTCCGTACCTGAACAAAAACCTATGACGACCCTGGTTTTTAGGCCAGCGTGTCCTGTGATGAACCAAAAATTGACCCGACAACGGATCCGATATGCGAAATCGAAAACAGAAAATAAGACTCTAAGAAGTCAAAGTGACCTTCCATGAGGTCGTGGAACTCAACAAGAACTGATGCGGAAGCAAAAGATCAAAAATATGACAAATAAGCCCCCAGGGGCAAAGTAGTCATTTCTGAAAACTGTAGATTCGGGTGCCACCGAGCACACCGCTAGAAGGATAACGAAAAACTAATCAAGATGGACTCAAGAATCGCATGATTCAGAATCTGGACGAAGGAGAAACGGCATGACGACGAAAAACGGACACTTAAAGCTTTAAGGGCAAACTGATAATTATCCAGAAATATCCAGGTGTAACCGAGCACACCGTTGGATAGACGACAAAAAATTAATCAAGTTCAAAAAAAAAATTCACTTGAATCGAAGTCCGGACGAAGAAAAAAGCCCAAAAGAATAATTAACATCGCGGCGGCCCGACGAGGGGCCATGACAGCCCCATGCGCACGCCCATGCGCGCGCCCATGCACGCCTCGCGCGCGCTGGGTGCACCATGGCTGGCAGCAGCCCATAAAGCTACTGTGTGGTTTTTTTTCAAAAAATTCCAGAACAAAGGCTGAATTTGAAGGCCTAGACGAATTTTTTTACAAAAACACAAAGGAAAAACTCCCCTCAAAATTAAGTTTTCTATGTGACTTTTAAGAGAATTCAAAAAAACTCAATGAGAAATGGCCAAAATGCCCTCCCAAGAAATCTTGTCAAAAGAGCTAAAAAGCTGCTAAAATGAAACTGGAAGCTGAAACTTCACGAGGGATTTCCGGTACCAAGATGATGTTTTCTGGAAAAACATGAAGAAGAAACCCTTCCTAAAATCACGTTTTCTAAGTGACCATGTCAAAAGAAGAAAATAAAACTTATGTGAAAAGTCTATAATGCCACTAGAACAGATTGTGCAACAAAATTGAAAAATGTTCCATAGGAGGCTCAAATTACAAAGGAAAGGGTTTTTCCCGGAAACGATCATGCACGCAGACGTAAATGGTGATTTTGAGGGCGCGGGAATGGTCTACGGCTCCCGGAAATGGTCGAGTCAAAATTCGACCCCCCAACGGCCAAAAAGGCGAAAATGAACTTGAAATTGAAAATATGGTAATCAAAATTGACAAATGATTTTAAATTACCTTTTAGCCCTTGGCCACACTTCAAACATGATTAATGAGACCCTATGAAAGAATAAAAATGAAATTCCCATACCCGATGCAAAAGTTATGACACAATGTCTAAGCATTTTTCAACATTTTCATATTAAGCCTTGAAAACGAAAGTGCATAAAAAGCAAGATACATGTCATTGGCTTCCGACCTCATCTTATACATGTCAAATACATTGTAAAGAGTGTACTTATGTACACATTACAAAAATAGAATCAAATTTACACATTTTGACATATAAAGCTATAAATGGCATTTCAAGCCAACATTTACAAGAAATGAGAACTTCAAGTTTACAAATCATCCAAGCATGATGTGAATCCCGAATCTTGATCCCGGTACCTGAAAAATGTCCCCACTATGTGGGTGAGTAACATAAAGCTACTCGTAAGAGATGAACATGCATCGACCTACCATTTTACAATTCTATCACCTTAAGGTGAAACATGTTAGAGGGGCTCATGCCACCTAACGTCTATATCAAAGTGAGACTCAGGGATCATCCTAAGCTACTCATGCAATTGAAATGAATTACGGCATACAAGTATACATGCTCAAGTACACTAAACCGTATTAAAACATGATACACGACATTCAAGTACACATGCTCACAAGTATACCAAATCATGTTAAACGGGATAAGCAATATCTAGCATACATACATACGTATAAGATATATGTATAGAGTACTCATAAATCAAGTATACAAACACAAGTATACTAAACTAAACACATACGCACAAGAGAAGTATACATGGCACAAGTATACAAAAATGAAATCCGCACACACAAGATAAGCATAGTAAGAGTAAATACACTAGATAGAGTTTAGATACACCAACAAGGATACAAGTTCAAGTATACAGTTTCAAGTATACTAAATGAGATCAAAATACATAGGTAAGCATCAATTCTCAAGTTACAAGTAATCCATGATTAACAACTTGAAATTGAATGCGAAATCAAAGTAGAAAGACTAGGACATGTGGTCACTAGACCAAGCAAGTATTTCCGGGTAATTACGACCCACAAGGCACTACCTAGTGCGTACATGCATAAGTTATTCCGGGCAATTACGAACCACAAGGTACTACCTAGTGCGCACTTATGACTTAGAAGACTCTTGTCTCCGCACTAAAGCCAAACCCTAGCCATCACGTGAAATATATCATTACAAGTTTTCCAAAATCAGTAAGTCCAAAATTTATACAAAAATCAATAAGTTAGTCCAAACTTATACCAAATCCACTAATGCATAAAACCATCTTCCATGCACAAATAAGGTTGAATCCACACAAACCATGTCCTATAATTCAAATCTAGATAGCATATGACACGTCAAGCCTCCAATATGCAATTTATACACAAAAACAAGAATATTTTACAACAATTGAACCAGATTACCACACTAAGCCACAAGTACTAAATAAGTCCCAATTTAGTAACTAGCTTCCAAGGTAAACAATTGTAATATTCTAACAAGCTATACACCTACACAAGATATATCTAAACAAGCTATGCAAGTCAATGATATTCTATATCATGCTAAGTCCAATTACCATTTCAAGAGGTCTCAAGTACTAATTCTACATCAAATTAGTAACGTGCTCACAAGGTGATTAAATAGACTACATTCCAAGGGATTATCAACCTATTACCTCCAATATCAATTTAAGTGACCAACACACTTAAAATAAAATTAATTAAGCTCATTAATTAATTTTTCTCTAGATTTTCAAACCTATCCAAATGTCCTCAATTTAATATATGTTAAAGAACTCACCAAGGCTTACTTTAATATCACATTACAAGTTGGTTTCATGCTTGATACAACTATATGAATTAATCTTTCACAAAAAATAAATATTAAATAAGTTTTGCAATTCTTACTCAAATGCTCCAAATTTAATATATGTTACACAACTCACCAAGGCCTAATTTACTAGCATGCCACAATTTAATTCTAAACTATATATCATCATTAGAATTAAATCCTAAACAAATAAATAAATAAATTAAATTCTAAAAACTTGAACAAAACATGCTCACAAGTTGTATATCTTATAAAACAATCAATACAACAATAATATAAACCTAAGACATCCCCTACCTCAATTTGAGATGAAAATCTCAAAAGCCAAAAGTGCTCTGAATCCGACGATACCGAAGGGTTTTGTCGAGGGCAACACGATCTACATGAACCCACAAGAAACCCCATCAAAATCATAACTTGACTTCAAACCCGAACTCAAAATTTGGCCAAAAACGGGTTCTAATAAGGGTGAAAGAAGCGCGTAGTCAACACCAACACAAAACGCAAAGGCTCTACTATGTTCTGACAAAGAAATGAAGTTCAAATGAGGAGAGAGAAGGTGGCAGCCTCCCTTGGGCTGCCATGGAAGCTTCAGGTCGTGCAAGAGAGTGGGGAAGATGAAAAAATAAAATATCTCATCCCCCTTTTATAGAAATCTCAAAAAGTGCCCCGAATGGACCCCGCCAGGTCCGGAAAAGTGAAATTTGAGTAGACGCGCTCAAATGATGAAACTCTGTGAACGAAAAAGATTCAAAATTAGAAAATAAGAGTAACGGAATTAACAGTGTCAAAAACTGAGTCCCGAGTAGAAAGTTATGCCCCAAACAAGTTTGGCGCAAACTGGGCCAAAAACCCTAAAACTGGAAAACATCGACCAGAAGGGACTTCTAAGAGTTTACGACTCAACGAAAAGTGAAAATGAATCCCGTACGAGGATCTAGGTTCAAAACAAGATAATTTGCAACAACTTTCGTTAGTTGCACAATGGCCCCCACAAAAAGGGTTAACTATAAAACTGCCCCAGAATGAAAATATCTTCCAAAAGATATTTTCTTAGATACTCCTGAAATAAAATATCTTCAAAAGATATTTATGAAAAATACCCCAAGAAAAGAAATTAATTTCAAAGAATTATGCATTCATACCCCTATGGATACCGGGAGCAACTAGAGTACTTTCCTGCAAAAGTAAAGATACATATTTTGTGGAAACCACTCACGATAAAGATACGTGAAGTCAAAAACCAACTCCGAGCACAAGAAGTGAGGTTTTGCCAACAAAGTGACAAACGGGGAAAAGACGAAATAGGGAAAATGACGAAATAGGAATAAGGACAAAAAGTGAATAGTGTCAAAAAATGAAAATTGTGGAAATGACTCGGTCCTCAAAGGAAGTTGTCAATCCAAAGGAAAGAGTCTCAAAAACCATTTTCAAGCACTTGAGATGACACTAAGCGACGAGAAACCGAACTTAGAAAAGGAATTTCAACGAAAAAAATTCATTCGTAAAATTCTAAGGAAAAAGGAAAGAAAGGAAATGATCGGGTCATTACAGCCCCCTAGTAACTTCAGGGTGAGTAAATAAGTTTACTCGTAGGAAATGAGTATGCATAGACTCGATTTCTTTAAAGATTTTTATATTAACTTGAAACAATTCAAAAAGGGTCTTGCCACCTAACGTCTATGTCAAGGTGAGACTCAGGGAGCATCCTAAGTTACCTTAGAGTATAAATCAACAAGAATCATGATATATAGACATATATGAAACGAATCAAAGTTGGGATAATCCAAAGAGCATGATAAGAAGGATACTTGAATATAGATCAACATGAATTGCATTATCAATACAATTAAGCAAGGTTTGGAATAATCCATACAACACGATGAGAAGAATACTCGGATGTAAATTAACAAGAATTATATTATCAATGCAATTAACATGATTGGGACATTCCAATAACACGACAAAAGTTAACAAGGCATAATATCTATGCATTTAAACAAGGATGGAATATTCCATAAAACATGAAAAAGCAAGTATACGAGACACGAGCATACTTAATGGAATCTAGATACAAGAAACAAGTGTACAGTTTCAAGAATGCTGAATGAGATCTAAATACACGAAGTAAGCATAATGTTTATGCAATTAAACAAGGGTAGGAAATACTCCACATAACACGACAAGGTTTTTAGATCTTCAAGAGATAACACTTGAAATCTAAGGGTTCAGAGATTTTGTATGTTGATATAAATCATTACATGTGGTCCATGCCGCCTAGAATCTAAGTCAAGTTACATGTATAGGATCATTCCTAAGTCACGATAGCATAAAGTAACATGAAACGAGATAACTAAAAAAATTAACAAGATTGAAACAATTCAATTAACACAACAAGGACAATGCGTGAAATCAAGGATAATGCATAATATCTATGCAATTAAACAAGAATAGAATATTCCATAGAACACGAAAAGGTATTAAATCTTCAAGGAACACAACACTTGAAATTTAAGAAGAAAAATCTCAGATAAAGCAAAGTATCTATGCAAGTAAACAAGATTGGAACATTCCAATTAATACGATAAGAGTTATACATGAAATCAAGAACAAGGCATAATATCTATGCAAGTAAACAAGACTGGAACATTCTAATTAACACGAAAATGTCTTAAATCTTAAAGGAATAGCAACTTGAAATTTAAAGAGTGAAATCAACCAATGTGGATACTCGGATATCGCCCGAATTAAAACCATACTCTTAGGATCACTTTAGGGCTACTAACCCATGGGTACCTTCCCCTAGTGCACACTATAGTATAGAGAGCTCTCTATCTCCCATACTAGAACCAAGTCCTAGTCATGTCAATTCTTGATTGATATCCCAAGTTCCAAAATCAATAAGTTGTGCAAGTCAAGATAGCATCAAGATACAAGTAATGCATTAACCACATTTCATGCACAACTAAGATTTTGAAAACACACAAGTCATACCCTAAGTTTCAACTATAATGACATGTGAAATGTCAAGAAATCATAGTGTGCATCTATATAGTCTACAACCAGGATATATAGCACATGAAATCCATTGATATAAATATACCACAAATATAAGATTAATGATCTGATTGTTTACTAAACAACACATGAGTAATCAAACCATTCCAAGATAAGGGTGCAAGTTCATTAACTACATTAATGAAGTTAAGTTGCAACAAGTCATGATACATGATAAAAAGGTAAAAACCCCATGAAATACAAGTCTAATTCATTAGAACACTAAGTAGAAATTAATTAATCTAATTAATTAATTTATCTAAAAATCAAAGTTTTCCAAAAATTCTCAAAATAACATATGTGAATGTCCATTCCATGGTGATTGCAAATATCACATCAATTTCACAAAGTGAGCAAGATATAATCATGTGGAATTTAATTAATTAAAATTAAATAAATCTCTAAATTTCAAAAGTTATTCAAATGATCCCAAATAAATATATAACAAGGATTAAGTCATGGCCATGCCATGTATCAAGTCAAAAATTGAATACAAGCAAGATACAATTAACAAGAATTTAAATCAAATTAAATTCGTTAAATCTCTAGATTTGAAAACTCATTTAAATAGCTCCAAATAATTATATAACAAAGATCAAGTCATAACCATGCCATATACCAAGTCAAAAATGAGTTATATGCAAGCTATGATACATCATTAATTTCTCACATTGATATAAAACATGCATACAACTTGTATTTTACAACAAAAGCAAGGAAAACCATTTGGAAAATAAATTATAACATCCCCTACCTCACAAGAGGATTGTTCCTCTTGAATCCAAGGCTAGCAAGCACAAAATGGTAAACCCTTCTAGGGTTATGAAGAGGAGAGTGAGAGGAACAAAAAGTATTCCCAAGGTTTAGCTTGGAAATCAATGGAAGGCTCTCAAAAATCAAAGTCAAGGCTTAAGGCTTTAAGCTTCATCCATGGAGGTTAGGGTTTTCTAATGTTAAGGATAAAATAAAATGTAAGGGAGATGAAATGTGAGTGGAGGATTTAGAATTCTTCCACTCACTAGGTGAACTAACACCATGGTCAATACACACACACACACACATGCAAGACCACATTTGGAGCCTACATTTGTCACAAATCAATGGCTCCTTCCTAGACTTAATCTTAAGCCTACATTTGTCAACCATCCAAGCCAACAAGTGCACATATCCTAGGCCAACAAGTGGGTGAATCTCCACCCTCCATATGTCATCATCCAAGGTATCAAAGTGTTTCCACACAAATGTCAACAAGTGGACCAATGAGAGTGTGACACTTGTCACACTTTTTCAGAAATTGCAAAAAGGTCCTTTTTGAAAATGTCTTCAAAATTAAATTGCAAAATGGTCCATAAGATGAAAAATAATTACTTTAAGTAATTACACAAGTAATCCCAAAAATAAGAAAGTTTCCAAAGAAAATGTGCATCCACACCCCTAAGGAAGAAAGTGAACAAATGGCATGCATTTCTAAGAAAGTAAAAATACACATGGCATGAAATTTAAATATCATGAATGCATGCAAAACCGAAATCAATTCCGAACATGAAAAGTGAGGTTGTGCCAACAAAGTGACATACGGGAAAAAAACGAAAAGTAAATAGTGCCTGAAAAGTGAAAATGCGAAAATGACTCGGTACTCAAAGGAAATTGTCAATTCAAGGGAAAGAGTCTCGGAAACCATTTCCAAGCACTCAAGACAACACCCAGTGATGAGAAACAGAATTCAGAAAAGAAAATTAAACAGAAAAAATTTATCCATAAAATTTGAGAAAAAAGGAAAGGGAAGAAAATGACCTGGTCATTACAATAGTAAACATATATGTACATACATATGTATATATGAAAATACTTTTTAAAGTGAAAAATTAGGCGAATTTTTATTTGTTTTAAAATATCTTCCTTGAAAAATATTTTTTATATAAATTTTTTGAGATAAAAATATATATTTTTTAATTTTATTTTTCAGTGTTTGGCAAAGGTCCTGAAAAAATTTCCAGAACAAAAGCATAAGTTATTTTTTGTTAGGTTTTTGTAAATTATTTTACTCACTAAATATTTTACTTAAATTTTGGACAACCAAATACCAAAAAATAAAAATATATTTTCCATCCAAACAAATGAAGCCCAAAACAATGGTAAAGAAAAAGAATATTAATGAGCTAATGTAACGTGTGGATTCCACGTAAATTCGTAATCTATTTATTTGTCACTTCCTTTTTGCATCAGTTTGTTTGGTATTTACTCGCGTACATATATATAATTAATGAAATTAAATGTTTCTGTTGTACTTTTTATTTTTGGTGCACTGTTAGTTCGTTGAAGATATTACTATTATTTATCCCCACAAAATACATATATTACAATTACACATTCAACTCAACTAGCACATCATTTTTTTTAATTTATTTTATTTTTTTGATAATTTATGAGCTTGCAAAAATTATTTAGTATATGGATCCATCAAGTAACTAATCAAGCAATTTCTTTTTGCCATTATTTTTAAATTTTATTATTATTACTACTACCACTATTATTATTATTACTACTACCACTATTATTATTATTATTATTATTATTATTGTTAATTCGCAAGGGCTAAAAGTGATTGACATATCTTGCAACTAAGAAATTTATTTTTGTTATTTTACTATTATTATTATTAACATTAATATTATTATTAATATAAATTCTACTATTACTATTATTATTAGTAGTAGTATTGCTACTACTAATATTATTAGTTATTATTAATATTATTGTTATTGATATGGTTTATTATTATTAGGCAAAATTGCAAAAAAATACCCTCTGAACTATTGGTTAGTTATAATATGGCCCCTGAAGGGTATTATGGGTATTGAACATTTATGATATTTTATAATTTTTATATAAATTAATAAGTGGGGAGTATTTTGATAATTTTAACCCTCTGGTCGTCGAAAAATGTGGTCCGTTGACCGAAAGAGTCCTTTTTGCAACCTTTTTTGTAGTGTAGGGTTCGATTTGCAATGTTTGATAATTCAGGGAATATTTATAATCTTGGTAATAGTTTATGAATTTTTTTGCACTTTTGTCTAAATTTTTCACAACCTCACCTTTTTCTTTTTTTTTTTCACAATTTTGGGTCTTCAACTCCATTTACATGCATGGACAGTGTCTTTATATGGATAGTGTATATACATTTAGATATACATCAATATTTAACATTTTCTTTTGGGTGTTCAACTCCATTTGGGTTCGGTACTTTGAATACTGCTGTGTAAAAAAAAATTAGAGTTTTTCATGGCACTGAATTGACTCAAACAAGTTCAGAGTTTTATTTTGCTTCTGGTTATATTATTGAGACCATTGGAAGCAATCATTAATCTTTGAAGAGGATGTATATTAGCAATCACTCTATATGTGTTTTAGTTGGTGTTGCAGAGGAGATTTTTTTGGGTTATGGTGAAATAGGTTCACTCGTTATTTATTATTATTATTATTATTTTTTTTTTGGCAATGCGGCAATGGTGTGGGGGAGAGAAATACCGTACGGTGCAAAATATATATATCATAATAAATATAAAATATAAAATAATAAGAAGAAGAAAATTATTCAAATATACACATTAAAAAAAAAACAATTTTAAGAAGTAGAAAAGAAAAAAGAAAGAAAAATGATAAAACTTTAAAAGGAAAAAGTTAAAAAGAACAATTTTAAGAAATAAAAAAAGAAAAAAAAATGAAAAAAATTTAAAATGAAAAAGTTAAGAGTTTAAATTGAGAAAGGAAAATTTAAATTTTTATTTTAAAGAAATTTCAAGAGAAAAATAAAATAAAGATATAGTTTTAGAAATCACAAAATTTAGGGGCAATAAAATTTTTATATATATGAAAAAAATAAAAATAAAATGACTACATACATTATAGAGGGCAGGGCCAGACCAGGGGGCATGTGCCCCCTGGGCCTTCATTGGCTCCATCCATGGATGGTTCCGCCATGGAGGGAGGTGTTTGGCGATGTGGGAATGAAGGCGTTGGCAATTAGTCAATTTGCTGACTTTCAAGTTGAAGAGGGGGAGATAACTCAATTTAAGGGTGTCCTTTATTATCATTTCACAAAATTATGTATTTTTAAATATTTTATAAAATGTCTTAGTAAAGGTAATTTGGACATATCACGTTAGAGTGGGACTTATTTGCACAAATCAATATTTTGGAAGTGTTTTGTGCATGTGAGGGATGTGATATGCACCCTAAACATAGACCGAAGGAAAGGAGCGTGTGTGTACCCGACAAAGCTAAAGAGTGCCCAAAGTAGAGGCTTCCTATTCTGCTCGAAAGAAAGAGCCATTTTCCCATTCTAAATCGTTGAGTTGCTGAAGGAAATCAACCGGTTGCTTCAAAAACTACACTCTACTCAGACAAGGTTTGATTCACTTGCTTTGATACCCTCATCCTAATCTCATTCAAAGTGGCATGCCTTACACTATACAGCAATGACTTCACGCGGACACATATTGGATTCCTGGGGTTAGGGAAGAAGCTGTTAAAGCCTAAACCAGGCAAGTTTCGAAGAGATGCCTTGCAATCTGAAACACACATCCAAAGCCGACGAAGAATCCCCCTCCTTGAACAGGGAAAGAGATGCAGATTCAAACTACCCTAGACAGTACCCCGGTTCAACATGTTCACCATATCAAGTGGAAAGAAGCATGGTCTTCTCTTTGATTCCCCAATAGGGATTCATTCCCAAAAAGCCTATTTCCATAATGAGAAGGAAGAAAAGGAATGACCGGTAAGTCAACAAGCCTTACACGCGGGATTCCTGGGCTTGGTGGAAATCGGCCTTTCTCTCCAGCTTTTGCAAGCTGTATCTGCTACTTAGGCAAGTAGTCATTGTGTTTTGTCTTTCAGTGTATGTGTGCTGATCTTGTTCAGTCTCATTATTTGGGGTAACCCATTAATCTTACTTGGTAGGGTTCATATATCATTCTTTCACTGACTGAAAGGAAAGTACTTTTGTCAAGCCAACGGATCTTCACTCCTTTTTTGATTTCAAATGCAAATAAGGAACAAACTCGCGGAAAAGCCCATTCAGTGACTTTCACGGTCGCCCTCTCGCAACTGCTATTTCTCTATCCCCTTCCCGATTTAAATAATGGTTAGACTTATAAGAAGGTAATGAACTGGGAAAGCCTTTTTTATAGGCCTTCAGTCTACATAAAAGACTCAAAAAAATCTCTATATACATGTCTAAATACTGTAACTGTCCATAAGGACAATATTATAAACTACAAAATATAAATCAATTTGATTCGTTTTTGAAGCTAACAAGACCTGTTGTAGAACCCTTTCTCTTCTGGAAGGAAGGTTGTTCACTGGAAGCTTGGATGGGCTTGGCAACAGTGTCCAATATTTCGAAAAATAGGTTGCTATTCTTTTCCACTCCCATTGTTACAGAAATCACACAAATAGGTAGCTATTCCTTTCTGTATCGAATTAAAAAGTTGTTAACTTAGTTCCAGTCGAAAACCACAAGTGGCCATTACATGATTCATTTCCTAACTGACGCCCTTGAACTTTTTTCGGCTCCACCTCCCTTGGCTCATGGTCGGTGTTTGCAGATCAAGTTTTCACGGACATAGGTAGTAACTACCTTTCACATCCTAATATCTCTTTCTATTGATCTTTGAAAGCTGTATATGCACTGTAAACTCAGATGCGCAACTTAACCGTAGACACCAGCCTTCGACTTGCAAAATAAGCTGGAACTTTTTCTTCTTTCAAATAAGAATCCAAATAAGGTCTATCTAGTCTATATAGGCTCTTCCGTAGCTTGTTCATTTGTGTGTTTTGGATTCAAGGCATCTCTCCGAGACTTGCCTGGTTTAAGCTTTAACAGCTTTTTCCCTATCCCTAGGAATCCAATATGTGTCCATGTGAAGTCGTTGCCGTATAGTGTAAGGCATGCCACTTTGAATGGGATTAGGATGAGGGTAGCAAAGCAAGTGAATCAAACCTTGTCTGAGCAGAGTGCAGATTTTGAAGCAACGAGTTGATTTCCTCGTAAGTAGTAATTATATTCTATTTACGAGCCTATAGTTCTTTATACTGCATTTTGTTGGATTGAGGTGTGATCTAGAGTGAAAATCCAACTAAAGGTTGGCTTGCGAGAGGAAAGGGATGAGGTTAGGGCTCAGAGCTTGTATCCCAGGAATGCCAGATCCGGATAAAGAGGGCTTGATGTGTAATGACCTGGTCATTTTCCTCCCTTTCCTTTTTCCTGAAATTTTACGAATAAATTTTTTCCGTTTAATTTTCTTTTCTGAGTTCTGTTTCTTGTCATATAGTGTCATCTCAAGTGCTTGAAAATGGTTTCTGAGACTCTTTCATTTGGATTGGCAACTTCCTTTGAGGACCGAGTCATTTCCACATTTTCACTTTTCGGACACTATTCACTTTTTGTCTTTTTCCCCATTTCGTCCTTTTCCTTATTCTGTCTTTTTCCCGTTTGTCAGTTTTTGGCACAGCCTCACTTTTCATGCTCGGAGTTGGTTTTCGACTTCACGTGTCTTCATCTTCAGTGGTTTTCTCGAAATACGTATCTTTACTTTTACAATAAAGTACTCTGGTTGTTCCCGGTATCCATAGGAGCATGGATGCATAATTTTTTGGAATTATTTTCTTTTCTTGGGGTGTTTTTTGTAAATATCTTTTAAAGATATTTTATTTCAGGGGTATCTAAGAAAATATTTTTGGAAGATATTTTCATTATAGGGCATTAGTGCAGTTAACCCTTTTTGGAGGGGCCATCGTGCAATTAACGAAAGTTATTGCAAAAATATCTCGTCTGGAGCCTGGATCTTCGTACAGGATTCATTTTCACTTTTCGTTGACTCGTAAATTCATAGAATTTCTTTCTAGTCGTTTTTCTCCAGTTTAAGGGTTTCTGGACCTAGTTGCCGCCGAACTTGTTTGGGGCATATCTCTCTGGTCGGGACTCAATTTTTGATGTCCTTTCTTCTGTTATTCATATTTTCTCATTTTGAATCTTTTTGTTCCTAGAGTTTTGTCATTTGAGCACATCTGCTCAAATTGCACTTTTCCAGACCCGGCTGGGCCCTTTTGGGGCACTTTTTGAGATTTTCTATATATAGGGGACTTAAAGAGAAAAATCAGAATTTTCTTCTCTCTCTTCTCTCTCTTGGTCGGCAGCCATGGCTGCCAAGGGGCTGCCATGCTTCTTCTTCATTTTCCAGCCGCTTCTCTCGAGTGAAAATTCTTCGGCCTTAACATTTAATGTTTGTCTTGATGCCGCGCATCTTTCACCCTTATTAGAACCCATTTCTGATCATTTCTTGAGTTTGGGTTTGAAGTCAAGTTGTGATTTTCATGGAGCTTCTTGCGAATTCTTGTTCATCGTGTTGTCCCTGACAAAACCCTTCGGTATCGTCGGATTCGAAGCACTTTTATTTCGGTGGGCCTTTGAGGTTTTCATCTCAAATTGAGGTAGGGGGTATTATAATTTATATTCTTGTTACATAGCATGATATTGAGGCCTATACTACTTGTTTACATGCTTAAATTTAAAATCTAGAGATTTTATTATTTAATTTTCTTGAATGAGATTTGATTTTCCCGGTTGCTCATAACTTTGTTTAAACATGTAGCATGATAGAATATTACCCCTTGATATGTTGATTGACATATATTAAATCTAGATCATTTGGACAAGTAACGAAGATTTTATTTAATATTTATCTTGAATAAAATATTAAATCATGTAGCCATAATTAGTTTGAAATCAATATGTGTTAGCATATTATATTAGGCCCTAGCATGCTCTTCAACATAGGTAAATTTGAGAGTAATCGGAGTTGTTTTGAAATCTAGTAATATTTAATTAATTTGATTAATTAATTTATTCTGAGTGTGCTATTCACTCCATCAGATTTCCGACTTGATATTCATGATGTGCATGCCATATAGTTTCACATATGTTAAATCTAGAATATTTGATTATGTTTTGAAACCTTTCATTTATTATTTTTCTAGTATTAAAGTTTAATACTCATGGTCGTATCTTGCTTAGATTTCACTTGTATCGTGTTTTTAAATCGAGTCTTGACATGTTGTATAACATATATTAATTTGAAGTCATTTAAATGAATTTCAAAATCTAGAGATTTTAATTAAAAGAATTAATTAAAATCCATTTAATGGTTCCACGAGCTAGATTTAGTTTCCAACCTTGTATTCATGATTTCCTTGACAAGTTTCTTCACGTGTATCAACTCGAGAATAATCGGATAAGTTTTGAAACTTATATTTAATTATTTCCTTTGTATGGAAATTAATTCACATTGTTGTGTCCTATATGAAATGAACTTGTAACATGATATTGAACTTGTCCTTGACATGATCCTTGGCATACTTTATTCATTGAATATTTGGACTTATTTTGAAATCTTGATAATCCCTTAGGTTGATTAAATTTCCTTGTATGCTTCCATCACGTTAATCATGCTTGATATCGAACTCGTGTTAACTTATGAATCGGACTTGTATTTCATGTACTTTCATCTTTTTATCAAGCATCGTGACTCCTTGTATCTAGGTTTCATTAATGTACTTAATGAACTTGCACATTTGTCTTGGAATGATTGAATTACTCATGTGTTGCTTAGTACGTAATTAAATCATGTATCTTATACTTGTGGTATATTTATTTCAATGGATTCCATGTGCTATATATATTTTGGCTATAATCTATATAGATGTATACTACAAATTCTGGACATTTCACGTGCCATCATAGTTTAGAACTTAGGGCATGACTTGTGTGTTCCAAAGTCTTGGTTGTGCATGAAACGTGGTTAATGCATTTCTTATATTTTGATACAATCTTGGTTGCACAACTTGTTGATTTTGGGACTTGGGATATCAATCAAGAATTGACATGGCTAGGACTTGGTTCTAGTATGGGGGAATGTCCTCCTACACTATAGTGCGCACTAGGGGAAAGGTGCCCATGGGTTAGTGGCCCTAAAGTGATCTCAAGAGTACGGTTTTAATCCGGGCGATATCAGAGTTTTTCACATTGGTTGATTTCACTCTTTAAATTTCAAGTTACTATTCCTTGAAGATTTAAACTTGTCGTGTATGTGAAATGCTCCATCTTTTTACTTGCATAGATATTATGCCTTGTTCTTGATTCATGTGTAACTCTTTCGTGTTTCATGGAATGTTCTATCCTTGTTTAATTGCATAGATATTATGCCTTGTTCTTGATTCTTGTGTAACTCTTTCATGTTTCATGGAATGTTCTATCCTTGTTTAATTATATAGATATTATGCCTTATTCATGATTTCGTGTATTACTTCTTGTCGTGTTAATTGGTATGTTTCAATCATGTAAATTGCATAGATTATGTGATTCTTGTATTATAGTATTCTCTTGTCGTGTTGTATGGACTATTCCAAACGTTGCTTAATTGTATCGATAATGCAATTCATGTAAATTTATATTCAAGCATCCTTCTTGCCACGTTTCTTTAGATTATCCCAACCTTGATTCATTTCATATATGTATGTATATCATGTTCTTGTTAACATTGTTTTAAGGTAGCTTAGGATGCTCCCTGAGTCTAACCTTAGACATAGACATTAGGTGGCATGATCATTTTGAACTATTATATGTCAGTCTAAAAATCTGAAAGAAATCGAGTCGATGCATGCTCATTCTCTACGAGTAAACTTGTTTACTCACCCCGAAGTTATTGGGGGATTTGTTCAGGTACGAAGACTTGGTTCGTGATACTTGTCGTTCATTGGGATAGCTTGCAGCTTCGAGTTTCCATTTCATGCAAGTGTTAGCATGAAGTGCCATTGTTGTAGCTTTTTTTATTAAACTTGTATTCTTTGATTCCATTCGTGTAATATGTACATAAGTACGTTCTTTTCATTGTATTCAACATGTATGACATGAGGCCAAGGGCCAAGCATGTTTTTATTTGCACTCGTACTCATTTGGCACTACCTTTTGTTTAAAAATGTAACTTTTTCAACTTTAGAGGTTTGGCATGTCAAATCTTGTAAATGGAATGTAATAAGGCCGTAGGTCATTGTAACATGTTTAAAATATCATATTACACTTGCGTGTATGTTCACATCATCACACATTAGCTTATAATGCAAATTGATCATGTCATGGGGGATTCAAATAAGACTTAGGATCCTTTCTTCATTTTTGGTGCACAACAGGTTCATATGCACCTTTTCGAGCCATTTCGGTCGACCGAAATGCCAGTTCGGTCGACCGATTCCCCTTATGGTTTCATTTGAACAGTGAAAATCTTAATTCCAGTAGCCTTTTTTCAATTCGAGGCTTATTTCAGTCGACCGGTGTGTCACTTCGGTCGACCGAACTGTAATACCCCTAAATTTACAAAGGATAGTTCTAGAATTTCATTAATTCTTTTTACTTGCATTATTTGATTGTTTAATTGCATTAATTAGTGTTATGTGTTTTATTTGTAATTTAATTGCATTATTTGATTTATTTGTTGGATTAATGTGATTACTTGTTTAATGGTATAAATAAATTGAATTAATTATTTTGTGGCATTTAATGTTTTCATTACCTGAATTTTATTTGAAGAATTTAATTAAATGTAATTGTTTGCTAATTTAACGTGACTGTAGGGTTGGTTGCACATATATAGTTTTCATAGGCAGCCGACATTGTTTTACCTAGGTTTGCCTATGGGCCGAATTATACATGAATTAGGGTTTAATGTCTAAGTTTATAAATAGGTGTATTACAGTGGTTTAGGGTTTAAAAGAAACAACAAAACAAAAACGTAAGTTTCTGTGTGGAGGCATAGAGGTAACAGAGATTTGTGAGAGAATTGAACGATAGAAAATAGAACAAGGCTTAGGAGGAGAATAGAGAGGACCAAGGGTGAGTAGTGGTGGATTAAACCAAAACCATAGGAGGTTTGAAGGTGGTCAGGGGTTGCTGGAAATTAGGAAGACGGCGATACAGTTTTGAAACCAAAACAACAGGCAAGTTATTCTCTTTCTCTTTCTGTTTGGCTCGTGTTCTGTGCACATAGATAATCTCTAGGGTTTAATCAATCAGTAACTGGAATTTACATGTTTAATATATGTTATATTAATGATCTGTTTGTGTTAAAATAAAACTGTTACAATTTCTACATGTCTCGTTCCAGTTGTTTTTCTATAAGCATGTTAACTCTGTTGTAACTTTAGACTTTGTAATTGATTTCAACTACTGCAAATGAACCATGGGGATGTTACTGGGATGAGATAAGATCCTTAAGTTCAATGGTGAAGTGGAACAGAGGGGTTGGAATAGAACTGAAATTTCTTAAATTAGTTTCAGTGTTGTTTTTCAAGCATGCTAGTTTAATGGCTTTGTTTAATCTCTGTAATTGATTTCAAATTATTGTAAACAAATCGTGGGGATGATTTTAGGCTTAAATAAAACTCCTAAGATCAGTTTTAAAAACCAACAAAGTGATAGGAATAAGCCGGAGAAGGAGCAGAGAAGCTAAAACGAAGCACCGGGGACTGAAAGCTCTCAAAAGAGGTGAGAGCCAGCGCCATAGAAGTGGGAGCCGGCTCCCACACATGTAGAGCCATCTCTAAGACTTCTAGAGCCGGCTCTAGGCTCAAAAGAGCCTGCGCTTCAAAAATTAGAGCAGGCTCCCTTCAGTTTATGCATTTTGTTATTTGTTTTTACGAACTGTTTGTACTGTTAAGCATGGAAACTGTTCCTAATGGGCCTGGGTCTTCACAGAGGGACTAAGAAGTTGTTTCTGGGTGTTATTAAGACCCTAAATTAATTAAAGTTTAATTCTAAATTGTTGGGATTAATAGTATATAGTTAATTAATGTTCTATATTATTAACGGATGGAAGACAAGATAATTACTTAATTAAATTTCAGCAATTAAATGGGATTTAATGTGTTTATAAAACTTATTTTAAATGCATGGTGAAGTCTTTTAATTAACAAATTGGACTTGTAGCATAGTGCAGGGCTCTGTTTTAAAAGATAAAACAGAATACTAGTCTACAACTTAGTACGCTGTTACCAGATAGAAAGAACTAAGCTGCTTAAATTAATTTAGCAATTTATTGGACTATAATATGATTATAGAATTCATTTTAAATGCATGATAGAGTCATTGATATATTAGATTTGATCTATGCCTGCTCTGGATGCTAGTTGTTGAACTATTAAACCATTTCCAGCAATTACGTGGTTTAATTCTTGGATTTAAATTACTGAACTTTAAACACTTTTCTGCAATGATTTGGATATTGGTTTTAGACTGTAAATTACTAGCTTATTATTTATGTTTTGTAATTTACATGGATATGGAAGATTGTATGCACCGATATGGGACGGTGACATACTGAGGACGGTTTAGCTCAAAACACTTAAACCTACCCTAATGGATTAAAGGATGGATTGGAAAATATTGAATCCTAATTGTGATTAAGTCAGATCAACTGCGACTAAGTTGAATGGCTTCCTAGATTAATGGATGGTAGTTAAGTCATATCAACTGAAAAAGTTGAGAGACTAACTAGTTTGTTTATTGTATGTCAGTTCAATAAATATTTGAACTACATACCCTAGTTTTGGACGGACTTTATATATATGTTTATGGTACCACGAGAAGAGCTTGAGTCTCAGACTCGTTGGTTAGGGTGCGTATATATAGTGGATGCGTAGCTGGTTATAATAGGTTGAGGTGTACCTTGTTAGGTCTAGGTACTCATGCCCACCTTTGGGTACGTTTTGGCATGTTGCATTCTATTTAGGTTGAGAACCCTATTATAGACTAGTGAATGTCCCTTAGTGTGGATATATTTATATGTATGGACTAGATAGATATTGTGAAGTGTCTACGGTGTATCTGCGTATCGGGGTCACTGTATGGATTGCAGTTAGATTAGAACTTGCTCGTGGGCCTGACCCACTCTTCTATTATTTTTTTCAGGTGCAGGATGGTTCCAGCCTTAGAGCTTGATCGTGCTTATCGAGGACAGTCTCTCATTCATCTACTTATGTAGGACTTCTCTCGATGATTCTAGTTTGATATCTTCATTTCCAGTTTTGTTGAGATTTTCTTTAGGGGTCCACTATTTGGATTCCCAAGTTGTAACCTTGAAGGTTTTGGAGGATTGAATTAATATTATTTATCGTTGGAGGATCTTATTTTTTTTTTCTTTTGGTTTTCTTTATTTAAATTCTTAATTTTCTATTCTGTGTTCGATTTAATTGTTTGATATCCCTCGGGTTCGGGCCTGGGCCTGATCAACCAGTGTCTCGGATCCGAGGGGTATCACAAGAACTGGGAGCTCATTTCTCCTCTTTTCCTGGCTTATTTTGGCACACTGATGCTCCATTTTGATCGACCGAAATGGAGCTGTCTTGTGGGTCTTGTTTGGTTCGTTCATTCCCACTTGACCTTAAGCCATTTAATGGTGTACGTGATTTAGTTTGAACTAGATCTCGATCCTTCGGTTGTCATTGGAGCCATAGGGTACCATTTAACCTTTTTATCCTAGTCTCCGCTTCCGGTGATTTCCTTGAGTTTCATGACTTCATAGGAAGTCACTTTGGTGTCCTAGGGATGGTTTGTATCTCTAGAGACCTAGGTTTGTCTTTTGCTTCCGCATTAGTTCTCATTGAGTTCCATGACCTCATGGAAGGTCATTAAAGTGTCTTAGAAGTGTGTAGTGCCTTGGGAGACCATTGTCTTGTTTCTTACTTCCGCATCTGGATCCGTTATCAAGTCAATCCTCGGTTCATCACTGACCCACCGGGTTGAATCAAAACCCGGGTCGTTACATGATGAATAGGTGCCCTATCTTGAGCTTGAAGAAGAAGAAGGAATGACCAGGGTAGCCTACTAATATAGGTTTGATTCCGGGGACTTAGCGAAAGAAGATAGAAGGTTGCTTGCTATAAGGATGTTTTCCGTACCTCACCCTAAAAAAACAACGATAATGTTGAGAGTTTTAGAGCATCCAGAATGGACTGACCATCAATAAAAAATAAAAAAAACAATAACTTCTAATTTTTAAAATATTAATGTGGTGTTAGGTTTGGGTCTAACCGATAGACTTGGATTTAAATTCAACTTAAACTTCAGCAATTAACATTTTACTAATAATAATATTATCATCAAAACTAGTATAAGTTGGTTTAGAGTTAGGTTTTAGATTATTTCAAAGGGTAAAGTGCTAAAAATCTCTTTGTATTTTTGAATTTCTAAGTATATTTTGTGCATAATACTTTTTGAAGTATCATATTTTGTTGAAAAATGTCCCAATGACTAGATCATTTTTTATTAAATGACCATAACATCATTTCTTATTGAATTACACTTTATCTATTTTTCTTATTGAAATAAATTATGAAAAGAAGTTATAACAATTTAATGACATATTCTCGATTAAATTTGCATAAATTTACCTTTAATTTTTTAAAATTAATTATTTAAATAATATTCATGCCATGAAATTAAGAATATAAATTCAGTAACCCAAGCAAGATGCCCAAATAAGAACATCCACACCCAAACAGATAAACTATAAATCTTAAGTAGAAAATTTTATTACAATTTATTTAATTTTTTATGAATATATTGCTTGAAAAAGAAGATTTTTTTAATTTAAATAATTTATTCATTTTTCATTAATATATTGTGTGAAAAGGGAAGATATTTTCTATGGTAAAAAAAATAAAAAAGGATAAATTTTTGCATTAAATATGGTGAAGTGTGCACAAGGGTTCGGATTAACGATGCTCGTGATAGACTTAAGTGATTACGTTATCTTGCATCGTACGGTTCTGATGGAGCCATGCCAAGAGGACCCTTTTACCCTTATTGTGGGTCCTATATTTTGATGCTGGCGAAATTCCATTAGTTCCCAGAACGTTCTCTGTCCACACAAACAGCCAAAACAAACTGTTAACGTAGCCGCTGCGTGGAATATTCCAGAAAAAGAATACGAAACCCTAACCCTAGAGGACACCCTCACACGCTTCGCACGTGACACGCCACTCAGATCAAGCATAGGTATACAGAGCGCCGCAAAGGCCTATTAACACAACAAATACGAGTTGCTCTCACTAACACCGTCCGATCTCACGCCACGTCATGGATCCGCCCCCAATTCTTCATTCAACGGCTCAGATCAACTCTCTGCAAGAGCTACTCGCCTGAACGAAGAAGCTCCTCTAGTCCCTCCTCTACTCTGTCCCCCCTCCTCGTTTTTCAAATTTCTGATTTTTGATTTTTTGGTTTTAATTTTTGGAAAACTTTCTCGGATTTTCTCGGGAAAATTTTGGTGAAGATGAAAATCATGGAGGAAGAGAGGGATTTCGAAGGAGAGGAAGGAGTTAGGGCTGTGAATGGTGGAATTGACGAGGATGAAGTTGATAGTGAAGTGGAGAGCGATACTGAGAAGAGCGATGGTGTTGAAGTGGTGGATGGAGAGGACGAGGACGATGATGGTGATGACGATGACGACGACGACGATGAGGAGGAGGAGGATGAGCCAGAGGAGTTGCACAACTCCGGTGGCCCGCCGGTTCAGTCGGTAGATGACGACGACGAGGACGATGACGACGATGACGATGATGATGACGACGACGATGACGGTGAGGGCGATGACGACGACGACGACGACGACGGTGAGGGGAACGACGACGAGGATGACGAGGAAGTCGAAGGAGAGGTGAGTTTTTATTACCTAATTTGACTTATACGGTTGAAAATCAGTTCAATTTTAGTATTATATTTTGTAATTTTGTTAGATTATATGTTGAAATTGTTCAAATCTGGTCACATATATTTGGTTTGAGTTCTGTTGAAAATTGAAAATTCTAACCATTTTATCTCCTTTCAGATCTATTTATTTTGATTCTGTGTTGAAATTGCTGAAATCTAGGGTTCTCTCTCTTTCCTGATATTTTCTATAGAAACAAACGGAGCCAAGGTTGTTCTTTTGCTAGTGCTTTCCTCTTCTTCTTGCTTTAAATGAACTGATTTTAAAGTATGTTTCTCTCTGTAATTTTACCTGATCTGTTTCTCTCTGTACTTCTTTTGCTTTAAATGTCTTCTAGAACAGATATAACTCTTCAGGTGTTTTCACTTTTCAGAGGTAAAAATGGTATGATTCACAAAGTCTTGAATCTCACATCTTATATTTCATATGTATGTATGTCTTGCCTCAATTAGGGTATAATTCTGTTTCTTACTGGTTGTGTTTGATTTGAGCAGTTCTTGTTTGGTACTCCAAAATATTAGGGATCCATTGTAAGCATATGCATATCCTAATACATATTGTGCTGATTAGCTTTGGTTTGTTTGTGGGAGAAAAAAAGTGGTACCCTACTATATGCTCTGCTGATTAGCCTTGGTTTGTTTGCTGGGGGAGAACCTACTGGTTTCGGGTAGTTTCAAATTAGCTGAGTTGGTATATTTTCTTCCTCGAATTGTTCTGGTTGCATGACAGCTTCTCTTTATTTTGTGCCGGCTGTTTAATAAACAAAGACGTCATATTTTCTAATTGATGATGCAAAATTATCCGTGAAGTTAGAACTACCATAGAAGAGGAACTATTTACTCAATTTCCTGTTTGTAGTTATGAATGACTTCTGCAAGCCAAATAGAAGAGCCACTTGATTTGTTTAATTGGTGTATACCTAAGATGATACGTTGTTGTTGTTATTGTTATTACTGGTTTGTTTAATTAAATTTTTTGTAATGCCACTTGATTTATGCAAATGATGCTAAATCGTAAGCGAGTTAAATGGTTAACTTAGGATGCATTTGATTTGATTGAATTTTTTTGTGAAGTTTTTTTAAATGTTTTTTATTTAAATTTTTGTGTGCGGTTTTATTTATTAAATTTTAAACCCAAGTAGTAGAGCAATGATTAATTTCCTCCATCACAGTAAACTGTCCATTGAGCTAAGTGGAGCTTTTAATAGAATGTTTGCCCTTAAAACTCTGGGAACTATTTTCCATTGAATAATAGAGCATCAGTTTGATTAGAAATGGTCTTGCTTAAGACTCATGATTATATTGTTTATTGCGTCTCTATTTCTTTTGTGCCTCTCTTCTTTCCCCCTTTTTCATCACCATTAGATAATTCAATAATCAGAATGGATCCACCAATCTATTTCCTTTTAGGTTTTGTGACTTGCTGATTTTTGTCATTCTCTATATGTTTCTTTATTCCTTTTTCAGGGTCATGAAAGTTTATTTTACTCTTCTTTGTAGAACGGTAAGGGTTTAATGTTTCAGTTTTATTCTCTTTATATATTTCATAGATTTCATGATGTTGGAAGGGTCAGAGTATTTGTGCACTTATTAGTGTCTTTCGCTAGCATGAGTCTTCACCTATCCTAAATTGACTCAAGAAGCTAACAATCAGGTAGCCTCACAACCATGGTGGTCCCGTTATCTAATCATGAGGGGCAGAATAGAACAATTTTCATTTATTTTGCTGCCTAATTTCCTGATCTTAACACGGGAATACCATGGATAGGGATTCACCTGATATTTCTTTTTTTGCTGAGTCTCTAAAGACCAACTGATCTTGAGCATCTCAAGGTTCCTAATTTGGTTAGGTTTATGTGCTGTGTGATAGACATCCTCGATGCAGAATCATGAACATCCTAATTTGGTTAACTTGTTACAGAGCAATCATGAATTATCAATTATATGGTATTAACACAATAACATCATGGTTTTGTTGCCAAGTGTCTAAATGCCACTTGATCTTGAGCATCTCAAGGTCCCTTATTTGGTTAGGTTTAGGTTTTGTTTAATATCCTCAATGCATAAACAGTAAAATTGTTGCAAAACAAATACTGGTTGTTGAATTGCCATATTATTTTTATGCTGGTTTCTTGCTATGCTTAAGCAAGTATTTGATTTTCTGGTTTATTAGTCGGTGCTCGTGTTCTATCAACTCATGATTTATCTTTCTTCCAAATGGAACTTAATCCAGCTAATGGTTGTTTCATGTTTACCTTCTTTTCTATGATCATGCGTGAATTTGGCATTCAGTAGTTAAAAGTGAGGTACATCTTTTTCTATTGGAGAGTTTAATTTTAACATGCTTGCATCACAACAACTGTTTTTTCCTTTCCTTAAAGCTTACATCAGAAGAATTTCTCTTTCTTGCTGATTTTCCATAATTATTTTTGTACTGTTATAACAATCTCTTTTCTACAAGTTGATGCTGACATCTTACCCATAAACGACTAATGTAGGAGGACATGGGAACCGAGTACCTTGTCCGACCAGTAGGTCTAGCTGAAGAAGAGGAAGACGCCAGTGACTTTGAACCACAAGAGAATGGCGAGGAAGAAGATTTTGAGGAAGATGAGGATGACAGTGATGACAATGCTGGCGGGAAGGTCGAGGCTCCACCAAAGAGGAAGAGATCAGACAAAGACGACTCTGGTGACGATGACGGCGGAGAGGATGATGAGAGACCATCAAAACGGTAGGGCTGGGCCCCTTCTTGTGCTGAAGTCTGACCGTTGACACATAGGTCAATCCCGCCCTCTCTCTCTCTCTCTCTCTCTCAAATACATCTTTGTAGAAAAAGGAGGATAGGATAGCATGCTTCATGCTCGCTGCTCTGCCTTCCTATAACATCATCATGTTGCAGTATTGTTAGTGTTAGAATTGTCGTCATATTGGAAATGCATAGTTCATATGGATTTTCGGAACTATTTGGAACAGTTTGATTAGGCTTCTCTGTAATGTATGGTGTTAGGTAAATTTGAGTTTTTCAAGTCTCTTAGGTTAATGCAGGAATCCTAGGCAGCAGGGTCTTTGTGGTCTTTCCAGTCTGTTGGATTGTTATAAGATATTGTTGTTTTATATATTAATTCTCTCTTTCTTCAATTTATGAGGAATGACGGTGGGGCTAATGATTTATTTTTATTTTTATTTTTTATTTTGTGTATATGCTTTTGTTATGTATTTTTCTACATTTTAAGGACTTATTTGGTATTCGTTTTGTTTTTGGCGTTTTGTTTTAATCTGAAACTATTTATACCATAATTATCTTCCAATTGGATAGGTTGTTGTGGCTGACCCCAATGGAAAGGGGAGCCTTTCTTATTGGAAGGGTGATATGCAAATAAGGTGCAATCATGAAGCAACACGTGGCTTCATCAAATGAATTCATTTGGAACAAATAACTGCATAGGGACACGTGGTAGACAGAATAAAGTAGTTTCTTGCAAGTTAGAGGCAGTTAGGAGATCGTGTTCATTTCATTTGGCAGTTTCAGAACGTGACTAGAAACCTTCAATTGGAATTGAACCACCAAAATCACTCATTCTAAGATGCAATTTATGGGACATCGTGTTCTTACACGTGTCAATATTGTGAGAAGACTAAGGGAGACATGAGACACGTGGCAAAAATTAGACATTCCACTTGGTACAAATCGGACGTTCCACTTGGAAGCATCTTAATAATAGATGGAACTGCCACCGACTATAAATAGAAGACTTTGACATAATAAAAAGAGATCTCCACACAAATCAAACAACTCATATTTTTATTTACACTTCATTTCAGTTCATGCACTTTATGTTTCTTATAGTGTAATTTTACTTTCAAGCACTTTAATTTTAGCACATATATTTCAATTCCTTTAATTTCCATCATTTTTACTTTAGTTCCTAGTTTAATGAATTTCAGACTTTCAATTCAGTTCCTTTCAATATTCCAGCAGCACTTTCACCAAGCATTTTCATCTTTTTCCATTCCACATTTTCATTTCCGAAGTCCTTTTCCACAAGGGCGAAAATAACTTAGCAAGAGCGGTCATTCCAAGCTCTTCACAATCGCCTGATGTTCAAGTCTCCCGAGGCCAGATTTGGAATATAGTTTAGCGTTATTCCATCTTCATTGGATTCTTGGCGAATCTTGGCACACCTGCACCTTCCACCTTTCCACTTAGAACAGACGGAATTTTTGTGGCCAAACAGAAACAAATTAAGTGTTTTGTTGTAAAATGTTTTGAATAATAATCGAAAGCATGTATGATAACATTTATTTGTTGCAGGATTTTTTTTATTATTTTTTTTAAATCTATATTTAAAAAATATAGTAGCTAGTTTAAAAGTGTATAAAAACACCAAATTAATGTTTCATTTTTTGGCAACTATTTACAAAATAGAAACATCAAAAATAAATTGCATACCAAAAAAACCCTAAATGTATGGAACTTGATGAAAATTTTGAAAGGAATTGCACTTGAGTCGATATAAATTTTATGTAAGTTTTATTTATCAAATAGTTTTAAGCTCTTTTCAGACTTTTTATCAATTTAATCAATTAATCTCGTCCCATTTTGGAGTTGAGATAGATTCCTATACAAATCTGAATAAAATTAAGATAGATATTTTTATAGAAATATAAAAATAAATTAAGAATAATAATATCATTTCACATTAAAAGTGTAGTTCATTTTTTCACCTCCCAAAATAAATTGTGATTGATTTTGCGGAGTCAGTTACGGGAGGGGTTGGAAATGAGCATCAAATGAGCATTAGTTTAGATAAGGTGATCTTTTCTTTTCGAAGGAGATGTTGAGCTTAGTTCAAATAACCTGACCTGACCATTTCCTTTCCAAAAGAGATGGTGAGTGCTTGAGTTAGATGCAATGTTGAAAGTGTATGTGAGTTTCTTTGAATTTTTTAAATTGAATGTTAGAACAATTTTTTTTTTTTTTTCCCTCTTATAATACGTAGTCATAATATATGCACCTTTTAAGTTAGAAGTGTGGTTCGAAAGCAAGACTTCAAAAACTTAACATCTAAATCTCTGTCAACACCGCTATGCTCTTGAAAGGGCAGGCCCTGGCCCAAGGCGGTCGCCTAGGGCCTCAAAATTTTTAGGCCTATTAGCAATTGGTTAAAAAAAAAAAAAAAAAACAAACCTAGGCCCTTACCATGAGTGATAGGCCCAAATAAAAAAGGGTAAAGCATAGAGACACCCCAAGAGATTTGGGAAAAGGCCATGCAGAGGAAAGTTAGCCAATTTTTGAACAATGACACCCCTTCAAGTTTAAAAAATGGACAAAAAGACCCTAAAGATGGTGAATTGACCTTATTACCCTTTGATATAAAATTAACATTTTAATTGACTTAAATACCCTTGAATTAAACCCAAACCCAAACCCAAACCCAAACCCATCACAAACCCTAACCTGAACGCTTGTGTAAAATACCCCTCTTCCCTTTTCTCTCTGTATCGCCGTTCGAGTCCTCTGTTCCGAAATCCAACAGCGATTCGAAGCCTTAGGATCTCGGAGCTGATACGGACTACATCTTTGTTGGTTTTCTTTGCATCATCGGAATCGTGGTTGTTCATCACCGGATAGTTTGATTATCGTTGCCGTCGTCCGGTCCGCTTCTCTTCGTCGTCGCTGGAATTGGAAGTGGAAGGTCACAAATCGCGCCTCTGTGTGTGTGTGCGTGTGTGTGTACATTAGATAGATAGAACAAAAATGGTAGGTTAAAGATGCTAAAAGGAGAGTTTAATGGGTCTTACATTTCACACAGGGCTTTTGCCTCGAACGATTTGGGGATTTCGTGGTTATGGTGATATTGATGATTTAGGGTTTCGGTGATTATGAGAGGTGAGATGCTACGGTGAAGGGGTCGAGATGGTTGTTTTGTATGGTGGGTGAGAAGTGGAGGTGCCGATTGTGGGTGGTAGTGGTGAAGGGGTGGAGGTGCTAATTGTGGGTGGTAGTGGTGAAGTGGTGGAGATGGTTGTTTTGTACGGTGGGTGAGCAGTGGTGGAGGTGCTGATTATGGGTGGTGGTAGGAGGTTAGAGAGAGATGAGAGGACTGGTGGTGGCGGCAGCCATGATGGTCATGGTGGTGGTAGGTGGTTTCAGGTTCAATCTTAGCGACATTGGTTGGCTTGAGTCTGAGTCCGCCTTCTCGATGAGGAGGAGAATTGTGGGCTTGGTGTCAGATTCCAGTTGATAATTTGATGGATCGCTGTCGATGACAGCTAACGCAATACTAGCGGTGTAGAAAACGAAGAGTAAGAAAATAACGGATCTATTGTCCAAGGCTGAGTTTGCCCGAACCGAGGCCGAGCTCTGGCGAGGTCGCAGGGGTGGCAATGGCAGAGCTCCGGCAAGGTTGAGGTTGGGGTGGTGGTCACTGTGGTTGTTTGTGTGTGTGTGTGTGTGTGTGTATATATATATATATATATATTTATTTATTTATGAAAAGGGTATTTTGGTCATTTAAATATTTTGATATTTTATAATTAAAATAAATAAAATAATGAAAGCTAAAGTGGACTTTTTACATATTTTAAGGCTCTATTTAGATGACAAATATCACAAGGGGGTGTGGTTGTCCAAAATAAGCCAACTTTCCTCTGCATATCCTTTCCCCAAACCTCAGGGGGTGTCTCTGTATTTTGCCCAAAAAGAAAAAAAACTTAGGCCCCTTTTCATGAGTGATAGGCCCAAAGAAATAAATAAAAACTTAGAGCCATTCGGCCTTTATTACTTTATGTGTATGTTAGCGTGTATTTCAGTAATTAAAGGGTCTCACATTTAAGTTCGCCTCTCAAAATTTTGTCAATTTCAGGGTTGGCCCGGTGATTGAAGACAATTAAATGTTAGAACTTGCCAGAGACGAAAGTGCACATGTGCATGAGCAATGCCATTAATGCATAACCATCATGATAAAAACCAAAGCTTTCTACATTTAATCAAAGATGTAATGCTATTAATACAACGCCATCATGATAAGACTCAAAGCTCTCTTAATCAAAGATGTATTAAATAATTTATTTAACTTTGTTAATAAGTTAGTCATAGGGCTGCAACTTGGGCTGGGCCAGCCCGAATTTACCCAAGCCTAGCCCCAAATTTTCAAGGCTTGGGCAGTATTTTTCTGTTCTAAGTTTGGGTTTGGGCTAGATATTCTGAGCCCGAATTAAATTCGGGCTGAGCTTGGGTTGATATTATATAAAGCCCGAAGCCCAGCCCGAGCCCGAGCCCGAACCCGAGCCTTAGCCCGAAAAGGGTATATTTATTTTAAAATTATATTATTTTACAAGTGTATAATAGCTTAGTTGGTAGTGTGTTTGGAATTTTTTTTGGAGGAATGTTGTTCGAGTTCTTGTAGCGGTACAAATTTCTTATTTTTTACATTCTGAATACAGAGGCGTGGGCTCATGGGCGGGCTTGGGTTGGAGAAGTTAATTAGTGGCTGGGATTAGGCTTTAGGCGGGCTCGAGTTGGGATTGGGCAAAAGATTTTGTACATGGGCTGAACCCGAATTAAGTCTCCAACCCGCCCGAGTTGCAATCCTAGTTAGTCATGTTATTAGTCCGACCGAAGTAGAAAATTTGACCTTTAAGTCTCCAATAAAGGCAAAAATGTGTGATTTTTTTTTTTCAATAAGAATAATAATAATAATAATGATAATAATAATATTGGATGAGTGGACGCATACAATGTTAATGATATGTAGGGATGACAATTTATTCCGCATGAATAGGTACCCGCCCCACCTCTTTTAAGCCGGTTATTGGGGCTCATTTATGAAATTTTGGTAGGGATGGGTTTGAGGAGAGAAAGCCCGTGCGGGTTTGGGGCAGGGGAAGGGTGCCCCGCCCTGTTTAGGTTGCTAATTATATTAATTTATTATATATATATATATATATAACACTATAATAATGGAACCCTAAATATTTTGTTTCCAATTTACAGCCATTTCAAGAAAGATTAGCTTCTCCTGTGCATTAATTTGGGATTATCTTATAATGGAATGATTCAAATGAGAGTGTATTTGAACAAAATAAAAAAGCAGAGAAATTTTTTAAGTGATGGCTTAAACGGGTGGAGCGGGTGTTCGGGGCGGAGAGTACCTCGTTTATTCAATTTTGGGTGAGAAAAATTAAACGGAGCAGGGCAGAGTATCCAAACTGCCATCCCTAATATGTGTCTGTTACTTAAAATGTTTTATACTACAACCTCAATGATGCATACGGATTGATTGCGAATTAAATTTTTTTATACAACAATCTCAATGATGTATACTGATTGAGTGCATACTAATGAACATGTGCCCGAGTAGACTAATATTTTTGATAAAAGCTTTGAAATTTTTATATTTAATAACGAAATTGAGATTTTTTTTAAAAAATATACTACTTCTTTCGTATTAAAATAAGTATAAATAGGTGTTCACTTGACTTTTTTAAATAATATATTTTACATCTTTTTATATACGTGTTTTGAGTTTTAAATTTTCAAACTTGAATATTCAAAACTTAAAATGGTAATTTAATAACGTTCTGAGTGGATAATGCATAAGGAGGCAATGCATGTCCCGTATGTCTCTTTAAAAGTTATTATTTCTCAAATACGATACTTAAATTGGGATGTAAAAAATATAAAAAATCAATGAATCATTTTATATTTTTTTGAAATTAATAATTAAATATAAAACTTATAACTTTTAAAATCCTAATTCAATACTTAAATGAAGAAATTTGATGACTCTTGTCCATAGATATTATTAGTGTCCAATTGTAGACATGAAAAGGACGGGAATTGGAAAATGACAAAAGCAATACATAAATTAATGGCGCGTTGGGGCGCTCGTAATTAGCGGTGGGAAGAAATACATAGTGTCGGTGATATAAACTGCCGCGTTTCTCGGGCCCACATCTTCATAACATAACGCGTCTTTCACACTATCCTCCATTTGTATTTTGTATCTATCATCTAGAGAGACGTGGATTGCAAAAAACCTTCATAATTTAGTGAGCATATAATATGACTCTACAGTGAGTTATTATTATTACCTTTTTTTTGGTTAGAATAATAGAATGACGTATCTTATTTAAAATTTTAAATATGTAAGAAAGAAATAAATTCTTAATTTTTCTTCTTTTATAATTTAAATTCAAAATGGAAGTGGCCTCTAATATTATTCATTGATATTTCTCATATACCATTCAAAATGAATAGAGAGAACCCTAGCTTTGCCATCGGATAAGTATTATCCTTCCTTTTTAGTCTTTATTTTTTGTTTTTAATTTATTAAAAGAACAATTATATTCCTATTTTCTTCTAATATATATATTTTTAATATTTAGGCCCCCAACTAATTCAAGGGACTCGTGTAAGGCGTCTCTCCACATGGATCAAGCAAAGTTCGCACTATATCTGTAGATATGATCCCTTAAACAATTATTTACACTTACGAAGAATCGATCATTTTTACTTAATTATTCACGAGACACCAATCTTTTCTTCTAATTTATCCTACTCAGTTCTATTTTTTCCTTTCAATGTCACAATTATACCCTCAAGTTAAAATTTAGGACCAACAATAATGGTAACGAGTATGAGTGTGACTTGGGTGAGAACCCGAGTAACTCAAGTCCTCTAAAATAATTTACCAGTATTTTAGGAACGCACACTAATAAGTAGATATTTTGATTTATCCAATATATATATATACACACACACCAAATGCCTTTTAACTTAATATTATTTTTTCACCTTCTAAAGTAAATGATCTAATTTTCAAGTTCACACGTGGACAAAAGTGGACGAGTATGTTTTCCTCCTAGCTCCTACCCATAATTTACCAGATTTTTTTTATTCATAAACAAAATAAAATTATTTTTAAAAGGAAATAAATAATAATTATCTTAATTGTTAGAAAAAAAAAAAAAAAAATTCAAAATTCAACCGCGTAGAAACGCCTGTAATAAATAAAAAAAGTGTTGCAAGATTCATTTCACAACTACTAATTGAACTCTAAACCGAAGCTCTTATTATTTCCTCCATCTACTCTCTCGCCCTCTCTCTCCAATTTCACTATCGCCATAACTCTAGGGTTCATTTGTTCGTCATCATCCTTAACAAACCAGATTTCGAATTTCTTTTCGTTCAGATCTGGTTTTCGAGCGAGCAATCATGTTCACACACTGACATAATTGTAATGCTTAACTAATTTGCTTCTTCTTTCACTGTAAATTTTTTGAGAGACGGTGGTCGTCCTCAAAAAATGGTGATCTATGGACCTTTAAGCCCTGGTCAGGTATGTGATTTCGACGATGTCTATCGATTCATCGATCGTTTACATTAGTATAAATTGTTGTAATCATAAATTTGATGGCGGAATTGTAATTGCAGTTTGGTTTAGATGATTAAACTCATAGGTTGTTATTTATTTTTTCTGTTAACTATATTCATTTGGCTATGATTTAGTTTCGGTTTTTTGGTTGGAGATCATTTTATACGTAAGGTAATATATATGTATTTATTGATTATATGCTATGTAATTATCATTTGTAGTTCAGTCACAGTGGCATTGATACTATTATGAAACATTGTCTGCTGTCATTCTCAGGATTCTTTTTTGAAATTTAGAATTCCGAGTGTTTATATCTCATGCTTAAAAGTGATCATTCGTGCTTTGGATTGATGGTGAGGTTGTCAATTGTGTTGCTTTGGCTTAAGCAATGGCATGCAAAACTAGTGACAAATGTATGTCAGTCCATAATTACTGAAGGAGGCCTAGTCTTTGATTTCTATTCATTTTAATTTGCATCACATTTAGTAAACAGGGAGGCATTTGCCTAACAGTAACTTGTTACAAGGATTCATTCAGCTCTATTCATCTTAATTTGGATGACATCTCTAGTAAACAGGGAGGCATTTGCCTCACAGAAATTTGTTACAAGGATTGATGGGTTGGGCTGGGAAGGGGTGTCTTATCTTGAATGAACATATTACTATTTTTCCCATGGCAAATAACACACCCACATTGCACATCACATAAATTTGTTACAAGGATTGATGGATTAGGCCGGGAAGGGGTGTCTTCTCTTGGATGAATATATTATTATTTTTCCCATGGCAAATAACACCCACATTGCAACTTTGGAGACCCCTCAACCTTCAATTTGGAAACTAGCGGAGGTACCGCTAAGCTACAACCCTTGGTTAATTAATTTGTTATAAAGTAGTCCATCTTGGAATTATGTACATGGATCTAAATAGAGCAGATTGGAGAATTGGATTCACATGATCAAATTCGAGTAGTTGGATTAAGGCTTGTTGAGTTGAGTTGACAGTCCAACTACATGAATCCAAGGTAGTCAGTTGTGTTTTATTAGAGAGCGTCTAGAAGAACAAGTAGGGATTCTCAGGGTTAAGCTGTTGTTGTTGGATAATTTGTTTGGTTTGAATGTATACTGATTGATGGTTTTATTGTTAAGCTTGAAGGCTAGTGATCAGAATAAGAGATCATATAATTAAGATGCATGGTTTTAGTTGAGATTCTTGTGACTCCCAGTGGGATAGGAGAGTAGAGTGTCAGGCGGAGATTGCAGAGATTACTATTTTGGAGGAGATTTCGTGGCGCCAAAAATCTCGAGCTCTTTGGCTTAAGGAAGGAAACCGTAATACGAAGTTCTTTCACAGACTTGCCAATGCTCACAGAAGGGGCAATCACATTGGGAGGATTCGAGTGGACGGAATGGAGTTGTGTACGGAGGAGGGGGTGCGTAGGGGGATAGCTTCTTTTTACCTGAGGCTTTAGCTGTTACAGTGGAGACCCCGTCTTGATGGCCTTCATTTTGACTCAATTTCTACGATTGATAGGGATGGTTTGGAAAATCTCTTTTTAGAGGAAGAGGTGTTGAGGGCGCTGAAGAGTTGCAACGGTGATAAGGCTCCGGGTCCGGACGGATTTACTATGAGATTTTTGTTGGAAAGCTGGGAGGTGGTGAGACATGAGGTGATGGGTACCTTTTATGAGTTTCATTCTAATGGGAGGTTCGAAAAGTCGTTGAATGCATCTTTCATTGCTCTCATCCCTAAGAAAGGAGTTGTGTCCGATGTTAATAAGGACTTTAGACCAATAAGTATGTTGGGTTGCATTTATAAGCTTATTGCTAAAGTTCTCGCCTTGAGATTGAGGGAGGTTCTGGACGGTGTCATCTCAGAGTCTCAAAATGCATTTATTGGGCAGGCAACTTTGGATTCTGCTCTCATTGCCAGCGAATGTGTGGATTTTAGGTTAAGGAGCAGTGTTCCAGGAGTTCTGTGCAAGCTTGACATTGAGAAAGCATATGATCATGTTAGTTGGAATTTCCTGTTATATCTTCTGGGGAGGATGGGTTTTGGGGAGAGATGGAGGAAGTGGATCGAGACTTGTATTTCTTCTGTTAGATTCTCTGTACTGGTGAATGGGTCCCTATCTGGCTTTTTGGAAGCTCTCGAGGTTTGAGACAAGGGGATCCCCTTTCTCTCTTTCTATTCATTATTGTTATGGATGCCCTTAGCAGATTGATGAGGAGGGCAGTGGATTTGAGTTTTATCAGGGGATTCAGGATGGGCCCGGATTCAGGGCAGTAGATGGATATCTCTTATTTACTTTTTGGGACGATACTTTGGTTTTCTGTGATGCGGACGTGTCCCAACTTAGATATTTAAGGAGTGTGCTGGTCTGTTTTCAAGCAGTGTCAGGGTTGAAAGTTAATGTGGGTAAAAGTGTGATTGTCCTTGTCTGGGTGGTCTTGGTATTAGGAGGTTGATCCCCTTTAATAGGGCCCTCCTTGGGAAGTGGTTATGGAGATTTGGTTGTGAGATGCATCGATTATGGAGGAGGGTTATATCGTGTCGTTTTGGGGAGGAGAGAGGGGTTGGCCTTCCAAGCCGGTTAGATCTGCTGCTGGCGTGGGAGTGTGGAAGTTTATTCAAAAGGGGTGGGACGAGTTTTGGACGAGTTTTCTAAGCATATTATATTCAAAGTTCAGGAGGGTAGGGATGTCCGGTTCTGGGAGGATCATTGGTGTGGTGATTGCCCGTTGTCTCATTTGTTTCCAAGACTCTCTAGGATTGTTGTGGATAGACATGCTGTGGTAGCGGACTGTTATCGGCTTGATATTGGAAGGCTTACGTGGGATGTGCGTTTTCGGTGCTCTCTTCAGGATTGGGAACTTGATGATGTCCTTGGCTTGTTGGATCTTTTGTATAGACATGATTTGGACGGTAGAGGGTCTGATTCCTTGGTTTGGATGCCTTCCCCTCGGGGGAGGTTTGATGTTCGTTCTTTGTTCCTTCGTCTTGCTGGCTTTCATGGTTCAATTTTTCCGTGGAAAACGGTTTGGCGTTCGAAGGCCCTTCTCAGGGTGGCCTTTTTTGTTTGGATTGCGGCTTGGGGTAAGATTCTTACTTTGGACAATTTGAGAAAGAGAAGATAGATCACAGCAAACTGGTGTTGCATCTGTAAAAATGATGGAGAGTCTGTGGATCACCTTCTTTTACATTGTTCAGTGGCTTATGATTGCTGGAGTCTTATTTTTGGTCTCTTTGGCATCCATTGGGTTATGCCTCGGTCTTCAAGGGAGTTAATTGACGTTTGGAGGGGCTAGAGGGTGGGGGCCCATGCTCGTGACTGTTGGAGAGTGATCCCCCTTTGTGTTTGGTGGAGCATTTGGAAAGAGCGAAATAAAAGATCTTTTGATGGGGAGGAAACCTCCATTGGGGTGCTGAAATTCTCTATTATTAGTTCTCTTTATAGTTGGGTGAAGGGGAGAAATTGTATATCTTTAGATGATATTGTGGACTTTTTTCTTTGGGTCCATAGGGTTTTATTTTGGTTTGGTTCTTTGTTTTTTTCTTGGGATGCGTTCCCCTTTTGAACGATTTCTAATACATTTTATTTATAAAAAAAGAAGATAATTAAGATATATAAGACATTAGTGTTTTCTTTGTTGTTCAAACATACTGCTATTTTTTATTTTTATGGGAATTATTCAGAATCATGATTACAATATTTGTTTGATAATTATGTACTATTAATATATATCTGACTCAGTGCTCTTTCTTTTCTAATTTTCTTAGTCATAAATAGCTTTTCTCTTCTTTCATTTGAAGTTTACTTAATGTACATTTGTTTATATCTGATGCACCTTGAACCATGAGATTTCTCTCTCTCTCTCTTGCTTGCTCCCTCTCCACACATAAGCATTTGAGTTGCATTTGTTAGAGAATGCATGGTCATGAGTTCAACTTTCACCGCCACCCAATAACTATTATTGGCACATGTGTTGGACCAAAAAATTGGCTACACCTGAGGGGTTGTGTTAGAGCATATAAATATTTAAGTTACACTCTCCAACAACTTAAACTTTGAGAGTGGGTTAGAAAATATAAATATTTTAAGAGAGTGGATTAGAAAATATAAATACTTAAGCTAGACTTTCTCTAATAGTTTAAGTGTTTAAAGTAGATGATATTGGACAAAAAATCTGGCTACACATGAGGGAACGTCTTAGAGAATATAAACACTTAAGTTAAACCTTAAATAATAGCTTAAGCTCAAGTATAATATAAGTATTTATATTCTCTAACGGCATTTTTCTTATGGTGTTTTGTATCCCCATGCTTTTATGAACTCAGTCATAAGGTAATATATGCTTAACAAATTTCGTGCATTTACTGATTGCAGGTGTCATTTATCCTTGGGATTATTCCTATATTTTCTGCTTGGATATATTCAGAGTTTTTGGAGTACAAGAAAAACTCAGTCCCATCCAAATTGTGAGTTAGATGGTTGTTCTACTCTAAAAAATATGTATTGCCCGTGCAGAACTTTTTCCCTTACGAGGAAAATGATCATATTTTATGCTAGCAAGTCACAAATTTGAACTTTAAAGTATTTATACACTGGGATCTGTCTGTATTACAAAGTCTTCTAATAGCCTGCCTCTCTAAAAGATAATTCTGAAAATTCATGATAATTTGAACACTTCTTACATACTATTTCGATATCATCATCATTCTAGAAATTTCTTATTATGACAATTAAAATAGTTTTGAGTGATAAAGGAGGAATATCACGTGTTCTGTTCTCATTCGAACTTTCCAGAGAAGAGTGGAAGACAAAAGGTTATTAATTTGTAATTTGATCAACGATACAAAATTTATCTTCAAAACTGCACTAGTGTGATTCCTGAATTGTTCCTTTTTACGAAAAATTCTGTGATTGCTAGTGACACTGATATACTTTTAATCTATTTATTTGTGTATATAAATTTAAATAAAAGTGGAATAATTTTTTATTTTTTCTGAGATATGATAACATAATCAGAAATTTTACAAGAGATCATGTTCAAATTCATTGATATTTCCATTAAAAGATACAAAATGATTTGAAACATATATGGGTAGAAAATTCCATTAGATTGTAGTCTCGTGAAGCCTGTAATAAGTACAGAATTCAAAGTCAATGATCATTAAAATATTCAGAACCCAATGAATTGCATAAATTTGAACAAATAAAGAGTGATCCAGTTGGTAGTTGAGGTGCTTAAATAATTCTAGAAATGTGTCACTTTTATCTTTCCCCCCCCCCCCCCCCCCCAACCAGCAGGGAATGTGTTTATTCTGTATTTTTTGTTTTCCGAAGCCAGACGTGTTATTCTTCCCTTCATTTTTCTAATTTCAATTTGTATATTTTACTTGCAGGCACTCCAATATCAAATTAGTTGAGTTGGGAAATGGAACAGTTAAGGAAGATGATAAAGCTGTTTTATTGGAAGGGGGAGGTCTCCAGTCAGTGTCTCCTAGAGTTCGGAGTTCAAATATGACATCTCAGATTGTCAGGTTTGTAATAGACAGCTTTTGGCTTCTTTAATTATTTAAAATTGACTAAGTTAGAACACTTATTAGTTCTGCATCTTTTCAGATTTTTGCTGATGGATGAGTCTTTCTTGCTTGAAAACCGATTGACACTGAGAGCCATGTGAGTATATTCATTATCAAAATATGCAATAATAAATTTTTAGTAATTTGAAGGACAAAGGATCAGAATGCTGACTTTCTTATTTTTCTTCTTCCTTCCGTACCTCTTTTTGTCGCCTTTCAGATCAGAATTTGGTGCGCTTTTGATTTACTTTTACTTATGTGACCGTACAAATCTCATCGGCGAATCAAAGAAGGTGCTTCCAATGACCTTATTTATACTTCTAATTCCTTATTGTGGTTGTTCATCATTGTCTTTTGTGACTCATGTGGAAGACCAGTTTTAAATTTTAGAGGGAAGTTCAATATGTAAAAGAATCTACAAATTTAGATTCTTTTCCAGTTTGACTAATGTTTTCATCGTTTGAATTTCATGTGAAATCAAAATATAGTCCTGGCGTGACATATGGATATTGTTAAATTTTGTATTGTAGGAAGAAATGAAGAATTTTTTTTTTTTTTTGACATTAGCGATTTCTCATTTTTATGCTGCCTAATTCCAACTACTTTAATGTATTGGAACAATATATCTTAAAGATGAACACACTGCTTCGTATTAAGTAAATAAGTGTCAAACAATTGTTCGTCACACCCAAAATGTCCATTTGCTTGTACCATTCTTTGGTTTGACCTCATACTATCTTGAAAGCATTTTACATTTTCAAATTTGAAACAGATTCATAGTGAAATCTTTCTACCTACTTTGTTATATTAAATTGTATGTACTAACAGGACAATAGTTCTTAACTTAACTTGGAATGTGATTTACGAGTTAGAATTTTTTATTTAACCCTCATATTATCATTTATTGTTAGGTTAGCAGGACTTGGGTCGGCATATTTCGTGATCAAAACTAGAGTCTGTAATTTTTTATATTTAGATAGATTTTTGAAAGCTAGTTAGTGTAAAGTTAGTTACCTCTTGTCCAAAGGCAAAATTGGATGAAGCTACAACCAAGGGCAGAATGGTATTCTTCGAGTATAAAGCATCTTTGATTATAAAGGTATTTTCACATTACTATATGCCCTCACCAAATTAAGGTTCGTGCATTTATGCATTATGGTTTTAATATTTCATTTTGGTGTGGAAAAATCCTAATTGAATTGCATAAAATTGTTTTTAGAAATAGTTGATTCAAAATTTTTGAAGTATAGAAGACAGGGCATGGGATTCATGTCGAATGATCGAACTTTCCGGAAAGCTAGTTTCCTTTCAAACTGAAACTCTAAAACCCTATTCTCTCTACTACTCTGTTTTGTCTATAAACACCTTATATCTCAGAATACCAAAGAGACACGTTAGAGAGCTTCACAGAGCACTATTGTGATATTAAAGTGTGTGTGTGTGTATATATATCTATATTATTTTCATTCATCATTCTGCATTAGGTTGTTGAGTGATATATATGAGTGTTGACAACTTATTGCTGGTGCGCTAAATTGAAGATCAACACTAACTTCTCAATCATCCGAGATTGGTTGGATGACTTGGCTGGGGATCAAAGTGCTATTGAAGAAGCAGATTGTAAAATCTGTTGACGAAGTGAACTGTGTGCCTGGAAGCTCTGAGTGTGAGTTTGGGGTATCAGTTTGTGTCAAGAGGTAAATATATATATATATATATATATATATATATATATATATATATATATATATCTATATATAAACCGTTTGTGTCAAGTGGTAATTAGGAGTTGGGGGCATTTGAATTGCTAACCCAGTGTAATATCTCTTTGGTTTAGTGAATTTGATTTGACTGGACCAGGTCTCATGGTTTCTTCCTTTGAGGTTTTCCACGTAAAAAATTCCGTGCACATTGCACTTGCTTTTACTTTACTTTATATTGCTTATGGATCTTGTGCATACTCTCTGTCAGAGCCTAAGGATTCGGTCCTTACCCTATCATTAATTCTTCTTCTCACCCATGGCTAGCCCCATAGATGATATTTCAGTTTATTTAGTCATTTTGATGACTTATGAGGATTACATAGGGTGTCAATCACATTCCATGCCTTCCTGGTAAAGTACAATTATATATAATTTCTGCTGCAGCAGTTGGGTTGGAGAGGTTGTATAGCAGGGGCCCAAGTTCATGATTTCTGGAGGGTTGCGCCATTGTGCGTCTGGTGGTGTTTATGGCTTGAAAGAAATAGGAGATCCTTGAAGGAAAGGAGAATCCTATTGGGACGTTGAAGTTCTCCATTATTAGCATGCTTTTTTGTTGGGTTCTAGGGAAAAATTGTAAATCCATTTAGGAGTTTGTAGATTTTTTGGAGTCGTTGAGGGTTTAGAGGCTCTATTTGGCCTTGTGTAGCTTTTGAGGGATGCTTTCCCCCTTTTGAACGCTTTTTATACAATTATTACTTATCAAAAATATATATGCTAATTTATGTCCATTATTAAAATTTATTTCAAATATTATCGTATTATTTGTTTCTCAATATCTCTTTTGAATAGTTTGTTTTTCAAAATTCATGAATCAACTGGAGTTTATTCTCCATTTTCATCCATTTGCTCAGATTTACATAGTTGTCTCCAAAACTTGCATGAATTGCAGATAAGGTGCTTGTTTGATGTACTTTAAGCTGTGATGCCGTTGAATATTAACTTGATCGGTGATAATGTTGTACCTTCTAATTAGTTTGTCGCTTAATCCTCATCTGTGTGTGCAGAGTTACAGTCGCGATCTTTTCATATTTCTCTACTTCCTTCTCATCATAGTTTCGGCAATTACTTCTTTCAAGATCCATCACGATAAGTCAACATTCTCAGGGAAATCAATACTCTATCTAAACAGGCATCAGACTGAGGAGTGGAGAGGTTGGATGCAGGTTAGTCAGTTCTTACGATGATGTATCGAATTCTTGGAATTTCTTTCTCTAATTTTGTTGTTACTGCTAAGGTGAATATTGGAGTTTAATCAGATATAGTTGTTATTGTGGTCAAATGTAAAATCTATACTATATAAAAGAGAGATCTTTTTTCTGGCATTGCCTTCATTTTTCAGAAAATGCCATTAAGCATGCTTACGATCTTAAGCATAAGTGCGAAATTCAACATAATTCAAATTATTCCACATCACTGACAATTCTCTGCAAATATTGTTGACAACTTCTTTACTTGTCAAAAAAAAAAAAAATTGTTGACAACTTCTCACAAAAATCTAAAGGAAATTATTGCTAACTTAGATAAGTAGGAAAAAAAACTGAGGTAGGGAGATACTATTAGATTAGCCATCTAGATGGACAAGAAAGGAACACATTCTATAATATGAGTATGACTAAAATGCATATCTAAATAGTGGTGTTTGGTAAGATATTAAAAAGGAACACATTCATGAGACAGTGGAAGTAACACTTCTCTTAGTGGAGTGGCTTAGTCATGTAGTAAAGATCAATTATGCACCAGTTTGGAATAGTGACATGGTACATATTGAAGGTAATACTAGGAGAAGAGGATGGCCAATGTTGATGTGGAGATACGATCATAAGATGGAATACATGGTTGGTAGTTGTAGTTTATTAGAAACTATGGTCTTAAATAGAGTGGGATGCCGAAATAGGATTCATTTGACCAATCTCAAACAATTGTAGTAAGTTTTATGCGTTGATTTGAGGAAAGAAATGCTAAATATTATTTGAAATAGGGAGCATGCGCGGATGTGTGCACTTATGCTTAAAGGGATGGTTTCGATCTTTTTGGAGTGATGTCTTTAAACTATTGGTGATTTTATCATTTTGTTTATTTTTCCGGGTACTTCTCGCTTGCTTCTGATTTTTCATCTAACATTTTTCTCAGTTCTAAGCTATTCCAGTATCATGATTCCAAGATTCTGAATTTATTACTAGATTTAAATGCTAGGGTGATTATTAATATTCATGTTAAATGGCATACAAAAATCTGATGGCCTAGTAGGTCTACAATTGTGTAGAAGTAGTTTTTCTTGTATGGAGAACTAAAACTCAATGTTTATTAAAGAAGTTTTAGAAAATTTCCAAACTGTTGGGAACCAATTTAACCTGGAGAGAAGTGAAAGAACAATATATAGATAAAGGGTTTGTCATATCACTCTTATTTGGTGATAAAATTTCTGTTAAGTCACTGGCTATCATGTGTTTTTTGACGAGTCACAACATGAAACCATGTTGTCTTCTCTTTTTTTTTTTGACTTTTACGTTGCAAGAATTGTATTTAACCACCTTGAATTCTATTGCCTACACAATGCCTCAGAAATTTTGGTTAGCTACTTTATGTTGGCACCATATATAAGATGAAGGCCAAATTCATTATCACAGAATTTGGATGATTTATAAACTGCCGTTCACTGTGGGCAGATATGCATGATTCAACCATTTAATGCTGGTGTAGCTTCTTTGTCAAGCCATAAACTCTAGCTCCTTTTACTTGTGACATGATACATGCACATGCTCATAAAAGGACCAGTTAGGCTGCATATAACTATTGTTGTTGCATTGCCATGCCATAAAAACTAGGAAGCACGGACACTCCAAAATGAGCGAAGAATCCGTGTCCGACACGTGTCGGACACGGACACGCCCCGACATGTGTCGGACACGCCAAAAAATGTGTTTGGAATTTTTTATTTTTTTTGAATTTTTGGACACGGCACGGACACGGCTCGGACACGGTACGGACACTCCGCGGACACGGACACGGACACGGACACTTCTGGAAATTTTTTTTTTTGAATGGTGATATGTTCCTTTTTTTTGTTTTGTACTACCCTTTTGGTATTGTAAATGGTAAAAGCCCTAGGTCAAATGATAGATGGGAATAGATGATAGTACACTGACTTGCTTTTGTATCTTTTTTGGGGACTAGCCTTTAGGTTTTTGTGAATGTTAAGTGCTAACAGTAAAGTCCTGAATGTTAAACAGTCATGAATGTTAATGGTCCTTTCTGTCTATGCTTTTGTATTTGGAGTAAAGTTGCAATGATGATTAAATGATACTAGTTATTATTCTAATGTCTTGTTTTTTATTTGGTTTTATAACTCTGCAACATTGTTCTTTTATAGTTTACTAGTTATGAGTTATGATTTGTGTTTTTTTCATTATGAGGTTGATGAAAAATAGTAATACTCAGTAATTTTTAAAGTACTACATCATATATATATATATATATATATATATATATATATACTATTCACCGTGTCCCTGCCGTGTCCGTGTCCTATTTTTTTGGATTTGCCGTGTCGCCGTGTCAGTGTCGTGTCGTATCCGTGTCCCGTATCCGTGTCCGTGCTTCTTAGCATAAACATAAATGGTTTCTTTTTATCGATATGTAGTTAAGTGTGAACCATTGTGTATCCTCCATATGAATTGTGTCTTTTTATTGACAGGTAGTTAAGTGTGAACCATTGTGTCCCCTCCATATGATTGTGTCTTACACTCTTTTCTTTTATGTACAGGTATTATTTTTAATGTACCATTACTTTGCTGCAACAGAAATTTATAATGCAATACGAATTTTTATTGCTGCCTATGTGTGGATGACTGGATTTGGGAACTTCTCATATTATTATATTCGCAAAGATTTCAGCCTTGCTAGGTTTGCTCAGGTATGTAGTCTCCTAGGAAAATGATTTCCAATCCAAGTTCTCTTCATACTACTCCACTTCTGATTGTGTTAATTTCTTATTTGACAGATGATGTGGCGGCTTAACTTTTTAGTGTTATTTTGCTGCATCGTTCTTAACAACAGTTACATGCTATACTACATATGCCCCATGCACACTCTTTTTACTCTAATGGTCTATGGGGCACTTGGTATTTTTAACAAATATAATGAGATTGGGAGTGTCATGGCTGCAAAAATCATTGCCTGCTTTTTAGTGGTCATTCTGATGTGGGAAGTACCTGGAGTTTTTGACCTGGTTTGGGGACCGTTTATTTTCCTTCTTGGTAAGCAACTGAATATAGTTTTTCTTTTTATTTTCTTCTCTACATTACCCAATTAGCCTTGAGCATTACTAAATTCTAAACACGGCAATATATATAAATTGCATTGCAGGATATAGTGACCCAGATCCTTCAAAACCAAAATTTCCCGTCTTGCATGAGTGGCAATTCCGCTCAGGACTTGATCGATACATATGGATAATTGGAATGATATATGCTTACTTTCACCCAACGGTAAGTTTCTGTATGATATTTCAATTATTCTGAGGCATAGGCCTGCTTGGTTTGTAACTATGGAAATAGTTTTTTGTTCTTAGAAAACTGAAAACAAAACATTGTACAAAAAATTTTGCTTGGTTCGGTTTTTTGAAAACTCAGCTATAAAAATGTCTGTTTTAGAGAACTATAATTGATTGTTTTCTGAGAACAATTTTCTGTTTTCTAAATTCTTGAGAACTGTTTTCTCAGTTACAAACCAAGCGGGCCCATAATTTATATATAGTTCTTGTTTCTATTTTTTTTTAATAGGTGAGACTGAATTTTAATTATCTGATAGCCCCCCTCCCCCAAATCTTAAGTCCATGGCTAAATTGTTAGCATTTGTTACCGTAGGTTGAGAGGTGGATGGAGAAACTGGAGGAAGCAGAAATGAAACGTAGGATTTTAATCAAGACAACTGCTGTGATTATTTCCTTGACGGTGTTATATCTATCTGAGCCAGATCTTTTCCCCTTAATTTATGTGTCTGATGAAATTATTTATTTATTTATGTTGTTTTATTTTTGTAACTTTCAGATGGGATATTTGTGGTTTGAGTATGTATACAAACTTCCCAAGGTTACATACAACAAGTACCATCCTTACACGTCATGGATCCCCATAACGTAAGCATATCCATTTCCCCTACTGCTGTGCTATTATAAATAATGAAAACCTTTTTTTGCTTGTGGTTTAAGTAGAATTTATTTTTTTGTTGATCAGTGTCTACATATGCTTGCGAAATGTCACCCAGCACTTCCGTAGCTACTCCTTGACCCTATTTGCGTGAGTGGCCTTGGATCTGATTCATTATTTTCTTAAATTCTTTTCCTCTATGCTTCAGATATCATCGCAGGATAAGATAAAGAGAGTTTGTTTATATGTTGGAATACATATGTTTTGAACATTTTTTATGGTATGTTCTCTTTCCTTCTATAGATGGCTTGGAAAGATCACATTGGAGACCTACATCTCACAGATCCATATATGGTTGAGGTATGATTACATAAGCTGGTGCACTTGTCAAAATAATAATAATAATATTAATAATAGTATTGACTGCATAAGCTGGTACTTCCATTGATTTGCAAATGCAGCAATGATATTTACAAAATAGTTCCGTAAAATTCCTTTGATTGGAGGTCGCATTCCACTCTATTGGCTTCTTGTTTTTTTAAATCCTAAGCAGAATGTTAAAATTATGCAGATCAGGGGTGCCCGATGGTCAGCCTAAATTGTTGCTTTCTTTGATCCCAGACTACCCTATGTTGAACTTCATGCTCACCACTTCCATATATATTGCTGTAAGTAAACCATGTCACTTCCGGAAATCTACGTGAAATTCAAGTGATTAATGTCGTTTCATTGCTTGCAGGTTTCCTACAGGCTCTTTGATTTGACGAGTAGGTTGAAAACAGCGTTCGTGCCAAGTAAAGACGATAAACGGCTGATGCACAACATAATCACAGTGGTAGCAATCTTGAGTGTTTTGTACACTTTGTCTTTTATACTCTTAAAGATCCCACAGGTGCTGGTAAGAATTCTCGTCAAATCATCTGAATTTATCTGATTGTGAAAATTTTCATGTGAGGGGGGTTAGGTGGTATAAAATGCAAGAACATGCACTTCCCTTGTATTGAATAGACAAATGGCTAACATTACTCCCAATCTCCTTTTTACTATTTTGGTATTTTAACAAGTGATAAAACTAGCTACATCGGCTCGTATAAATGAGTGAAGTACCCATGCCAATACATGGACACTAGGATATGGGTATGAAATATATTTTGACAAGATTGGTAGGATATGCAACTAGCGAAACATCTTACAGTCAAAAAATTATGAATATTTAGTATCCTTAATTTCATAAATCCTACAAATTGCACATATATATACCTGAAAGAGGTATTGACCCCATGGAAAATGAGTAGTATACAACTTGATCCTATAGGGATGCTAGTATACAGACTTGAGATTAGGGAGGCGGGAGCTATACCTACCAAAAAAAAGTTTACTTTGGTAAGCGTACGAAGATCTATTTCCTCTGGAAACTGCTCAAACTGAGAAGAAAGCGCTCGAACTGACTTTATCCATCGTGATGAAGAAAGGAAGATTTGCAAGAAAAGAAAAATGATCCTCTTTCACTAGAGAATTTTATTATTCATAACTAAAGTACACACATTAAAGAAATACCCTAAATAAGGGCGTATATTGAGCGGGAATCATGACTCCCCACCTGAATGCACTTGATTCACTCCCAAATTGCATGGAAAATGTCTCCTAATGACAATCACTCCGTTTCATCCGAGTAACCAATTTTCTTTTTTTGGTATTAACCATCTTCAGCTGTGATTATGTTGTACCTAGTCTCCTCATGCTTTTGATCCACTTGAAATCAACAGGGGTGATATTTCGGAAATGTATAGCAATGGAAAATCGAATTTTGTCCTCGAGATGTCCACTTTAAACGTGTATGAAGCACGGAGGCTCTTACCACAGCGCGGTGCAAATGGTATAGAAATGGCGGTTTGCCATTATAGGTATTAATTTTGGGCACAAATTTTTGTATAGAAGAAGGTGGCTGATGAACTTTAACCTCTGAGTGCAAGGTTTGTACCATGTGTTGTCATTATTTTTGTACGACTAAAGCGAGTAAAAGATTCAACCTCTAATTGAGGTACTATCATGTTTTGCGATATTTTTTTATTTATTTTTATTTTTATTTTTATTTTATATTGTTGTTTGTACTCCGGGGTCATCCCTTAAATGTGGTAGGGCCACTCCGGGGTATTTAAGAACTTGGGCTAAATTTTGCTTTAAAATTATTTTAAAAGATTATAAAAGTAAATATATAATTTTGAAACATACTCCCAATACTCATGTGACCAATCTCATTTATACATGATAAAGATAAAGACAATGATTCTGACATATATTTCTAAAATTATCTTTTCTTTTACAAAAATGAAACACAAATTTCCCTTTATCTTTGTATACTCTATTGTGATAATAATTAGGGAGATCTTTGGCATTACGTTGTGTCCAATTATTCCAGCTCTGCTCTAAATATACAAATCTTGATGATTTTCTTTCTTTTATTCTCTTTTTTTGAAAAAGCGTAAATATATAGATTAAGATGGGGATAAGTGATGTAAGTAACGAAGATCCCATTTTATAAATGTAGCAAGTCAAAACCCAAACTAAAAGATAATTAACATTTGTATTAAATCTCAAAATATAGAATGCTTCACACCAGAACACTACCATTCACGTAAAACTTTTTACACAAAAAGAGCTTTTACCTCCTTGTTTTGATGTATACTTGGAAGTTCCAAAATCAATTTAACAAATCTTAAAAAGTACATTTGAATGTGATGTTTTTGTATTTTATACATCCATAAAACACAGATTTTTGTATTCATTCATGTACAGCGCATATATGAATATATATTCATGTTTGAATACATAATAGATAAACATTACATGCAAGTTGAAATGTGTACAGGCATATATATGATAATATTCATATAGATGCAGTGTACTCTTATTATATTTCATTGTCAAGTTCATGTTATATGTTTGGACATAATTTGATTGTAATTCAAAATATGATATCCTCAAAAAGGAATTGTCGAAAATTTCTGTAGAACATTTTATAGATAACCAAATGTTTGAAAATGTCCAGCAATATTTTTGACATCCAAGCAATAAAATACGTAACTTCGTTACTGAAAGTTAAAACAGATCCTGAAAAAGCACTAACATCTACAAAAACAAATTAGAATTATAACTTCACCATCAGGCATCATTTAAGAGTCGTGATCCAACATCTATGTGTACTTTATATGCAAAAGACGGAGGAGAGATTACTTGAGCTAGGTGGTCCAAATTCATTGCCAATGAAATTCAAATTACTGGGATGAATTTGGAGGGCACTAGATTATCCTTGCTCCACAAACCTAACGATCATTTTAAGACTTCGACGAAAATTTCAGCACCCCAATTGTTTTAACACGGAATACAAACTACCAAAAACTTCGGTGTCTTGATCATGTACTTTTAGCAAGAGTCAGATATTCGGTTAACCAACTTGGTGCTACTCCAACCATCTCCCGAAGGTGATCATTTCTAATCTTATCCTTTCTAGCCTTACTGTACATCCATCCCAACATTTGCATACTCAATTTATGCAAATGTTGTTTCCTATGTGCCCTACATTCGGTACCATAAAGTATGACTGGTCTAATAGATGTTGCATAGAAATTCTCTTTCAATCACAAGGGGATACACCTACAATTTCTCCCTCATTATGAATAACTTATCCATTTTTCTTTAATAATATCGTCTTCTACTAAATTCCGTGAATTTTCACTCTTAATATATTTAATATGGCTAAAATCTCTAGTTTTCCTCTCCCTTAGCTTAGCAAGTTTATATATATTCTTCTCCCCATCTTTGATTCCTAGTTTAGCATAGAAATCTTCATATGCTCTATCTACTTTATTAACTCTTTATTTAATTCCTTATATTTGTCAAAGGTTTCACTATTTTTAGTTGTTGAGAGAGAGAGAGAGAGAGAGAGAGAGAGAATATATGAAAACGTATATCTTATTGAGCGAGTAATACAATAATACAATGGTGTTTATATAGGAGAGGATACGGGAGTAGGTGAGTGGAGAACAAGTAAACCCTTACATGGTAATTCTATATATGATAATAAGGGGTAGGTGACAACTCATACAATACTAACTGTACACGTGTGAATATTGTACAACGTAACAACTCATACAATACTGTACAACACTCCCCCTCAAGCTGGAGAGTAAATGTCAATAACTCCCAGCTTGCTACATATGGAATCAATAGAGTTCTTGGGAAGCGCCTTAGTGAAGATGTCTACCAGCTCCCTACTAGAAGGAACAAAAGGTGTAACAATCTCATTTGAGTCAACTTTAGATTGAATAAAATGGCAATCTATTTCAATGTGTTTAGTTATCTCATAGTAGACTGGATTGCTAGCAATATGAATAGCTACTTGATTGTCACAATGAAGAGTAATTGGGTACTGGACTGAAATCTCAAGTTCCTGTAAAAGAGTTTTCAACCAAGAAAGTTCACAAGCAGTGTGTGCCATGGCATGATACTCTGCTTCAGCACTGGACCGAGCCACAACTGACTGTTTCTTACTCCTTCAAGTTACTAGATTTCTTCCTATGAAGGTGCAGTAACCCGTGGTGGATTGTCGATCAGAAGGAGAACTGGCCCAATTTGCATCTGTGTATCCCTCAATCCGAAGATGTCCAGAAGATCGATAAAGCAAACCACGTCCCGGAACACCCTTGAGAGACTTCAAAAGGCGTACAACTGCCACCATGTGAGGTACCCAAGGACTGGTCATAAACTGGCTCACAACATTGACTGCATAGGAGATGTCTGGACGAGTGATTGTGAGGTAAATAAGTTTACCTACAAGTCTTCGATACATTTCTGGATCATCGAGTGGATCACCATCATCCACCTTAAGTTTTACATTAGTCTCCATGGGGTGTAGCTACAGGTTTCGAACCAAGATATCCAGTATCCTATAAGAGAGATTAAGAGTATGCTTCCGCTGAGAAAGACTAGTGCCTTGCTTCGACCGAGCCACCTCAATTCCTAGAAAATACCGAAGTTTGCCCAAATCCTTAGTAAGGAAGCTAGAACTAAAGTGATGGATTAGAACTTGTATCCCATCTTTGTCATTGCCGGTGATAACGATATCATCTACATACACCACAAGAATCACAATGCCACATTTCGTTTTCTTAAAAAATAGAGAGTCGTCAGCCTGGCTTCTGGTCATACCATGAGCTACCACTACTTTACTGAACTTATCAAACTATGCACGAGAGGACTGTTTGAGGCCATAGATAGACTTCTTGAGATGGCACACAAACTCCCTCCTTTTTTTGATAAGTAATAATGAATTAAAAAAGGCGTTCAAAAGGGGAACACGTCCTATTAACAAAAGAGGAACCGGGGTCTAAGGCCCCAAAGAATTCAAAAAAGTAATTAAATCAATAGAAGAGGAACCAGAACTCCTCTTCACATAACATCAGAGAGAACGAATAATAACAAGTTTCAGTGTCGCTGTAAACGACTCATTCCCATCAAATATTCTACTATTTCTCTTCTTCCAGATGCACCACCAAACACAATGTGGGACAGATCTCCAATAATCACGTACACCCCTACTCACACAACATCTTCTCCAGGCATGAATCAATTCCTTAGTAGAACGTGGCATTACCCAACACATGCCAAATAAACCAATAATAAGATTCTAGCAATCGTGCGCCACTAAGAAATGCATTAGGAGATGATTAACTGACTCCCCATTTTGCTTGCATAGGCAACACAGATTAACAAAACAATTTCCCCTCTTCCTCAAATTATCAATCGTCAAAATCTTACTCCGAACAACGGTCCATACAAAGAATGCCACCCTAGTATATGCCACCCTAGTAGGAGCGATAGAGCACCAAACGATCTTCCATGGGAAATCAGAGGTTACAAAATTAGACAGACATAAGAATAAAGATCTTACTTCAAAGCGACCGTGAGAAGAGAGAATCCATGTCAAATTGTGATAACCCCTGTCAATTCCTTCCTGTCGATACAATTAGTCCAAAAAAATGCTCACCTCGTCCAACTCCCAGTCCTGAAATGAACCCCGAAAATGAACATTCCACATAATCCCACTATTAACAAGCCGATAACAATCAACTACGAAGGCATGTTTATCAACTGCAATACTATATAATATGGGAAATGTATGAAATAAAGGCTGATCCCCACACCAAAGATCTTCCAAAAAACGGATGCAACTACCATCACGAACTTTGAATCTGATATGAGAGGGAAAGGCATCAAATCCCTTCCGAATGGATTTCCATGCCCCAACTCCTCCCGCAATAGAAACCGGGCGTGTAGTCCAACCGCCAATATCTTCCCCATACTAACAAAAGACTAATCTACGCCAAGGACGGTGTCTTTCCTTCCCGTATCCCAACAACCATTTTCCTAGGAGAGCTTGATTAAAAGGAATCAATCATCTAATACCAAGACCACCCAACTTCATAGGTTTGCATACTTGCTCCCATCTGACAAGGTGATACTTGAACTCTTCTTCCCTTCTGCCCTAAAGGAAATTCCTTTAAATTTTTTCAATTCTATCAGCAACGGATCATGGAACTTAGAACATAGATAGAAAATATGTGGGAAGGCTTGATAAAGTGCTCTTGATAAGAGTTACTTTGCCCCCCTTAGACAAATATTGCTTCTTCCATCCTGCCAACCTCTTTTCATACCTGTCAATCACAGAATCCCAACTCCCCACTATCCTGGAAAAGACCCCAACCCAAATAAGGAATAGGAAAGGAACTCAACCTACACCCAAGTACTGCAGCTAAAGAAGAGATATCTTGAACATTCCCAACCGGGACAAGTACACTCTTAGCCACGTTTACCTTTAGCCCGGAGATCGCCTGAAAACAAGCCAGGATGTACCTCAGGTATCTAAGTTGAGACAAATCTGCATCACAGAAAATCAGGGTGTCATCTGCAAATAGCAAATGAGAAATCTCCACCTGATGGTCTATATCTCTTCCCACCCGGAATCCCTTAATGAGACTAAGATCCTCTGCCTTGCGCATAAGTCTGCTTAAGCCCTCCATAACAATAAGAAAGAGGAAAGATGACAATGGATCACCTTGTCTTATACCCTGAGTGCACCTAAAGAAACCAGCGGGAGAACCATTCACAAGAATTAAGAATTTGACAAACGAAAGACATGTCTTAATCCATTTCCTCCATCTACTTCCAAACCCCATTATTTGAAGCAAATAGAGTAGAAAATTCCAGTTTACATGATCTTAAGCTTTCTCAATATCAAGTTTGTATAGAACTCCAGGAACACCATTGCGTAATCTTAAATCCACACATTCGCCTGCAATAAGAACTGAATCAAGAATTTGCCGTCCTCCAACAAAAGCATTCTGGGAATCTGAGATAATCCCATCCATTACTTCTTTCATCCTTTGAGCAAGCACCTTAGCGATGAGTTAATAAATACAACCCACTAAACTAATAGGACGGAAATCCTTAATGTTAAAAGCGCTTCCCTTCTTAGGGATGAGGGCAATAAATGATGCATTTAGCGACTTCTCAAAGACACCAGAAGAATGAAACTCCTGAAAGGTACTCATTACTTCATTTCTCACTACCACCCAACTTTTAATCAAAAAACGCATGGTAAGCCCGTCAGGCCCCGGAGCTTTGTCCCTATTACAACTGGATAAGGCTTCTAAAACTTCTTCTTCAGTAAAAGGAAGCTCTAGCCCATCTCTCTCCAACTCAGAAATGACCTCAAAAGGGAGTCCATCAAGTTTGGGTCTCCAACCTAATGGTTCTTTGTAGAGCTTCTAATAAAAAGAAACGATCCCACTACGCACCTTTTCCTCCCTCCACAACTCCACACCTTCCACCCGTATACGTCCTATGTGATTACTCCTTCTATGAGTATTAGCAAGTCTGTGAAAAAATTTTGTATTACGATCTCCCTCTTTCAACCAAAGAGCCCGGGATTTTTATCGCGCCACGAAATCTCCTCCATACTAGCTATCTCAGCAAGAACTGCCTGACAGAAAGCTCTCCTAGAACAAAGAGACTCCATGTAATACCCCTAAATTTTTAAAGGCTTTTATTTATTTATTTTATTTCAATTTATTTATCTACGTGGCTATTTGAATTGTTTGTGCATTTGTTTTAGGATTTTATTTGTTGTCATTAAATGCTAATTATTTAGTGTTTATTTATTTCTTTATTTATTTGTTTTATCTACTTGGCGAGTTGAATCGTTTGTAGAGTGTTTATTTGTTTGTGATTTAAATTTAATTATTTAGTAGAAATTTTCTAGATAGTTGTAATTTTTAATTGATGTGATTTTATTTTATTTTATTTTGTTTATTTTTATTTTTTTTGGTTAGTTGTATAGATGGGTAGATATATATATATATATTTATATATGTAAGTGTTATATATATATAAAAGGATGTATGCGCGTGTGTGTGTGTGTATATATATATATATGCACCATAATGTTAAGGTAATTAGGAGGAAAGTTTTATTATTATAATTTCCAAGGTTATTATCATTATTATTGTTTTTTTATGTGCACAGTTAGGTATAAGGCATGTGTGATGGTATTAGTATTATATTACTATTATTATTATAATTATTTTTTTTTTCATTTGGAAGTATTCATGGGCTGGTGGGCTGGAGGATTTGATGATTAGAATTAGGTTATTTTATTATTTATATAGGTTAGTGCTTTGTCTAGGTATTGAAAAAAAAAAAACGCAAACAAAACCAGTGAACAGAGAGGAGCGGCGCGAGAGTAAAAAGAAGAAAAGAAAGAGAGAAAGAGAGGAAGAAAGAGAGGAAGAGGAAGAGAGAAAGGAGGAGAGTGGTGCGGCCAGCAGTGGGGGGCGACACTTGGAGCGCAGAGCTAGTCGATGGCGACCCGTAAGTCGCCGGCGTCAAGGGAAAATCGGAGGAGAAAGAGTTGCGATTTAAAATTAAAAAAAAAAAGGCAAGTCTTCTTCTATTCATTCCCCTAGACTTTGTATGCGGTGCAGATCTATGATGATTATAGGGTGTAATTAAAAAAAAATAATAAAGTTTTTAATTGCATGATTTCAATTAGATTTTATTGGGTGAAATAAATGTGTATATATTAATGTATATATAATTAGTTACTAGTTTGAAATCTAAGGCCTAAAGGGGTCTGTTTTAGAAACTCATGATGGGTTATGGTGGTTTGATATTTGTATATATTTTTTGTTCTTGGTTTTCTATTAGGTCTTACAAAATACCACTCTTGGCTGGTAGTATTTTTATGGGTTCTTACGAATTTCTGTGGCATCACAAAATGGGATGTTCTGTTGGGTTAGGAGAAATTCAATGGCATCATGGGTGGTCCATAAATTGGGCATTTACACAGGCTGTTGCATAGTTTTATAACATGTGACTATTTTTATTATTATGCTATTGTCATTGCCGGACTTTGAGTTCATCATAAATTAATTAATATGGTTTAATTATTTACTAACTACTGTACGGTTACGGTGTAATATAATGAAATTTGTTTAAGTGTGCAATTGATTTATTTAATATTTATTGATAGTTACCATGTCATAGAAATTATCTTAGAGAATAATAGGATGTTAATTGTACATGCAACGGTACATGGCCTTATTTGTATGTTAACTTGCTAGCATGCTATTTTTTTTTTTAATAGTTCATATTGTTATATTTTTTTTTATAGTCGTTACTATGATTGTTAATTATGCATGAGTTAATGTAAATAAATTTTACTTGCATTATAAGTTAAATGCATGATAAGTCTAGAAGCCTTTACCATCACATAAAATACTCAGATAAATTCTAATATTAATGTAGGTGAATTTTAAGTATACATATTTATATATAAATGTATAATGAAGGACCATTATCAGGATATGGTCTTAGAAGCACCATTGTTAGGATATGGTTTGCTGATACCTATGTGAGCTGGCTAATAAGCCTAGACTCATATGTTTTGTCATACTATTGTCAGGATATAGTTGTGACTTTTGATTGTGCCATTGTCAGGATATGGCTATAATTACTTACATATGTATATATTGAGAGTGTACCATGATACGAGCTTGAGATCTCGGGATCGATGGTTAGGGTTGGCGTATACTGCCGGATGAGATGAGTAACTGGTTATAGGGATGCGTGTGCCCTGGTAGAAGAGGTACTTATGACCATCTTGTATGCGCTTGCATGAGACCTACTATCCGGTTGATGCTGTCTTATAATCTAGTGAAAGTCTATAGTGTGTATACTTATGTATATTGACCTACATAGCTATTGCATGAGTTAGACTAGGATAGACTATTTATCGAGTCTCTGTTTGGGATGTAGTAGAAAGGGCTTGTTCGTGGGTTTTGACTCACCTTTGTTGTTATCTTTTCAGGTCCTCGACAGTTCCTGACATAGAGTCAGTTCGTGCAGAGCAGATGCCAGACTTCATCACTCTTCCAGTGTCATAGACGTAGGACCTCCACTATGTTTTCTCTATCATTTATTATTTCTGAGTTAGACATTTATTTGTTTCGTCTTTAGTTGGGATTTTTATTAGGGGTCCACATTGTATGGATTCCCAAGTGGTACACTGGAGGTTTTATTCTTGTAATGAGAATTTATTGGAGATTAATGTATTAGAGGATTTATTATTTAATTATTAATTTAGATTTCCCTTTCGGCGTTTTTTATTTATTTAATTTTTTTCCCTTGTATTATGTGCTTGTTTATTATTGATTGGCTGATATCCCCTGACTTTGTGCGCGGACCTGATTAACCCGTGTTCTGAAATTAGAGGTATCACAGTTGGTATCAGAGCACTCCAGGTTCAAGTGTCTTTAGGGTTTCGTTTGTTATAAGACTTCTGCGTAGCGCATTCTTTTAATTAGAGCCTAAGTATAGGATTCATTGTATTCCTTTACGGTTTGCTTAAATCATACTAATGTCTATCTTTCGTGTTAACAGAATGGTTAATACTTGAAGAAGATGGGAAAGACAACAGAGGAGAGCGGCGCGTAGACAACAGGATCATCTGCGATGTCAGCAGGTTGCAGAGGAGCAACAACTGCCTAGGTTTCAGGAAGAGGAGCAGCAGCAGCAGACTCAGGGGTCTCGGGATCAGAATGAACATCAGGGCAGGTATCCTGAGTATCCTCATCAGTTAGCTGACATCATTTCTCAGGCTGTAGCAGCAGGCATAGCAGCTGCATTCCAGAATCAGCCATAGGTTCAGCAGGCACCTGTGCCAATACCGGTAGTTCAGGCTAGTCCTTGGGAGAAGGCTAAGAGTTCTTTTACAAAAGGGAGCCCACCTCAGTTCTCAGGCTCCACCGATGTGAGTGTGGCTTATCAGTGGAAGAAAGACATAGAGCGTTATCTTCGCTTGGTTGAGTGCACGGAGGTGCAGAAACAGATGCTTGCTATCTTCAAGCTTGTAGGGGATGCACTCCAGTGGTGGGAGTCAGTTACCACCATAGAGGAGAGGACTTCATTAACTTATGATCAGTTTAGTGCTTGCTTTGATGAGAAGTATTTTCCATATGCAATCAGAGCAGCTATAAAGAAGGAGTTTCTTAACTTAGATCAGGGGAACATGACAGTAGCAGAGTATGAGCAGCAGTTTACACGCTTATCTCTATTTGCTCCAGAAGAGGTGGATACCGAGATGAAGAAACGTACTAGCTTTGTTAAGGGGCTGACCTGGTCAATTAAGCGAGTTATTACAGGAAGTCCAGCCTACACTACTTATGCTCAAGTGGTGGATGCCGCTTTACAGCTTTATCAGTTGAATGTGGAATTCAGACAGACTAGGGGTGAGAAGCGGGGTGACAGAGACTCTGTGAATCAGTCAGCTGAAAAAGGATATGGTAATGGGCATAGACAGAATGATAAGAGCAGATTTCAGGGACAACAGCCTTAGAAGAAGCATAAGAATGGTTCAGATGCTCAGAGAAATGGGGCACTTATTCAGAGGCAGCAGAATGGGGCACCACAAACAGTAGAGGGTCAACCTCAGGGTAACCAGCACAAGAAACAATTTGGTCCTTTCAAAGGCTTTTGTTATGGTTGTGGAGAGCCCGGACACACAGCCAAGAGGTGACTCAGGGCTATGCAAGGACATCATATGCAGCAGGGGCAGCGACTACCATTTCCCTTACCTGCTCCACAGGTGCCACGCATTCAGGGACAGGTGTTCCCGGCTTTACCAGCGCCACCGCCACCACGGGGACAGGCACCACAGCAGTTGCACTATGGCAGGGTGTATAACCACATGCCACAGGACGCTCAGACTTCTCAGGCTATTGAGGGTATGTTTCCTATACACGGTAGATATGGACGTGTTTTATTTGATACGGGTGCTATACATTCATTTGTGTCTAGTACATTTGTTGTCTTATCTGGAATGACTACACAGTTATGTGATCGACCCCGTAGTATTGGTACACCTTTAGGTGTTACTTCAATTTTGCATGAGAGTGATGGGCCTGTGACACTAGATGTTGGTAGACTTAGATTTCTAGCCAACCTATTGGTCTTGGACATGCATTCTTATGATGTGATACTTCGGATGGATTGGTTATCTCATTACCATGCTCAGGTTAATTGTCACGATAAGTCTATTGTGTTTGCTATACCGGGTCAGGATATGTATATTATTGCTATGCCACATTCTAACGGGGGATCGAGCACTCATTTGTTGTATATTGAGGTGGAGTCTGAAGAGGAGATTACTGTAGCACTGGATAATATACTGATTGTACAGGAATTTTCGGACGTATTTCAAGAGATTCCAGGGTTGCCACCGAGTCGAGAGATAGACTTCGTGATTAATCTAGCTCCAGGCACTACACCTATTGCTAGGGCACCATACATGATGGCACCATTGGAAATGCGAGAGTTGAAGGATCAAATTCAGCAGCTTCTCAGTCAGGGTTTCATTCGTAGAAGTACCTTACCTTGGGGAGCACCAGTGTTGTTTGTGAAGAAGAAGGATGGCTTACTTTGCCTGTGTGTAGATTACAGGGAGTTAAACAAGGTTACTATTCGTAACAAGTATCCTTTGCCCAAGATCGATGACTTATTTGATCAGTTAAAGGGAGCTACTTATTTCTCCAAGATTGATTTGCGATCTGGCTATCATCAGTTTCGAGTTAGGGAGCAAGATGTTCCTAAGACAGCATTTCTCACAAGATATGGATCTTATGAGTTTTGGGTCATGCCTTTTGGATTGACTAATGCGCCAGCTGTCTTTATGGACTTGATGAACAGGATCTTCAGGGCTTACTTAGACTAGTTCGTCATTGTTTTCATCGATGATATTCTGGTTTATTCTAAGTCAGAGGAGGACCATGCTAGACATCTTTGTATAGTGTTGCAGACACTTCGTGAGCATCAGTTGTATACCAAGTTCGAAAAGTGTGACTTTTGGCAGCGAAAAGTAAAGTTTCTGGGTCACGTGGTGTCAGAGGAGGGAATAGCGGTGGATCTAGCCAAGGTCTCAGCTGTTTTAGAGTGGGGACAACCTACCTCACCCACTGAGATTCGCAGCTTTCTGGGACTGGCCGGATATTATCGCAGATTCATCCAGGGGTTTTCGAAGATAGCAGGACCACTCACCCATCTGACTAAGAAGGGGGTACCGTTTGTGTGGGATAATAAGCATTGTCAGACTGCATTTGACACATTGAAGAGTAAGTTGACTTCTGCACCTGTTCTAGCTACTCCCCAGAGTGGGAGAGAGTATCTTGTCTACACAGATGCTTCTTTGCAAGGTCTGGGATGTGTTTTAATGCAGGAGGAACGACCGGTTTCTTATGGGTCTCGTAAGTTTAAGCCTCATGAGCTTAACTATCCAACGCACGATTTGGAGTTAGCAGCTGTGGTCTTTGCTTTACGTATTTGGAGGCATTATCTGTTGGGGGAGTCCTTCAGACTATTCAGTGACCACAAGAGTTTGCAGTACCTTTTCACGCAGAAAGAGCTGAATATGAGACAACGTAGGTGGTTGGAGTTTGTGAAAGATTACCATTTCTCTATACAGTATCACCCAGGGAAAGCGAATGTAGTGGCAGATGCACTCAGTCGCCGACCTAATGCTAGTCTTTCTGCGATGTTTGCTACAGAATGGAATGCTTTGAAGACTATATATGAGTTGTCTGATGCTTTTGTGGCGTGCATAGTAATTACACCTGCTATCATTCATAAAGTATTGAATGCACAACTTATGAATCAGCAGTGCATTAATAAAGTTACGGAGTTAGCTTCTGGTGATGTTTCATTTTACTCTGCTGGGGCAGATGGGGGCTTGAGGTACAAAGGTTGCCTAGTCGTACCTTCTGCTGATGATTTAAGAAAAGATGTGATGACGGAGGTTCACAAATCTGAGTTTTCTATCCACCCAGGTGGAGATAAGATGTATCAAGACATGAAGCGACAGTTTTGGTGGGCAGGTATGAAAAGGGATATAGCCAGCTTTGTGTCCAAGTGTAGTACCTGTCAGATGGTCAGGATTGATCATCAGAGACCGCCTGGTTCCTTACAGCCACTTCTTATACCGGAGTGGAAATGGGAAAGTATCTCTATGGATTTTGTGGAGGGGTTACCTAATTCCAACAGGAATCACAATTCTATTTGGGTCATTGTTGATAGGTTGACCAAATCAGCTTATTTCTTGCCTATTCGAACTGATTTCACTTCAGAACAGTTGGCGAGGCTTTACATTGCAGAGATTGTGAAGCTGCATGGCATACCGATGTCTATTATATCAGACAGGGATCCGAGCTTTGTATCGGGATTTTAGGGGAGTTTCCAGCAGGCTTTGGGTACCGAACTACATCTTAGCACTGCTTATCATCTTCAGACAGATGGGCAGACCGAGAGGGTCAATCAGATCATGGAAGATATGCTGCGTTCTTGTGTCCTTGATTTTAAGGGCAACTGGGAAGATTATTTGCCACTTGTAGAGTTTGCCTATAATAATAGTTTTCAGAAAACTATTGGTATGGCACCGTTTGAGGCGTTGTACGGCCGAACATGTCGATCTCCTGTTTGTTGGTTAGAGGTCGGTGAGAGCAAATTTCTAGGTCCTAAATTTATTAAGGATACCTCTGAGAAGATTGCTCTTATTCTTGACCGTATGCGCACTGCCCAAAGTAGGCAGAAGAGTTATGCAGATCGTTGTACTCGCAGTTTAGAGTTTCAAGTGGGGGATCAAGTGTTGCTCAAAGTGTCTCCCATGAAGGGTGTAATGCGCTTTGGGAAGAAGGGGAAGTTGTCACCACGTTTTGTTGGTCCTTTTATGATTACGGATCGAGTGGGAGCTGTAGCTTATCGGTTGGCATTTCCGGATCATCTACATCGGGTCCATAATGTCTTCCATGTGTCCATGTTGCGTAAATTTATGCGAGATGCGGATCGCTATCAGCATATAGATATTGGCGAGATTGAGTTGCAGCCGGATAAGACATATGTCGAGCCACCTTGTCGTATTCTTAATCGTCGTGAGCAAGTGCTTCGCAACAAGATTATTCCTCTTGTGCGTGTTCAATGGAGCCATCATAATGAGGCCGAATCCACTTGGGAACGGGAAGATGTCATCCGTTCAAAATTTCCAGAATTGCTGCAATAAGGTAAAAGATGAATTCCGAGGACGGAATTCCTTTTGTTAGGGGGGAAGAATGTAATACCCCTAAATTTTTAAAGGCTTTTATTTATTTATTTTATTTTAATTTATTTCTTTACGTGGCTATTTGAATTGTTTGTGCATTTGTTTTAGGATTTTATTTGTTTGTCATTAAATGCTAATTATTTAGTGTTTATTTATTTCTTTATTTATTTGTTTTATCAACTTGGCGAGTTGAATTGTTTGTAGAGTGTTTATTTGTTTGTGATTTAAATGTAATTATTTAGTAGAAATTTTCTAGGTAGTTGTAATTTTTAATTGATGTGATTTTATTTTATTTTATTTTGTTTATTTTTATTTTTTTTGGTTAGTTGTATGGATGGGTAGATATATATATATATATATATATATATATATATATATATATAAGTGTTATATATATATAAAAGGATGTATGCGTGTGTGTGTGTATATATATATATATATAATATATATATATGCACCATAATGTTAAGGTAATTAGGAGGAAAGTTTTATTATTATAATTTCCAAGGTTATTATCATTATTATTGTTTTTTTATGTGCACAGTTAGGCATAAGGCATGTGTGATGGTATTAGTATTATATTATTATATTACTATTATTATTATTATTATTATTTTTTTTCATTTGGACGTATTCATGGGCTGGTGGGCTGGAGGATTTGATGATTAGAATTAGGTTATTTTATTATTTATATAGGTTAGTGCTTTGTCTAGGTATTGAAAAAAAAAAAAAACACAAACAAAACCAGTGAACAGAGAGGAGCGGCGTGAGAGTAAAAAGAAGAAAAGAAAGAGAGAAAGAGAGGAAGAAAGAGAGAAAGAGGAAGAGAGAAAGGAGGAGAGTGGTGCGGCCAGCAGTGGGGGGCGACACTTGGAGCGCAGGGCTAGTCGATGGCGACCCGTAAGTCGCCGGCGTCAAGGGAAAATCGGAGGAGAAAGAGTTGCAATTTAAAATTAAAAAAAAAAGGGCAAGTCTTCTTCTATTCATTCCCCTAGACTTTGTATGCGGTGCAGATCTATGATGATTATAGGGTGTAATTAAAAAATAATAATAAAGTTTTTAATTGCATGATTTCAATTAGATTTTATTGGGTGAAATAAATGTGTATATATTAATGTATATATAATTAGTTACTAGTTTGAAATCTAAGGCCTAAAGGGGTCTGTTTTAGAAACTCATGATGGGTTATGGTGGTTTGATATTTGTATATATATTTTGTTCTTGGTTTTCTATTGGGTCTTACAAAATACCACTCTTGGCTGGTAGTATTTTTATGGGTTCTTACGATTTCTGTGGCATCACAAAATGGGATGTTCTGTTCGGTTAGGAGAAATTCAATGGCATCATGGGTGGTCCATAAATTGGGCATTTACACAGGCTGTTGCATAGTTTTATAACATGTGACTATTTTTATTATTATGCTATTGTCATTGCCGGACTTTGAGTTCATCATAAATTATTTAATATGGTTTAATTATTTACTAACTACTGTACGGTTACGGTGTAATATAATGGAATTTGTTTAAGTGTGCAATTAATTTATTTAATATTTATTGATAGTTACCATGTCATAGAAATTATCTTAGAGAATAATAGGATGTTAATTGTACATGCAACGGTACATAGCCTTATTTGTATGTTAACTTACTAGTATACTATTTTTTTTAATAGTTCATATTGTTATATTTTTTTTATAGTCGTTACTATGATTGTTAATTATGCATGAGTTAATGTAAATAAATTTTACTTGCATTATAAGTTAAATGCATGATAAGTATAGATCCTTTACCATCACATAAAATACTCAGATAAATTCTAATATTAATGTAGGTGAATTTTAAGTGTACATATTTATATATAAATGTATAATGAAGGACCATTGTCAGGATATGGTCTTAGAAGCACCATTGTTAGGATATGGTTTCCTGATACCTATGTGAGCTGGCTAATAAGCCTAGACTCATAAGTTTTGTCATACTATTGTCAGGATATAGTTGTGACTTTTGATTGTGCCATTGTTAGGATATGGCTATAATTACTTACATATATATATATATTGAGAGTGTACCATGAGACGAGCTTGAGATCTCGGGATCGATGGTTAGGGTTGGCGTATACTGCCGGATGAGATGAGTAGTTGGTATTAGAGATGTGTGTGCCCTGGTAGAAGAGGTACTTATGACCATCTTGTATGCGCTTACATGAGACCTATTATCCGGTTGAGGCTGTCTTATAATCTAGTGAAAGTCTATAGTGTGTATACTTATGTATATTGACCTACATAGCTATTGCATGAGTCAGACTAGGATGGACTGTTTATCGAGTCTCTGTTTGGGATGTAGTAGAAAGGGCTTGTTCGTGGGTTTTGACTCACCTTTGTTGTTATCTTTTCAGGTCCTCGACAGTTCCAGACATAGAGTCAGTTCGTGCAGAGCAGAGGCCAGACTTCATCACTCTTCCGGTGTCATAGACGTAGGACCTCCACTATGTTTTCGCTATCATTTATTATTTCCGAGTTAGACATTTATTTGTTTCGTCTTTAGTTGGGATTTTTATTAGGGGTCCACATTTTATGGATTCCCAAGTGGTACACTGGAGGTTTTATTCTTGTAATGAGAATTTATTGGAGATTAATGTATTAGAGGATTTATTATTTAATTATTAATTTAGATTTCCCTTTCGGCGTTTTTTATTCATTTAATTTTTTTCCCTTGTATTCTGTGCTTGTTTATTATTGATTGGCTGATATCTCCTGACTTTGTGTGCGGACTTGATCAACCTGTGTTCCGAAATTAGAGTGTATCACACTCCACATTCCCGTCCGGCTCCTCAAGTCGATTAATCTCAAAAAATTCAGCAAAGATTCTATTCTTCCCCCATTCAAGATTCCCAAAAACATCCTTATTCCACTGCTTAAGAGCGAATTTAAGAGCGAATTTGAGAGCTCTCAACTTCTGTGTTAATATGAAGCTTGGCGCACCTGTAACAATCGGTCCCTCCCACCAAGATCAAACTTTCCCTTGGAACTCCTCCGCTCTCAGCCACATATTCTCAAATCAGAATGGGGTTTTTCGAGAACACAAACCTCCACAATCCAAAACCAAAGGAACATGATCAGAGGTAACCTTTTCTACTACTGCCTGAACAACATTCGGGAATTTTTCTTCCCACTCCCCAGAGATAAAAAATCTATCCAATCTTGAGAAAGTAATTGGATCACTACCATTAGACCAAGTATAGGCTACACCTTCCATTGGTAGATCAATGAGAAGATGCTCATCAATGAAGTTGGAAAACTAATCCATATCTAAGGACTTTCTTCCCCCAGTAGACCTCTCTGACAGGGACTTGACTGAATTGAAATCCCCACTCAAGCACCAAGGGAGAGAACACAATCCTTGAACATAGCTTAGTTCCTCCCATAAAATGGATGGTGCAAGCTAGATATGCTTTTTGATAGCAAGAAAATAAAAAATCTGAGCTCGCTCAAAAGTTATCTTATCCTTCTTTCTGAAATATCCTAGATTAGCCATGGCAAATAGATTGAAGAACGTCGCTTCATCTGTCAAAAATCTAGCTGGAATACTATCTTGATTCAGTGGAGAATTTGGAACACAAATTCTTGAAGCAATTCGGGGAAAATCTGGACCCGAGACTTCTAATAGCAATACTTGTCCCATCATCCTATCTCTATCAAGAATGTCTAAGATAGCTTGAATAGCTTCTTCATCAACCATGTAATTAACTCCAAAAAGAGATACAATAAAGTAAGTATCCTTGACTTCACGAATATTTGCATAGAAATAATATACCATATCCAGAGAGAAAAAGCTTTTGTCGAGTCTAATAAAGAAAAGCCAATTATTCTTTTCAATGTAAGTCACTAACTTCTGTCTAGCTGTGTCTCGAAGCTTTTGGAGATTAACATTCCTTTCAGTCTTGATAGGACCATCCTTGTAGAGACTGACATAAGCTTGCCATGCAAGTTCATTGTAGAAGTGTGATTCTTCAAATTCAATTCTTCCAGTGCTTCAAACAGACGAACAATCAATCAGAGTGTTTCTTGAAGCATTAGAACCACTTTGAGGTTCTCGGATGACTATACCAGTTCAGGGCCTTTTGGGAGGCTTTGGTTGTGCAATTCCTTTGCCTAGCTTCCTTGGATAATTTTGGTGCCATGTGCTTCACAAAATTTTTCACTTTGAAGCTTGCAAACTCTCGTGGGAATTCTATCAAACACTTGGTGTGCAACCACAAAAGTGTTTATAGAAAGCTTGTTTTGATCTTCAATTTCCACAAAAATCAATTAACAATGTAAGTGTATAATCCCCAAGCACAAATAAGAAGCTTCAATACCCTAAGTAATCAAATACTTAACCAATCCACTAAGTATTTCAATCCCAAACTTCAATTTCATTCAAACCCATTTTGCAATTTTCAATTTTCAAAATCTTCTTCAAATATTGTTTTTAATCTTCAATGAGTTCATAATTCCATGTATGCAATGGAAAATTATAAAGATGAAATCATGAACAAATATGATGTGAATTATTATATATGAGCATGAATGAATTTATGAGAGTATATGTGAGAGGAGAACAAAAATCGCATGCAAAGAGGAAATAGTATGGTGCTAAACAAGGAGCAACTAGCAGTTTTTAATACCCCCAAACCCGTAGTAGTGAACCGGTTCAGCCCTGTGGAACTAGTTCATGAAATCCAGTCCACTTTGGCTTGGCCATTTAGACAGCCTTGAACCGGTTCAAGACTTGCAGTCTTGAAAAACAGTGTAATTTTTTGAAAAAAAAACTTTTTTCCAAAAATCAAGTTAATGATCTAACATATTGGTGATTAATCTAAACATCAAAGAAAGACTAAAAACTTAAAAACCAAAATTCTTTTTTGAATTTTTGAATTTTTTCCTTTTAAAAAAAAAAATTAAAACAGCAAATCACCAATCATTAAAATCATCAGGTTAACACATGATTCAAAACTCTTTTATGGAATTTTATAAGTATCTCAGAGTTCAAATTTTTGACTCCATAAATTTTTCAAATAATTTCAAATCTCAGAAAATAATCACAACATGAAATCAAACTTGTAATTTTTTCTAAAAAATTTAGAAATTAATCTAGCAAGTTCATGTGCGTGTATGAAATCCAATCTAATCAATTTTAATTGAATTTTAACAGATCATTGTTTAAACCTTATTAATCGAAAAATATTAAGATAAAATTGTTTTGACAATTTTTCTAAGCAAGGTGGTTTCCACTCTAAAGAGCAGTTAGCAATTCTCCAATTCAACTTGTCTCCACCTTTCTTTTTACTTAATTAGCTCATCTTCAAAGTCTAATTGGAGCTTTCGATCATATCTCAATAAATAGCCTTTTCCTTAACAAAGAATTCCGCAAATTTTAAAATCTTCTTTTCTTTTTAAGCTGAATATTTTCATTTTTCTTTTTAAAGTCCTATTTTTTTCCAGACAATAACATTTATAACTTTTGTGATCAATAAACCATAGTCAGCAGATCAAAATATTTTCAATTAAATTTTTCAGAGATGGACTAATGCACAAAAGTTTATGAACTTTAAGAGATTCAAATCTAAAAATCTCTTAATCAATGCAATCATCTATCATTGTATAGATTACAAACCAAGAATTTATTTTTATCAAATTATCATGTGTTTCAATTTGCATTCAAAGATAAATCATAAATTCATCGAAAGAATTTTCACATGTATATCATGAAGAATATGATAAAAAAAAAAACTCAACACTTAAACTAAACCCTAACAAGTGAATAAGTGATCCAATGGCAGCAAAATATTCATTTTAAGCACAAATAATGATCATTGATTGTCTTAAGACTCAATTTAAAGATGAAGTCCTTTTGGAACTTAGTTCTACGGTACTTGGTCAGATCTTCTTTTCTGATCCACACAGTTTTCATTCTTACTTCCTTGAAATTTATTTTATACGTTAGCTCTTTCTTAGGCAAACTTTCAACTCTAGAATTTTTAGGTGACACAAAATTCTTTTTCTTCTTATAATTCACCTTATTCTTAATATGAACATCATGCGAATGAATTTTAGAAAAATCTTTCTTTTTCCTTTGAAAACATGAGTGATACTTATGTCCATTCTTACCACATAAGGTGCAATACAACAGTTTAGGCACATAAGACATATCAGAATGCAATGCATCAGGCAAACACAGTTTAGGCATACAAACATCAACATGTTTAACAAATATTGGTTTACCTTGTTTACCAGATGAGCATTATTTTATCATTCACATGCTTACCCATTTTAATTATCTTATTCAAACTGTTTTGACTCATAGTGAATCCTCTCAGTTTATATTCTGCAACTTTCAAATTAGTTTGAAGATCTTTAATTCTCAGTCCATGATATTCTTTCCAAGAGTTAGCACTACTTACCTTCTCTTTAAGAATGACGATCTTATCATTAAGCTTAGTAATGATAGAATTGCTTTTAAGAGCTTTCATCTTTCCTTCATCAATCTATTTCCTTAGATCTTTATTCTCCCCTTTTACTTGGATAAACTCATTTGCTAACTTCTTGATAGCCTGTTTGATTTTAATGGTTTCACCGACCATCTTCTTCAATCTTTCATCGTCATTTTCATCCTCTTGTACCTGCTCATTATGAACTTTGTTGTCTTCATTATCTGAAATATCAGAGTCAGATAAAGTAATGATATGATGATCTTTTTCAAGAAAAAGCGACATAATAAAAATCATTAAAATCATCATAAGGAGAATCACTATCACTTAAAGCAGAATTTTCAGAAATCAAAAATTTCGTTACTTTTCCTTTATTCCTATCATTTTGTTCTTTTCTAGGATTAGGACAATCATTAGATACGTAACCTTTGCACCATAATTCCAGTAAGTGAATTTAGTTTCTTTTGATTCTTCTACATTCATTTCATTAAACCTGAATTTCGACGTCTTGTCAAAATTTTGAGGATTAGCCATGTTGCCATTCTTTCTCCTCTGTTGTCTTTGTAAGATCTGATTAAATTGCCTTGATAGAAAAACAAAATCATCATTAGAGTTGTCATCGACATAATTCTCAACCTGTGTTGATTTTAAAGCAAGATTCTTGTCCTTCTAATTTAAATCAAAATTCTGCATTTCAAAAGTTTTCAATGAACCAACAACTTCATCTACTTTAGAGCTAGTCAAGTCCCAATGTTCAGTGATAGTTTCTACCCTTATTTGAAATCTTTTAAGTAAAGACCTTAAAATTTTCTCACAGATTTTCTTGTCACTAACCCTTTTGCCTAAGTGATGTAGTTCAGATATTATTTCAAGAAGATTAGAATAAAAATCAGAAAAGGATTCATCTTCTTTCATCACGATGTTCCCAAAGTTATGAGAAAGCATCTAAATTTTGGATAACTTCACTTTTGAAGTCTCTTCATAAGTAACCTGCAAAATATCCCAAACTTCTTTAGTAATTTTACAATAAAAAATTCTAGTATATTCAGATGGAACAACAAAATTAATAATTGCGTATAAAGTTTTTCCTTTAGCATTATTACACTAAATTTCAACAGCAGTAAAAGCAAAAGCATCTTTTAAAACCTTGACTTCTTTACCCTCTACAATTTTATCTTATGTAGGTGGTGTATAGCTAGATTCAACAGTAGCCCAAATTTTACCTCCTGATTTTGCAAATATGCTCTCATATTTGATTTCCAAAAATTATAACAAAGGACCGCGTAGATTAGAACTGCCTTCTTTCAACGCATAAGATATGATGAAAACAAAATTTTGAAATCAATCAAAACTTTCCACAAGGATTAACTCAATGTGTAAAGATTGGCTCTAATACCTATTTGTGAGTTTATACGCAGCGGAATATTTAGAAAGTTTTGTATTTTTAGAAACAGATCTGTATCGTTCTAACTTTCCTTATTTTAGCAATTAATAAATTAATATCATGTAACATAAAATAAAGCAAAGTAAAGAGTTAGAGATGACACCATGATTTTTAGCGAGGAAACCCCAGTTGATAAAATACGTCAACTATTTGTGCAGGAAAAACCTCGTGGAGTGTGCAGTCCAAAGTAAACCTATCCACTATGTTTGAAACAAAGTACACTGAACTTTGACTCTGGCTCACTCACTATCATTCTACCAAACACCAATAGCTGACAATCCTTTAGCTTTGCGACATCCCGTCCAACAGCAACTTGACCTCAAGCTTATGCTTGATCTTTGTAGAAGAGTAGCAGGTAGATCAAACAACACTCCACGAATGCTTTGACCTTTTTCAAAGCGTGATCGCTTTTACTTCTGTTCTTCAATATCAGGATTCAATGTAGAAGTAGATATGCTTTTCTCTGATTAACATAGATCCAACTCTATGATCAGGATCAGGATTTTGAACAACACAACTCTAAACTCACTATGTGTTTATGTGTATGTTCTATAAAGACGTACGACAGATAAATCTCTTGGATTTTCTAAATTATAATCTTCCTAAGGCTTTTTAAGAACAATGAAGTTGTAGTGCTAAAGTCGTGAATAAACCTAGATGACTAACAAGGTTTATATAGAGTTTAGAATGTTCTACTTCCTCTGAAAATATGAAAAATTTCGTGCATTGGATTTAGTATACTTCTAAACAACCTAGGATAAAAATCTGAAAAAGGAAACTTAAATCAGCACCTGAACAGGACTTCTTCAAGGATGCTGAATCGATTCAAGAATGACAAGATTTAATTTCGAAGCCAACTTGAGGCCTTGAACCGGTTCAACGATGTTGAACCAATCAAGTGTGTCACACTTGAATTTTTGGTTCTGAAAGGCTGAAACACTATTTTTGGTTAGTCTGAAAATTATACCAATTATAGAATGTGACCTAACCTTTTCAAATTCATTCCTAAAGTGTTGTTCTTACCTTTTTTGAATAATCTTAGTCATGGTAACTTTGAACAACTTTCTAATTTTGCAGTCACTGTCGATCCCGATATAGTAACTTGAATTATAACTCGACAATGACTTATTTTGTTTCCGATAATTGCCAATTACAAAATAATATCTCACAAATTTTCCATTCCTATTTATGTCGGTTGCATTTTTCTCATTTTTTGGATTATATTTTCTTAATAAATATATTAAGACTACTATTAAAAAAAAATACAATTAATATATAAATTTATCAAATTTTAATTGCAAGTTCTATTTTAATTCCCCAAATCCCCCACAACTTCAACTAATTAATTAATATTGTTCCGCCCTCTTCCTCCATTCCTTTTACCATTATGATCACTACTTTGATAAATTTGATTATGTTCAATCTCCAAAGTTGTTTATGACTCAAAAGATTACAAAATAATTAATATTTGTTGGATAAAGAAGTGCTCACACTAATTATATACTATTTTTTTTATTGGTTGGGGAGGGGGTTGTAAGTAACATTTAATACATTTTTAACATGTAAAATGTGAAAATATTTCAAAGTCCTTTTTACTTGAGTTCTAATTCGTGAATGTGAAGCTCCTCAGGGGTATAACGGTATTGGCAGGGATTCGGGAGACAAGTCTTTAAGGTTTTGCTTTCAAATTATACTCCTAAGTTTAATGATGCATTTATTGTGAGGCAGATACACGTGTTAAAAAAAAAAATGGGTCACGAATGAAAGAAGCTTATTTGTGTTTTTTTAAGTCCAACCGGTACGAATGTGAGCTTTGAAGTTTTGTACCTTTTCTTTCTTTAAAGACTTGACTTTAACATTACATATTGTATTATAGAATTAGAATATTTCTTCTTCTTTAAAGACTTGACAATAATACTTTCTGCAGCAGCCGTTCATTTTGGATTGTCAAGTAAAACATATGGTCTTCCGACCCATTGTTATTGTTTATTTTTTTATTTTTTTAAATAAAAACTTTATGTCATTTATTTATGGGTAAAGTGCATTAAACCCTCCTGAATTATTAGGGTATGCGCAAGAAACCCATCTGAACTATAAAAGTAAAACCCCCCTGAACTATTGGGGTATACGCAAGAAACCCCCTTGAACTATAAAAGTTGCAAAAAACCCCCCTGAACTATTAGGGTATGCGCAAGAAACCCCCCTGAACTATAAAAGTTGCCAAAAAAAACCCCTGAATTATTGGGGTATGCGCAAGAAACCCCCCTGAACTATATATTTTTTTGCAGTTTACCCCATCCGCGCGAATTGATTGATTGAAAGGGACGATAAAGCAGAGGAATTTGTGGCTGGGATCAGAGTGGTAGATGTCATCTGAGGAATGTTTGGATAAGCCAAGAAATCTGTTGCTGTGATCGGTGGGTCTCCTGTCATAGCTCCATCATAGCCGTTGTACCACCCGCCAGATCCGTCGGCCATATATATCGCACTTCTCTGCACCGTTGCGTCAGCCCATCGCCGTCACCGCCTTGCCCGCCGTTCAGCTCACCTTGCTCGTCGGTCCATTCCATCGTCAATTCCAAGCTCGTCGGCCCATTCCGCCATCTCCATAGCCGAGCACACCGCCGTCCGTGTTTCGAGCACACAGTCGTCCACAGCTCACCATCGAGCCCCCTTGAGCTCGCCGCCGCCTCCACAGTTCACGGCTGAGTCAACCAAGCTCTCATCATAGCCAAGTCCTCTGCGCACAAGCCCCCATCATCCGAGACCGAGCCATCCCGCCAACCTCGGATTTCTTTGGTCTCTTCTCTCTCTCTCTCTCTAGCTCTCTGTTTTGGGTTGTGTTGGGTTAAAAACATCTTTTGGCAGAAAAAAAAAATGTAAGAAGCGTATAAGTTAAAATAACGCAGTGTGTTATAAGGGTAAACTGGTCTTTCAAAATTTTCGGTGCCGGAAGCTGATGTCATGGGAGTAAATTGCAACAAAATCATAGTTTAGGGAGGTAAATTGCAACAAAATCAAAGTTCAGGGGGGTTTCTTGCAAATGACCAATAGTTTAAGGGGGTAATTTGCAACAAAATCATAGTTCAGGGGTGTTTTTTTGTAGTTCAAGGAGGTTTCTTGCAAATGACCAATAGTTCAAGAGGGTAAATTGCAACAAAATCATAGTTCAGGGAGTTTTTTTATAGTTCATGGGGGTTTCTTGCAAATGACCAATAATTCAAGGGGGTTTAATGCCCTTTACCCTTTATTTATTAATTTGTTGTATTGTTGCATCACAGACTTCACAGTACCTTCATTCTTCAAGCAACACAAAAATTAAAAATAATAAAGAATAAAATAAATACAAATTATAGTAACTTCTATCCATTATTTCCTTTTAAAAAAAATACTTAATTAGAAAAAAGAATAAAAGGTTTTTGTAGATTTCATTTTAATAATTATTAAGCCACGAGCAATACTGTTTGTTATTGGTTGTTAACTAGCATTTGGGAGCATCTAATTGTTGTCTTAGATTTGAAAGTAGTGAAAATTCAATTTAAATCCCTTCTCATACAGTTCTTTGAATCCGTCACCGTGCCTAATTACACCATATTAATAGGGAATTCGAGGGCAGGTGGTAACCAAGATGAATATGATATAATATTAAAAAAAGAAATTTTAAAATATATTGTACATTAAATTACTATATTACCCTTATTATACGGATTATCTCATTTCCTACCTAGTACCTACTCTCTTGGAGTTTCAGTTCGTACAAAATCAAAGGGAGAAACAAACACAACCAAAACCCTAACTCAAACCAGAAAATCAAACACATCAAATCATAAACCCAAACTCATAAATACGAATATTTAAAGCAAACCGATCCAATAAACATGAGAATTTCCGGAGTAATTATATACCAGTTTAAATTCACAAAATCAGAATAGTTGGAAGTTACCTGCATTGGCTCTGGTAGTAACTACTAAGTATATTCTCATGGAATGGGCTTTTCAAAATTGAAGCCATAATGGCTTTAATCAACAGACCACGTCGTCTCTGGTTACTTGGTCCAAAATCCTAACAGGAAAGCCCTTTTTTATAACAACCAGCATATCCCCACCAAATATACCATGAAAATATCATAATAATAAAAAGGTCTGGCTTATTACACACCCTTGTTTTTTTTCTTTGTTTTTTTTTTTTAACCTATATACTCTACACTCTTGTCAAAATAGACAATTATATCCATGGACAAGAACGGACCCAATGTGGGATTGGTGGGGGCGGATGCCCCCACTAAATTTTTTATATTTTCATTTTGTATTTTAATTTTTTTAGAATTTATGAAGATGCCTCACTAAAATTACAATTTGCCCCTGCTCGATATTTTGTTTTTTTTTTTTTTTTTTTGGTATTTTATACTATAAATTTTTAAGAATTTATGAAAATTCTCCCACTAAAATTACAATTCAGCCCCACTGATTTTTTTTTTTTTTTTTTTTTTTTTTTTTTTTTTTTTGCATTTTATACTTTATATTTTTGCAAATTTATGAAAAAACTCAATTAAAATTATAAAAATGGACCCGCTGTATAAGTCTGCCCCCACAAATTAAAAGTCTGCCCCGTTTACAAAATTTTCTGAGTTCGTCACTGTCCATGGATGTTAGTCCGGATGGAACAAGCTCTCCTTCTCAAATGGGAGGTTGAATGTTCAAACCTTAGTGGAGGAATAATAGGCAAAAGTGCAAACAACCCCCCTGAACTATCACAAATCGGCATTTTACCCTCCTATATTACAAAAATGAACAAGTTAATACCACAACTATCACAAATCGTGCAAATTAACCCCTGAAACTCAATTCTGGCCACTTTCTGGCCCACACGGTCAACACATGACTGTCCTTTTCTTTTAATTCCGAAATTACCTTGGAAACTTACCGTTGTAACCCTTTGCCTGTAAATGAACCCATTTGTTCATTTTTCTTCTTCCATCTGGCCTCTAATTTGCTCCACCTTTGCACCAAACACTAAGACAAATTTGAAGAACAAAGTTTAAGGTAAGATATACATATATATATGTGTGTGTGTGCGTGTTTTTCTGTATTATATATATATATATATATATATATATATATATATACGTGTGTACTAGAGAAGGAGAGGAAGATCTATTTGAGCTTGTAGAGAGAGAGAAAGACAGCGGCAATTATGGATAATACTCCAAAACTATCACTACCGTAGCATAATTGATAAAAATCGTAGCCGTAATGTGAATATAATCGTGTGCAGGGATTGGGTATCTCTTTAGGAGTATATCGTCGGCGATAAAAAGCTCTCTTAGCTACAATCAGAGGCAGATTGTGAGGTTGGGTGTGGCTAAGGACCTTGAAGACATGTTGAGTTGGTAGTTTATGTTAGGTTTTTGTCTCTATGGGTTGCTATTCTCGTTGGTGCTGCGCATAATTTAGTTGGATATCGTCGATGAGGTTGTGCATACGTGAGAGGCATCGCCTGCGGCGACTATGTGGAAGTAGACGTTAGAGGCACGTGGTAGAACAGGTGGCCACGGTTGAAGGCCATGTCAGAAAGCGGCCTTGATATCGACAAAGTTAGCGGCGACGGCGACTGATGAGGGAAAAAGTAAATCGGTGTGGCAGAGGTTACCCCTACGCTGGTAGTGATGACGATCAAGGACGAATTCAGGAATTATTAATTTGGGCCGGCTGGCCGGGGGGGGGGGGGGGGGGGGAGGGGAATTGGGAATTGAAAGATTAAAGAGTTGAAAAATTTTAGAGGAAATAAGGTTAGACTTTAGAGGGAGAGAATGAGTGAACTCTCTGATTTGTGCAAAATTAGGAATTTAAGAGTTGCTTTGGCTTAGTGATTGTTTAGGGCTTGTTTGGCTTGGGCTTATTTGGTTGGCCCTTTTTTAAAAAATTGTAACTTAGATATTGGGCTTGTTTGGATGGGTCAAAATTGGTTGGGGGGGGAGGGGGGCCTAATACTACCACTAATTTTTTCTTTTTTAAAATATTGGGCTAAATATACCTATACTAAATTTTTATTTTATTTTATTTGGGGGGGGGGGGGGCTAAGCCCCCTCAAGCCCACCCAAGCCCCCCTTGGATCCGCTAGTGATGACGATCTTAAGCGCCATGAGGTGATTTAGGACGTTCGTGGTGACCACTGTTACCGGCAAAGGAGTCGTTGATGGCGACAGTGATTGGATTATTGTGTCAGCGAATGAGAGTCTGCCACAGTTACTTGAAAATTGAGTGTATATCACATGAGGGGCATTTAGGGTATTTCATGTTTATTATTTAATTTCGTATTTTTTTTTCTTAATTACGATGGGTAGCTTTGTAAATCTACAATGAGGTCGGCCAGAAAGTGGCCGGAATTGCATTTCAGCGGTTAATTTGCACTATTTGGATAGTTATGGTACTGACTTGTTCATTTTTGTAGTAAAGGGGATAAAATGTTGATTTGTGATATTTCAGGGGGTTGTTTGCACTTTTGCCGGAATAATATTTATAGTGAGTGTGTTTGTTTAAACTTTAAAAAAAAAAAAGACAATTCTTTGTGTAGTAAAGGGATCAATAGAATGATTTTCTTAATTTAAAAAATTTTCTAGTGTTATAATCCAACAATTATATAGCATGTATGGGAATTTTATCACCATCATCATCTTTGCCTTATTCTCATAGAGTCGGCCACATGATTCTCTATCTCTATTCTTTTTTACTACCCATATTGCCTGCTATGTTTAATTTTGTAAAGTTATTTTGTGTTGCCCTTCTCTTACCTTCTAGGGCATTTGGTTAAAATGCAATACGGGTATCATTGTTAGTTTGTGAATTTTAGAAGACTATTAACGTCCTTTCAGTTAATAAACTAAATGGTTTGCAGTAACTCGATAGCTATCCTAGTAGTGACATTGTTAGAAAATGAAAATTCCTGTCAACCTCTTTTAAATTTATAAAAGAGTAATGCTATTGTACCCATTTTTCAAGCCTATTTGTCTAGTCGATGGGATTTTCATTCATGTGATGTATTGATAAAGCAGTGTGGGTCTCATCCACCACATCAAATGATCAAAGGAATAAAAATCCTTAGGCTACACAAATAGGCTTGAGATATAGGTTCAAGAAATATTTCACCTTAATTAAAATAGGCAAATATGTCATACCATAAAAAATAAAAAAATAAAAAAATAAAAAATCGACAATATTGACGGGTAGTTAACGCCAACGAGTCATGAGTAACACGCCACTTTGTGTAATCAAGAATACCTTAGAAATACGTATGTAATAATTTATCTTCTCAATAAATAATAGTCCATCACATATTTGAAGAGTAGTGGTGATTGATGAAACCAAGTTAATCAACACATCTCTTAATGTTTAATACAAGTCCCAACAATCCGATGTTTACAGGTTTGTCAAGTATTTAACTTTATTCATGTTAGATTATAAGTCTATCATTTTATCTATTATCTAGATTTGTTATACTATAGACATTATCATGTATGATTACATCTACCATTTTACCATTTATAAGTTACTTGTTCATGACTCATCTACTCACAAGCTTCTCCAATATACAGGGCACTATTGTACCGATTACACATGCAATTCAATACAATATAATATTTTCATTCCTTTATTTCTAACAATGCATTCCACTATAAATTTTATTTATGTTAGAAATAACTTACATGCATGCCCCTTTATTGAAGTACATTTAAACGAGAAAAATATAAAAGACGAGAGATAATTTTCACACTGTAGAGCAGAGATGAAAGAAAACATAAAAGAAAAAAACGAGAAATTAAATGCACAACAGTACAAGTAACAAGCAGCAAAAGCAATATTTGACATTGCGCACTTGATGAATCAACCAACTCCTTGCACCTGGTATAAGAGGAAACATTATTAGCTATCAGATATTCGAATGTGATATAAATAAAGCGAGCGCTCCTTGCACCTGGTATAAGAGGAAACTTCATTTTTTTGTTGTTGTTTTTGACAAAATCAGGTTTTGTACCACTTAAATGAATTAGATATAAAAAAATGAACCAACCCAGCGAAGAACAGTGTGGCCTACTGAAGAACAAAATATACAAATTGACAAATGGTCTAAATTTTTATTGACTACGGAAAAGAAGGCAAAAAAGAAAAATTATTATGCAGTTATGAAGCCAGTAATTTGGCCATACCTACTCATGATCAACTGTAGTTAATTAGTTCTTATGACATGCGTTCCACCAGTACCAAGAAGATTGTTCCTGGTGATCTGCAACTTGGCTACTACATCAATAATATCCAATCGTTCAGTTGGTGACTCTTCTGAACATGCAATTCCAATTCTAAATACCAAACTCAAGCACTCCTGAATCTTATAACTGCTATCACGGTTTTGATTGAGAGTGTTGTTGGTGCTCGTGCTCGCCTCCCTCTCTTCTCTTTGTTGAACTGAATCTGCAATTATAACATTTGCCTTGGCAAAGTTATGAAGGTTCAAACCACCACTAAACATCTCATCAGTCGGCCTTTTTCCGGTAAACATCTCCAACAAGAGAATGCCATAGCTGTACACATCATCGGATGTTGACACCTCACTTCCCATACCATACTCTACAATCCAGACAACCCAGTGCAACAAGAAATGTAAATATCTCTTTAGCAAACAAACATTTTATTTGCAAAATATGGATTCATTATACATTGTTCAGATCTAGGAAAAAATTGCATCTTATTTAATTTTCATATTTGAAAAGAAATATTAAAAAAATAGAAGAGAAATTATTAAATGCTTGAATAAGAATAATAATATGTAAAGGCTTGAATGACGCTTAAAACACTCATTCAGTTTTGGTATTTATATATTAAAAAAAACACATGTTAATATTACAAGAAAGAAAATGAATAAAATCGTTGCATATACTATGCCTAGACATGTGTGAATAAAGTCAAAACCCATGAATCTAGTCTATCATATCTCGACTAATATGGTAAATTACACCCATGATTCCAGCCTATCATCATATCTCGGCTGACACTTCCTCTGAAGTTGATGCTTTGATATCTAAGACGCCTAACTTGGACAATGTATCCTCAAACACGGTTCTTTATAAATAAACTAGCCAAGACATAACAATGGCGTTTTCTTCAAACCACTGTACGTCTTATCTTACTCAGCTAGTGTCTCGTTAGACCATAAACTATCAACAATGTCGCCTTAGACCATAACCAACTAACCATGTCTTCTTAAACCATAACCAACTAACCATGTCTCCTTAGTATAGGGATTAAGTCAGATGCCTCGACTACATAAAACCGTCCTAGTTTGAAAAATCACCACTTTACTCGAAATTATTATTTATCAAACTTTCTAGAAAATAATATTTTTTTGAAAACTTTATTTCAAGTATGAAAAAGCTTGTAGAGCATAACAGAAAAAATAATTTATCATCTATCATACACTTCAAATCAGTTATTTTAAGTGACTAAATGCTTGTGAACAATATGCATGTTAGTCGCAATTCTGGACCAAAACTTGACAAACATGTTGGATGACTAAAAAGGGTAATTTTGATCTTCAAAACAAAGATTATCAATGTTCCTTCGAGCTCTCTGCCAGAGCACCTGAGCAAAGTCAGTATAATACAAGTAAAAAAGTTGTCTAGGGTGATCCTAGACATCTTTTTTGTTCCATCTAACTTAAACTGACTTGGCGGTGTGATAATACATATATCACCAGCACTTTTTAAGATTTAGGGAAAGAAATGTTAACAGAGAATAAAAAAATAAATAAAGTTGTACAGTTAATACCTGGTGGCATATAACCGACGGATCCTCTGATTCCAACAGAATTGGTTTGGTTTCCACTATCGTTATAGTTAGCATCAAGAAGAAATCTTGATATCCCAAAGTCACCTACATGTGCAATCATGTCATCATCCAAAAGAACATTGCTTGGTTTCAGATCACAATGAATTATTGTAGTTTCGCAACGGTGGTGGAGATAATCCAGTGCACAAGCAACATCCATGGCAATATTCAATCTCTGAACAAGACTTAATTTTTTTGGCTCCTCGTATGCCTCGAGTTCTTCTTGATTTGGATGCAACCAATCATCTAGGCTTCCGTTGACCATGAACTCATAAATCAGAGCCTTGAAGTCATTATTTTGGTGATCAACACTTGAACATGCGGTGATTACCTTGACAAGAGTCCGATGCCATATGTTCCTCAATGCCTCACACTCGGTGATGAAACTCTTGGAAGCTCCCGGCTTGAAAAGATTAAATACCTTCACTGCAACCTTTTTCTCTTCCTGATCAAGAAGTCCTTCATATACAGACCCAAAACTACCCACCCCTACCAAATTGGAGTGGCTGAAACCATTCGTAGCTCTATGTAAACTTTGATAGGACACTTTCGAAAAAAAACTTCCTAAATTTCCTGAAGAAGGTGTTACTCTCTTTTTTTTATACCAGCGAAGAAATAGAATGCACAACAGTAATGTTAATCCAAGAAGCCCAGACGCTATGAGAATTATAACTCTTAATGTAAGAGTTATTCCCCTCTTTTTGGATCCTTTGAAGTTACATGGAGGCCGCCGTAATTCAGGTATACCTCCACAGAGCTTACTGTTTCCAGTGACTGAAACTGCAGTTGCATTTGCAAAGACACCTTTTATTGGTACCACACCCTCAAGATCATTGTAAGATAGATTCAAATATTTTAAGAATTCAAAGCCCTCAAGATATTCTGGAATTTTCCCTGACAAATTGTTGCGAGAAAGATCTAAACCTTGAAGACCTCTCAAAGAGCTCAAAGATGATGGAATGCTCCCTTGGAAGAAGTTACCTGCCATATATAACCCCTCTAATCTCACACAGCTACCAATAGTGCTTGGAATTTCACTGGACAGCATGTTCTCCGAAACATTCAATTCACCTAAAATTTTCAAATTTCCAACTTCTATGGGAAGTGAACCGGTAAAACAGTTTTGAGACAAATCGAGAACGATGGATAAGGAGGAGAGACTGACAACTTCTGAGGGTATGGTACCACTGAGATTGTTATTAGAAAGATCAAGTACTAACAAATTTTGACATTTCCCAAGACTTGGAGGGATGTTGCCATTAAGATTATTGCTTCCGAAATCCAAGAGGTTTAACATACTTAAATTTCCCAAAGAGGACAGAATGCATCCAGAGAAATTGTTATTTGACATGTCAAATTTGTTTAGCTTTCAAAGCATTCCAATTTCAGTGGGAATGTTACCACTGAACATGTTGCCCGAGAAATTTAGCCAAGTCAAGCTGATTAGATTCCCAATCCCATCCGGGATACTCCCAAATAACTGATTCTCGGCCACATGAAAGAATTCAAGCTTTGTTGAGAAGTTGCAGATGGATTTGGGAAGCATTCCTCCAAAATTGTTCTCGTCCAAGTCAAGATATTTAAATTAGTGGCATTGGTCAAAGAGGACAAAAAGGACAAAAAGTTCAAGTCTTCAATTCCCCCAATCCCAAGGTGATTGCTGACTAATTTTAAGCGATTCAGCTTATGCAGTCTCTCCATTGTAGGTACATTTCCAGTAAGATGATTTTCACTGAGAAATAATGTTACCAGACTCGATGCATTGGATATTGAGGTAGGAATTGTTCCAGTAACTTGGTTACCGGTCACACTAAAATATTGAAGATTAGGAAGAGTGATGCCTATATCCGAGGGAAGGCTGCCTGTAATGTTATTTCGCTTCAGATCCAAAATTGTTAGAGAAGAGAGGTTGAAGATTGAGGGAGGGATGGTGCCAGAAAACTTATTGACTCCAAGTTGAATCACAGTTAACCTTTTAAGTTGACCAAGTGCATCAGGGACACTCCCGCCTATATTATTATCGGTCGCAGAAAGTAGCTCAAGAAATGATAAGTTCATGAGAGAATGAGGTAAATTTCCTGTTAGGTTATTTTTCATAACATAAACAACATGGAGATTTGACAAGGAGCCCAATTCCACAGGAATTGGCCCTTCCAGGTTGTTGAATTCCAAAACTAAGGAATGAAGGTTAGAGCAAGCACATAAACTGGCAGGAATTCTGCCACTTATTGAGTTATTGTTGAGGCCTAAAACTCGTAGTCTCCGTAAACGGCCAAGCTCTGGAGGGATTTCTTTTTCAAAACTATTGTTTTGGAGATATAGTAGTCTCAGAAAACTTAGATTTCCAATATGTGGGGATATGGACCCAAACACTTTCTGGGACCCTAGGTCTAATTCGGTGACCCTTTTGTGTCGGCGACCACATGTGACACCATGCCACTGGCAGAAGTGAATGGAACCATTCCATGAACTCATAACTTGCAGAGGGTCATTGGTAATTTTGGCCTTGAAGGCCAGCAGTGCAACTCGATCTGTCTCATTCCCACTGAGCCTGGAGGTGGCTGCAGTGGTAGGCATGCTTGCATGCATCAAGCTCAAGCAACATGCAACTATTACATAGATACAAATATTGAAAAGAAGTGACCTTGATATGCATAAGCCCAAGTCTGAAAGCCCCATTCCAGTTCAGAGAAACTCAAGTAGCTCACGTTTCTGCAAAGCAAAGACAACATTATTTAATCTTAAAAACTATTATCTAATTAAGAAGTGGATGAAGAGCATTTAAAACAAATAAATATATAAAGCTCTGTTAAAATCTACCTCCAATACGTGAGAGGGAATTAAGTTGCAAAATTTTGAACTCACTTTCCTTGAAATTTATAGGGACGAAAAGAAAATATCAAGTTGTGATATTTTCTGAGGATTTCAACACCAGGCTTGATTTATATACAGCTCTAGGTTCAAATTTTCCAACTTTATGATGTTGGCATGGTAGAATTTTTTTAATTACTAAATCCATCTCAGATACGTTGGCTGCTTATGCATTTAAATACCATGACCAAGCCAAATGTTAGATATAGCATAGATATAGTATAGCCTTCACAGTTAGACGACTTAACTTAGCCTCATGTTTATATAGCATAGCCTAGCTTAATATATGATATAAATGACTGCAAACCTTTACTACCTTAAAATAAATTTAATCATTAAAATTACAAAATATTTTACAAATCACAATTGGCACCTAAAATGGATATTTGGTCCACCGAGACACGACAACGTGAAGAGAGGGGTTCAGGTCAGCAGAAAGGTGGAAGAAGCATGATCAGGTCCTACTTTTAGTCACGTCAACAACCATAAATAAAACCTCTTTAAAAAGATCAAAGCCCTGCACCAACACATCTAACATGTGCCTTCTAGACTTAAGTTTTACGTACTTGTGTAACTTAGCTCTGCACTTCACCACAAATATATGCTTTACTAATTTAGCTTCTAATCCTAAGCTCACCTTACTTTGCATTTACTTGCTATTATAGTGTAGTTTACAGTTGTTCACTCGTTTAGCATACACTAATTGCATGTTAGGTTGTTGACTTTATGTGTTACTTCCAGTAGTTTAAGGGGCAAATGTTCAATACATTAAAAAAAAAAAAAGCGTGCTAGTGTTGTATGGTGCAAAAGGTGAAATGACTATAAACAATAAAGCATAAGACAGTTGTTTGTAATTTTTTATTTGCAATTAACACCAGGCTTGGTTTAGATACAGTTCTATGTTCAACTTTCCAACTTTATGATGCTGGCATGGTAAAAGTTTTTAGATATATATATATATATTATTACTAAATCCATTTCAGATTTGTTGGTTGCTTGTGCATTTAAATACCATGACCATGCCAAAACGTTGATTGAGTCGGAATGACTGTGCCATATATAGTGTGGTAGCTCTAATTTAAAGCAACATGCTTGATTGGTAATCATGTTGAAATTTCCTTACGCAGACAGATTGGAAACATTGTATAGGATTTCATCAAACATGATTAGCCGAGCCCGCATCCTAACAGTTATTAGGAGCTTAATATTCCTCAGTTGCCATTTTTCCAAAATTTTGAAATCCTAACAGACTCTTAATGGTATATAAAGTTATTTGACAAAAATGGCAGGTCGATTCAATTAATTAAGTTATGATTGGCATTAGTTAGTTTATTAACACGTTGACAAATGATCTAGCTCTTGTCACAATGGTCCAAACTTTAACTTGTGTGTTTGGAGGAGAAAAATAGTTAGAAATACCATATGTGGCGTAAGTTACACGAATCTGACCTTGGAGAAGGTACAGCAGCCCTAGTTTAATACTGTTCTTTTGTTTTCCTAAGTCCCCCATTTACATATCTGTAGATTCAATAATTCACAGCTAAATAGGATACCGATCCGAGTCATCAAGCGACTCAAGCCTATAATTAGTTGAATTAGTTGGCCATTTGGTAGACCGTAGAGGAGGCTCTATAATTCCCTTAGCCGTTGGTTATCTATCTTGGATATTAAAGCCGGCCATCATATAAATCTACATATAATGATTTAAAAGGGAAAAATAATGGGCCAAATATAACCTAGACACAGAATAATGGGTCCACACTGTTGCTCAAAAAAATTCAAAGAATAAGGAATAGCTAAAGTTTGATATACATAAGTGAAAGATTAATATATGACAATTTGGTGAAAAGATGTGAAAGATTAATATACGATATAAAAATGACTGCAAAGCTTTTCTACCTTACAAGTCACAGGAAACTCCTTTTTGTCAAATTATCAGCAAGATATGCTGAATCTTGTTCATTTACAAGGCATTGATTATAGCAAAATGGTCAAAATTTTTACATCTACAAGGCATTTATTACAGCGAATGGTTATAAATTTCACATATGCAAGGCATTGATTAAAGTTAAAGCTAATTTGAATAGAAGAAGAAGATAGTCCATTTATATGTCAAGACTTGACGAGGTAGGGACATAAAGTAAATGATGGGCAAAAACATTGTCAACATCTCTTTAAAATAAGAAGCTTTTAGGTGCAGACTTGCAGTCTTGCATTGAGGATATTATTATAGTAAAAGTCAATGTCAATTCCACAATTTTCTTTTCTTTTCTAGAGAGATGTTATTTCCATTCAAAGAGAGATCCTAGATTTGGTCTGCGACCAATGAATTCAAGAGGACCATGACAACCCATTGAATTCAACATCAGCGGGGCCTACCTAATTCAGTCTTTGACCCTCTGTTTTTGTTCCTTCCTTGGTGCGCGCTCTGCTCTTCTTTGGTGCCTTTTTTTGCTCATCATTTTTTCTTACTACAATTGTATTTATGATTTCAGTTCTTATAGTAGCTTTGATCAGAATTTTTCCTTCCTTGAGGTTGGCTTTTTCTTTGGCCTTATGGAATAGTGGAAATGGGTTATAGTGATCAATCTTGTTCTCTTTTGGGGAATGCCCCTTGTTCAGTGTATTCTTACTTGCCTTGGGGAATCTTATTTTACTTACCAAAAAGAGAGTTCGGAATACAAACGATTTTTCAATCATTTAGGAATTTATTTTAATAATTGTTAATTGGGAATAAGCAAGAAATAGCCACAAGTTTACAACAGAAAAAAAAAAAAAAGGGGGGGTCAAATACACAAGAAGCAAAGGAAACTGATAAACGAACAACAGCAAATTAAGTGGAAATTTCTTAGAATTGTCATCAACCTCATGCACCTGTAACAAAAGGAAATAAATTAGCTTTTGAAAAATTTAACTTTACATTAAAATGAAGTGATTTGATGCATGTACTGTGTACATAAGGAATATGACTATCAGGTTGAATGAGTCCAACAGGGAATCTGATGTTCTCATAATATTGAGTTTGATCACAAACTAAAACATTGATATAGAGATCATAATAATGCCCCAAGGAAAAAAAATGAATAAGTAACATCACACAACTAATATAGGGAGCATGTGACCACTTGAGCAAATTAAAGTTGGCTATTGCTATTAGAGGTGTTGTGGCTACCATACCAAAGAAATGCATGCAGGAATTTTATCCCTGATGAAATGCAAATTAATTACAACATCACCAATATCCTATCTTTCAGGTGGAGATTTGACAAAGCACGCAATTCCAATTCTAAGTAGCGAAGACAGAGATGCAAGATGATTAGGGTTTGGGATTCGGCAGAGCAGGTAATCTAAATTCGATATTAAAGCCATTATACAAAGAGTTATACTATTCAGACCAAGGTCTTCATGGCTGAAACACATACATCCATTGTGTGCACATGCATCGATGCATGTGGCTTCAGCCTTCAGTCCTAGTATTTGGCTGAAGACTTGGGCCTAAATATAATTATCGTATGGAGTCAAAGTCTCATATTTTCAAAAAATTGAATCACGTATCCCTACCATCCATTTTAACGTAGAAAGATTAAATCTTTGAAAGAAAATGCAAGTTTTAAGTTAAACTTATTGATTTTTTTTTTGACGTCACGAAGAGTGTCACTTTTATAAACTTAGATGAATAAGTTCTGAGAGAATTAAAGATCCCACTTCCATATAATGATTAAAAAAAGGGAAAATAATGAGTCAATTATATAAATAGACAGATAATAACTGGGTTAATAACGTTGCTCAGAAAAAACTAGTTAAATTATAGGATAAATTACATTCAGACTTGGAAATTGTCCCTTATTACATGGACCATATTTATAAGATCAAAACCACAATCATATATATACACATCTACACATACATAAAGCGTTTGTGTAAATTTGAGATAGGGGACTGACCTCCTCTTGGAGCAATGGCAGTTGCCAGAAGAGCCCCTGCAACTGCACTTCCTCTTCGGCGACCACAAAGACAACGGGGCTTCCCTGCTGACGAAACCTGATTGCCACCGACGACATGAACGATTTCGCGCCATAAATTACGGGCGAAATTGAGAAAATGATAGTCTTGGAGGCCGATTCCTTCACTCTCAACCACATCATTTTTACCACCACCATCACATGATCTTGAAGAGAGAAGGAAGTAAAGCCTTTGCTCAAAGGATTGGGTCATTTTAATTTGTTGTGTGATGCTGAGTCTTTTCACTTTGAAAGAGAATCTAGTTTGTAAGCGTAATAGGTGTTTGATAAAATGTGTAAGCTGTAATTATTTTTTTTGATGCCACAATTCTATCATAAAAAGTGACTTTAATCACTACCTAATTCTTGGATGTAATTGCAAAATCAAAAAAATAAAAAATAAGAAAACAAATAAGTGGTTGAATGTTTTTTTTTTCTCTTAAAGTTTTTTTTTTTAAAAAAAAAAAGTTAACTTTTTATTGATTAAGTTTTTTATTCAATTTTTTTGTGATTTTTAGAAAAATTTATTTTGAAATTTATTTTTAAGTATTTAGCCTTTTTATTGATCAGGTTTTTATTTTATTTTATTGCGGATAATACTTGGTCTTATTAGGCAAAAGTTACTTGGTATGTGGTCTAATAATTATTTGACATGTGTTCTATAAAAAGAAATACTATTGAAAAATTTTAAAACTAATATCAGACAAAAGTCATTTGGCATGTTTTCTTTTTTCCTATAGAACCCTTATTCAACCTCAATCCATATGCAACTATCTTATTATAATCTTAACAAAAAAAAAAAAAAAATTATAATTTATTATATATTTATTACTTATTTATTTATATATTTATTATAATTTACATTCCATTTGAAAAGAAAGGAGATCGATACCACTGACAACTTGTTCTAATTCTTTCACGGTAATATGATTTACATTCCATTTTCTCATTTTTTTCGAATCCCTAAACTCTATATTCTTGTCAAAATAGATAATTCTTTCTTAAGTAAAGGATCAACAAAACGCTTTTCTTAATATATATTAGAGGTGGTAAATGGGCAAATTGGGCTGGGTTTAAATTGGGTTGAAAATGAGCGGGTCAAACAAAGGTCAAGATCTATATTCAACCCATTTAGAACAGGTTAAAAATAGGCGGGTCAAAAATGTATAGGGTTAACCCGTTATGACCCGTGAACCCATTAATTATTATTATTTTTTTTTTCAGAATGTTTTAAAATTTTACTTAATAACAAATAAAAAAAATAATATCAAACTCAGCAATATTTATCGACTCATTTTAGAGGGAGAGAAGTGAAGGAAAGAGAAGAAATATTGATATTTAAAAAAAAAAAAAAATTCTTAAAATTTTTGATATTTACGAACATAGAAAAAGAAAATGTAATTTGCATATTTGAAATATATATATATATATATATATATATATATATATATATATATATATATATATGTATTTGATCCGTGAAACCCGCCCAAAATATTGATGTTTAAAAAATAAAATTTGATGTTTACAAATATGCAAAAGGAAAATGTAATTTGTATATTAGTAAAAATAAATAAATAAAAAATAAATAAATAAAAATTAATTAACACGTGAAACCCAACCGACCCGCCTAAAATATTGATGTTTACAAACATGGAAAAGGAAAATGTAATTTGTATATTTGTAAAAAAAAAAAAAAAAAAAAAAAAAAAAAAAAAAAAAACAGACCTGTAAAACCCGCCTTACCCATTCAAAATATTGATGTTTAAAAAATAAAAATTTTAAAAAAATTTTGATGTTTACAAACATGAAAAAGGAAAATGTAATTTATATATTTGTCAAAAAAATAAAATAAAATTTACCCGTGAAACCCACCTGACCCATCCAAAATTTTGATGTTTAAAAAATAAAATTTCTTAAAATTTTTTATATTTACAAACATGGAAAAGGAAAATACAATTTGTATATTTGTAAAAATAAAATAAAATAAATTTTTTTGACCTGTGAAACCCACTCTACCCGCTCAAAATATTGATATTTTAAAAATAAAATTTTCTTAAAATTTTTCATGTTTACAAACATGGAAAAGAAAAATGTAATTTGCATATTTGAAAAAAAAAAAAAAATTAAAAAAAATTTGACCCGTGAAAACTAAACCGACCCGCCCAAAATATTGGTGTTTAAAAAATAAAATTTTCTTAAAAATTTTGATGTTTACAAACTTGGAAAAAAAATGTAATTTGTATATTTGAATATATATATATATATATATATATATATATATATATATATATATATATATATATATATTTGACTCGTGAAATCCGACCGACCTGCCCAAAATATTGATGTTTTAAAAATAAAAATTTCTTGAAAATTTTGATGTTTACAAACATGGAAAAGGAAAATATAATTTGTGTATTTGTAAAAAAATAATAATAATAATAAAAAAAAAGACCCATGAAACCCGACTGACCCACCCAAACTATTTATGTTTTAAAAATAAAAATTTCTTAAAAATTTTGATGTTTACAAACATGGAAAAGGAAAATGTAATTTGCATATTTGGAAAAAAAGAAAATAAATAAAATTTGACCCGTGAAACCTATCAATCCGTCTACTTAATTAATCAGAGTTGTCATTGACAAAATTCTCAACCTGTATTGATTTTAAAGCAAGATTCTTCTCCTTCTAATTTAAATCGAAATTCTGCATCTCAAAAGTTTTCAATTAACCTACAACCTCATTTACTTTAGAGCTAGTCAAGTTCCAATGTTCAGTGATAGTTTCTACCCTTATTTGAAATCTTTTTGGTAAAGACCTTAAGATTTTCTCACAGATTTTTTTATCACTAACCATTTTGCCTAAGTGACATATTTCACAAATTATTTCAAGAAGACTAGAATAAAAATCAGAAAATGATTCATCTTCTTTCATCACGATGTTATCAAAGTTATGAGAAAGCATCTGAATTTTGGATAACTTCACTTTTGAAGTCCCTTCATGAGTAACATGCAAAATATCCGAAGCTTCTTTAGTAGTTTTACAATCAGAAATTTTATCATATTCAGATGGAATAACAGAATTAATAATTGCATATAAAGTTTTTTCATTAGCATTATTACACTCAGTTTCAACAGCAGTAAAAGCAAAAGCATGTTTTAAAACCTTGACTTTTTTACCCTCTACAATTTTATCTTCTGTAGGTGGTGTATAGCCAAATTCAACAATAGCCCAAGTTTTACTTCCTGAATTTTGCAAATATGCTCTCATCTTTGATTTCCAAAATTATAATTATCTTCTTCAAATAAAGGACCACGTTAATTAGAACCACCTTCTTTCAACGCATAAGATATGATGAAAACAAAATTTTGAAATCAATCAAAACTTTCCACAAGGATCAACTCAATGTGTAGAGATTGGCTATAATACCAATTTGTGAGTTGTACGCAGCGGAATATTTAGAAAGTTTTATATTTTTTGTGACGACCCTGATTTTTCAAGCCAGTGCGTCCTGTAATGAACCGAAAATTGACCCGATAGCAGATCCAGATGCGGAAACAAGAAACATGACAACGATCTCCCAAGGCATAACATACATCTAAGACACTTTGATGACCTTCCATGAGGTCGTGGAATTCAATGAGAACTGACGCGAAAGCAAAAGATCGAAAAAATAACAATTAAGCCCCCAGGGCAAAATAGTCATTTTACATGGAAATGACGTCCCTAGAATGTATATCATTCCCGAGACACATCCGTGACTTCCCATAAAGTCACGGAACTCAAAAAAAAGTAGCGGAAGCGGAAAGCAAGAAAAATCGGACAAAAATAGCCCTAAGGGCAAAATAGTCATTTCTGAAAAATATGGATTCGGGTGCCAGCGAGCACACCGCTGGAAAGACAACGAAAAACTAATCAAAATAGACTCAAGAATCGTATGATTCGGAGTCCAGACGAAGGAGAAACGGCAAGACGAAGAAAAACTAGCACTTAAGGCTAAAAGGGGTAAATTGGTAATTATTTAGGAATATCCGGGTGCAATTGAGCACACCGTTGAAAAAATAGCAAAAAATTAGTTAAGTTCAACAAAAAGTTCACTTGATTTGGAGTCCGGACGAAGGAGAATGAGCGAAGACAAAAATCGACGTCACGACGTCGAGACGAGCACCCCACGAGCATCCTGACAAGCACTATGACATGCTAAGGGAAAAAGAGATTCAGCCAGAACTGAGAGCCAAAACGAGGTCCGAAACGAATTTTTATGGAAAAACACGAAGAAGAAACACCCCCTAAAATCGAGCTTTCTACCCAACTAAGTGAAAGAAAAATGAAAAAAACTCACTGCAAAATTTCCAAAAAGCCCCTAGATCAAAAAAGGTCAAGAAGGCCAAAAAGATGCTACAATGACTGTCCACATCTAAGAGCAAAAACGGGTTATTAAACGAATTTTTCTGGAAAAACACGAAAAAGAAACCCCCCCTAAAATCGAGTTTTCTACCCTGCTACTAGGAATTAAAAAAAAAAAAAAAAACACACATTGTGAAATACCCAGAATGCCCCTAGATTAGAAAATGGGGGAAAAAAAAAAAACGAATGCTTTATGGAATTTCTGGATCTGTCAACAACTGAGAACAAAAATGAACTAGTAGATGAATTTTTCTGGAAAAATACGAAAAAGAAATCCCTTCCAAAATCAAATTTTCTACCTAGCAGCGTGGGAGAAAATAAAAAAAAATAAAAAAAATACTGTGGAATGGCCAAAATGCCCTTAGATCAGAAAAGGGTTAAAAACTCAGAAAATGCAACTTTGTACCAACATTTGACCCTAAATGCATTTCTAGGTTGAAATGAATGTGCACGCAAGTGTAATAAATGATTCTAAGTGCACAGGAATGGTCTGCGGCTCCTAAGAAGACCCGACTCAAAATTCGACCCCCCGGCGGCCAAAAATTAAAAAATGATCTTGGAATCAAAATTTTGAAAACTAAAAATATAAAATGGAGTCAAATTACGGTTTGCCCCTTGGTCACATTTCATACATGATTAATGAGACCCTATGAAAGAAAAAGAATGGAATTCCCACACTCGATGCAAACATGGTGAAGCAATGACTTGCGATTTTTGAATATTTCATGAAGTCAAGAATTACATAAGATGCGATATAAATGTCATTGGCCTCCGGCCTCATTTCATACAAGTCAAATGCATCGTAAAAGTTGTACTTATGTACACATTACATATATGGAATCAAAGATACAAGTTTTGACATATAAGGCTACAAAATGACATTTCATGCTAACATTTGCATGAAATGGAAACTTAAAAGTTACAAGTCATCCAAAGTATGATGAGCATCACGAACCAAGTCTTCGTACCTGAAAAATGCCCCGGTAACTTTGGGTGAGTAACATAAAGCTACTTGTAGGAGACGAGCATGCATAGACCTAGCATTTTACAAATTTATCACCTTAAGGTGAAACATGTTAAAGGTGATAAGTGCTTAAATGTTGCACATTTCAGCACCTAAACTAGGGTATTTTAGTCCTTGCATCTATCTTATTTTCATATTTTAGTTCTAATTTATGTTTTTGTCAATTTTAGGTCAATAAGGTTCAAACGGACTAATTTTGGTTCACTAAAGCCTTTTTGGAGTCGAGCAAAGACATTCGGAAAAAGTTCAGAAAATGGCAAAAAGAGGTCACAGTCCATTGCTCGTATAGTGTGTTTATTCTTCAAAAGCAGTCAATTCTACCTTTCTCGGGCCTTTGATGATGTTCCAAAAGATGAAGAAGCAAACCAATTATCCTGGGGCCAAAATGGAGCTAAATAAGGTGTAAAAAGAAATTCTAACTCCGCAGAGTGGGGGATCGATCCCCCACTATTCACAAAACTAAAAATGCCCTTGGGGGATCGATTCCCCAGCACTTGGCAGCATTGCGGGATTGATTTTTAATTGGTTACGGGATTTTCTTGTTTTAGGCTCTAATAAAGTTTATTTAAGAGAACCAATACCCATTAGTTTGAGAGAGTTATTTTTATGATATGATTATTAGGTTTTATTTTTCTGTATCGTGATATTACGCTCTCTTTGGAAAACACGCAAAAAGGGAGAAAAAGTAAAAACATACTAGGGTTTTGAGAAGAAGCTCGGAGATAATGAAGCAGATGATGGAACTTGTTGACACCTTGAGTCCATCAATCATGAGCGGCTAATTCTTCAACTTAGAGTTGGATAAACCCTAAGCATGTAACCTAAATTTTCCCTCTTTTCGTACTTTTTAGGGATTTATTTATGTAATTGATGTATAGACTTGAATAACATGATTTAATTCTTTCAATTGTTTATTCGTATTAATCTCATGTTGTTTTATGTGTTATTGATGAATAAATAAGCTTTACACTTGAATTCCTTGTAAATTGATTCTTGTGATATCTATGCATGTGGCTAATTAGTTGTATTTGTATTCCAATTTGATGGATATTGCTTTTACTAGATGGATGGTACTACACAATTAGGTTAATTCATTTTCTAATTAGTTTAATTTCATGCTTAGTTAGTTCAATTTAAATTTAATTAGTTTAATTACACTTAATTCCTAAGTAAGTAGACCATCCATGCCTGTGTTTGAATTTTATACTTATTGTCACAACTACATTATCCTCTAGATTAATGTAGGCTAGAATTGTAACTTGAATTGATGGACCATTCTTTGGATTGGTAAATTGCACTACACTTAGTTTATCTGTCATTAGGTAGGCAATTCAAGCTTAAAATTGATGCTTCATACTTTTCTTTGCAAGTTTTAGCTACATTAAAATTACATTTAATTATTTTCCCAATTAGTTGAAGATGCGTGAGTTAGGGAATGTGCTTAGTGGTGAATCCTATACCCTAAGTCTCTTTCCTAATATTTTATTGCAATCATTTAGATTAAAATTAGTTCTAATCACAAAACAAAAACTCTTTTTAGCAATCACATAGGTACTAAAGTATAATTCAATTCCAAAAATCAATATTGTTTAGATCTCTTAGGACGATCCCTGCTCGCTTCATACTCCATAGTATAAGTATTTAGGGGTTTTATAAATTTTAAAATATGGTGCCCACTTGACATTATTTCAAAACCTTAAGTGTTGAACATTATTTTGTGTACACGCTCGGTCGCACTAAAAGGGGCTCATGCTACCTAACATCTATGTCAAAGTGAGACTTAGGGAGCATCCAAAGCTACCTTAGAGTATTTCTAACATAAACCACATCATTCATATAATTTAAACAACATAGGAGCACATAGTGTAACGCAACAAGACATAGGTATCCAAAGTTATCAACTTTTAATCTAGAATGCGATAACTATCGAAACGGTTCATGCTACTTAGAATTTAAGTCAAGATGTTTATATAGGATCATTTCTAAGTTATATCAACATGAAGCAACATGAATCACGATGTCTATGAAATTGAACAAGATTGGGATAATCCAAAGAACACGATAAGTTTATAATTTAACATGAATCGCATTATCAATGAAATTGAACAAGGTTTGGAATAATTCATACAACACGACAAGAAGGGTACTTGAATACAAGAATCACATTATCAATGCAATTAACATGATTGGCACATTCCAATTAACACGACAAGAATAATACATTAAATCAAGGATAACGCATAATATTTACACAATTAAACAAGATTGGAACATTCCAATTAATACGACAAATTTTAAATCTTCAAGGAATAGCAATTTGAAATTTAAAGAGTGAAATCAACCAATGTAGATACTTGGATATCGCCCGGATTAAAACCATATTCTTGGGATCACTTTAGGACTACTAACCCACGAGTACATTCCCCTAATGCGCACTATAGTATAGGGAGCTCTCTATCTCCCGTACTAGAACCAAGTTCTAGTCATGTCAATTCTTGATTGATATCTCAGGTTCCAAAATCAACAAGTTGTGTAAATCAAGATAGTATCAAGATACAAGTAATGCATTAATCACGTTTCATGCACAACCAAGACTTTAGAAACACACAAGTCATGCCCTAAATTCTCAACTATGATGGCATGTGAAATGTCAAGAGATCATGGTATGCATCTACATAGACTACAAATTAGGATTTAAAATACAAGGAATCTATTAATGTAAATATACCACGAGTATAAGATTAATAATTTAATTATTTACTAAGCAATACATGAATAATTAAATTATTCTAAGACAATTGTGTTAGTTCATTAAACGCATTAATGGAGTCAAGTTACAAAAAGTCTAGATACATGATAAAAAGCTAAAAGTCCCATGAATTACAAGTTACAATCATGTGAATTTAGTTCCACACAAAGAAAATAATTAAATATAAGTTTCAAAACTTATCCGATTATTCTCAATTTGATACACGTGAAGGAACTTGTCAAGGAAATAATGAATACCAAGTTAGAAACTTAATCAAGCTTATAGAACCATTGAATAGGTTTTAATTAATTCTTTTAATTAAATTCTCTGGATTTCAAAACTCATCCAAGTGCTCTCAAATTAAAGTATGTTATATAACATGTCAGACTTGATTTAATAGAATGATACAAGTGAATTCTATGCAAGTTACAATCATGATAATTAAACCGTTATACAAGAAAAATAATAAATGAAAGGTTTCAAAACCTAATCAAATATTCCCGATTTAATATATGTGAAAATATATGGCATACACATCAATAATATCCAGTCAAAATGTAATGACCCAGTCATTTGACTTCCTTTCCTTTTTTCTGAAATTTTACGGATAAATTTTTTTCGTTTAATTCTCTTTTCTGAGATCTGTTTCTCGTCTTTTAATGTTATCTGGAGTGCTCAGAATTGGCTTCTGAGACTCTTTCTTGTGGATTGACAACTTCCTTTAAGGACCAAGTCATTTTCACATTTTCACTTTTCGGGACACTATTCACTTTTGTTTTTTTCCCTATTTCGTCCTTTTCCCTATTCTGTCTTTTCCCCGTTTGCCAGTTTTTGGCACAACCTTACTTTTCATGCTCGGAGTTGGTTTTTGACTTCATGTGTCTTCATTTTCAGTGATTTTTTCGAAATACGTATCTTTACTTTTGCAAAAAAGTACTCTGATTGCTCCTAGTATCCATATGGGCATGGATGCACAATTCCTTGGAATTATTTTCTTTTCTTAGGGTGCTTTTCGTAAATATCTTTTAAATATATTTTATTTCAAGGGTATCTAAGAAAATATCTTTTGGAAGATATTTTCATTCTAGGGCAGTTTCGCAGTAAACTCTTTTTGTAGGGGTCATTGTGCAATTAACGAAAGTTATTGCAAAATACCTCGTCTGGAGCCTAGATTCTCGTACGGGATTCATTTTCACTTTTCATTGACTTGTAAATTCATAGAATTTCGTTCTGGTCGTTTTTCTCCAGTTTCAGAGTTTCTGGACCTAGTTGCCGCCGAACTTGTTCGAGGCATAACTTTCTGCTCGGGACTCGATTTTTAACGCCGTTTCTTCTGTTATTCATATTTTCTCATTTTGAATCTTTTTTATTCATTGAGTTTTGTTATTTGAGTGCATTTGCTCAAAATGCACTTTTCCGGACCCGGCTAGGCCCTTTCGGGGCACTTTTTGGATTTTTCTATAAAAGGGGGAAGAGATATTTCAGTTTTCATCTTCCCCACACACCTTGCACGACCAGAGCTCCCATGGAAGCCCAAGGGAGGCTGCCACCTCCTCTCTCCTCTTTTGAACATCATTCCTTTATTAAAACATTGAAGTGCCTTTAAGTTTTACGTTCGTGTTGACTACGCGCTTCTTTCACCCTTATTGGAATCCATTTTTGGCCAAATTTTGAGCTTGGGTATGAGGTCAAGTTGTGATTTTCATGGGGCTTCCTTCGGATTCATGTAGTGTAATACTCCGATCTTTTAAAGGATTTATTAATTGGAATTAATTACTTTTATTTTATTTTAAAATGATTTATTTGATTTAATTTGAATTAATTGCGTTTATTTTAATTTTTAGTTGATTTATTTTATTGAGTGTTTAGATTAATTGTTTTATTTTATTTATATTTCGTGAATTATTGATATGATGATTGTTCTGTATGTACTTAATTATTGATTGAATTGTTGGCGTGTTAATTTTATTGCTATGGTGTGACTTAATTGTAATTTATAGTTTTGTTTATGTGCTTAGTGTAATTAGTTTTTCAATTTAAGTGTTTATTTAATTATTTGGTTTATTTAAATTAATTGGATTTGGCCTTAACGGAAGTTGGACCAAAAGATGTAGTCTTGGGCTTGTATGAAACCTTATTGGATTAATTAATAAAGGCCCATGGTTATTTAATTATTTAAATGATCATTTTTGTATTAATTATATATATATATATATAATTATATATAAATATAATTAATTAATAATTGTTATGGAAAGATGTATACATAGATATATATTTATTGATATATAGGTAGATACGATTTAATTAATCAATGGGTTAATTATGGAATGTGTATATATATATATATATTATTTAAAGATTATTATTTTATTTGAGAGTCCTAGTTGGAATAGGAATATGATTTGGATTTTAATGTGTATAAATATACACATAAGGCTTTAGGGCTAAAAGTTTACACCTTAAAAAAATAAGGGAGGCAGAGAGAGAGGAAGAAGAAGGGCTGACAAGGAGGACATTTGGATTGGAAGAGACAATCAAAGTTTGAAACGTCGATTTCATTTCGAAACCTTCAGGCGAGTTCTTCTCTAACTTTCCTCTTAAAACTCATAAAGATTTCACCTTGAGTATCAAAAGGCTTTGGATTAAATTTATTAATTAAATGATGGTTAGAATGGACTAATTAAAAGCATGTTTATTATTATTATTATTATTATTATTATTATTATTATTATTTTATTTTATTTGGAATTGTTGGATTTTATATATATATATATATATAGGTAAGAGTATATTTAAAATCACCAGTTAGGCTCGATCTATGGACCTAAGAGGGTTAACTAGGGTTTATAGAATTTTTTGGTATTTTTCTAGATTTTTCTAATTATTAGAATTATATATATGTAATTATATATGTGTTTAAATTAGTTGTATATAATATAAACTGCTTATATAATGTATACTAAAGGCTTTTCAAATCGGCGCGCCCAATAAAGGGTTGGGATTCGGTGCAGCAAGGCGCATGGTACTTCAATGCGCTTAAATCAGGACCTTAGGATGGTCCTGAAGATCAACAGATGATCCGGTGTGGGCAGGTGTATATGAAGGTGGTACATATGCTAATCTGGTCCACTGGATTACTTTAATATTAAGTAGATTGATTTGGTGTAGTGCGGATACATGGGGATTCGGTGTACCACGGATAAGAGCCATTAATGTGGCTTGATCAAAAAAAGATTAATACGGTGTAGCACAGGTGCATGGATTCGCGGAGAGATGATCCGGTGAGACGCGTGCATATGGACAGAGTACAAATAGCGAATGACAGTGCGCTACGTTAGCCAGAGAGGTATCAGGCGTGTGTGCAGCGCGTGGGGATGCGTGAATACGCGTAGCTATTTGTAGTGGCGCGTGGAAGCGCGTGCAGTGTCTTTGGGTGCATGTGGAGGCGCGTAGGGGCACGTGAGGAGGCATACGGTGTTTCAGAAAGCTCCTGTTGGGCCTAGTGATGTCTTAGAATTGATTTTAAGCTTTCTAGTGTAGAAATCAACCCTTAAAGGATGTGTTATTGGTGTTAGGAGACACATCAAGTATCACCACAGTATTTAATACGCATATATATAATTAACTAATAATTGGTGATAGGAGGAGGAATATATAAAAATATATATGTGTGTGTATATATATATATATATATATATATATATATATTAGATAATATATGTGTGCATATGTATATATTATTGAGGATGATTAATATTAATCATTCTTAATTAGAATATCTGGATGGGTTGATTTTTAAATTAAAGTTACACGTATGATATGCATAAGATGTATATGTATGATTTAGCTTATTAATTAAGTTTAAGCTTGGTACATGGTTGAATTGTAGGCATAGATGAGTTGCCAAAGGCTTAAATATATTACCTTATTATTTGTATGAATAAAATACATAAATGGGAAGCATAGATGAATTGCTAATTAAAAGTAGGGTTAAGTGCATTAAACCCCCCTAAACTATCACCGAATTGCAAGAAACACCCCTAAATTAAAAGTTGCCCCCTTAAACTATTAAAATGTTGCACTAAAGGACAATCCGTTAACCAACCGTTAACGGAAGAACTAAATGTCATTTTTGCCCTTAAGTTGTTGTATGGTTTCCCAACTTGATATATATACTGATGTGGAAAAGCAATCCCATTAACCAATAAAACATTGACAGCACAACAACGTAAATTTAACACGCCAAAAAGAAAAAAGGGCAAAGGATTATCTACATCACTGTGCCACGTGTTAGCAGCCTATTGGGCTGCTGACTTTAGTTATTTATTTATTTATGTTTTTGGGTCTCCTCTCTCTTCGTTCTCTCTCTGCTCACCGGCGGAGAAGTTCGTAGGGTTGTCGGAGATATCGAAGCTGTGATAGCTGTTGAGGGGCGATGATAGAGGCCGTGCACGAGCCGAAGCTACCGTTGTAGATTCGGGCGATGGTGGCGTCATGGTGGGCGAATTCAAATTGAAATCTAAATATCAAACCAGAAAAATAAAGATTTGAAAACGATTAAGAGAATCTCCGACGCGGAGCTCCGATCCGAATTTGTCTTGCTATGCTTGCCAAAATCTCACGGCTATGCTTGCCTGAATCTCTGCGAGTTCTCTTTGAGAATTAGGCTTCTTATCCATACTATCTACCATTTTGCTCTGAATTTGGAAGGATTTCTACGAGTCTATGGTTAGAGTTTCGTTTTTGGTTTAAGTTGAAGTCCTAATATGTTTAAAGCAACTCATCCTTGACATCTTTCCATCTCATTCTATCAGTTGCTATATATATATATATATTTTATTTCCATCTTATTCTCTCTCAGTTGCTATATATATATATATTTCCATCTCATTTTCTGTGTGTCTCTATATACAGAGAGAGAGAGAGAGTTGCTATAAATCAATGAAGGCAGTAAGCTAAAACTTAAACCACAAAACGTAACTCTCTCTGGAAAGTCTCTAATGGCTATGAATGAAGCTTCTATTCAAACAAGTTGGAGTTCTTAGAATTGGGGATTTTGTAGACATATAACATGTATTTATAATATACATATATATAGATAGATATATAATCCATATAAAGGTAATTAGGGTCATTTCTGTCTTTTAAATTTTTTGCCATTCATGTGCCCCACGTGACAGCCTTTAGCATTAAATTTTGGATGGACAACTAACCATTTGCAACAAATTGCATAGTTTAGGGGGTTAAGTGTCTTTCTAATAATTTAGGGGGGTTATTTGAGAGAGAGAAGAAAATTCAAGGGGGTTTAATGCACTTAACCTAATAAAAAAGTATAAATATATATACTTGAGGAGGCATGGTTGAGTTGCCAATATATAAATAAATATATTTATAATGACATGGTTGAATTGCCAATGCATAATTATATTGCTATGTGTTAGATGATTAAAATATCATCTATGGTTATTGTATCTATAGGTTGGATTAAGATTAGATATTCTTAAATTAGAATAGTCCGGTACTTCTTGGTTAGTGTATTATTTTATACATATTAATAAAATAATACTGGTGGAGACATGGATGATTTGTCAAAGCTTAGATTTTGGATATGTGATTTAAATAATTAAAATCATTATCGGATTTTGGGATTAAATATAATATTCTTTTTATTATAATTTATTGTTTAAATGAATAAACAACTGACTATGATATGATTAAGGTTAAAGGAGTTTTTTTTTTCTTTTTAAAAGAAACGGTGAATTGGTTTAGGAATAATTATTATTTTAATCGTTGTTTAATAGGTATGGAAATTTAATAAACCTATTAATGGATGTGGTTAGTATAATACATATAATTATATATAGATATGTATATCGTGCTTTATAAAACTTAAAACTTTATTAGGGTTGGTTTTGATCAGAGATGATCTACTTATTGGTTTTCAGAGGTTTGGTAGAGAGAACTTGCTCGTAGGGTTTAACCCACGATTTATTTTTCAGGTTATTAGAAGTTCCAGTCTCGAGGTTGAGGATCCGCAGCTGGGAGACTGTCATTCATCTATTCAGCTTATGTACTTTTATAGTTGATTGGATTATTGGATAATGTTTTAAGGGGTCCTGGAGTTACGGGATTCCCAAGCTGTAACTATTCGCGAGTTATTAATGGATTTATTATTTAATAGATTTTCCTTCAGCGATTTATTTATTCTTTTTATTTTCTTTTTGTACTCTGTACTTGTTAAATACTTTAATTGTTTTGATATCTCTTAATTTTGTGCGCGGACTTGATCAACCCGTGTTCCGAAATTAGGGGGTATCACAGTTGGTATCAGAGCACTCCAGGTTCAAGTGTCCCTAGGATGTCTTTCGTTGTGTGACTTCCGCGTTGTATATTATTGTACTTAGAGCTTAAGTTTAGGAT